>NC_091128.1:19794543-20117043 GCF_040183065.1 Periplaneta americana | reverse complement strand
CTTCAGATCTCCTCTGCTCTTTTTCGTATTGATGTTCTCGCTTCTTCGTACTTAATCTAATTATTGGATGACCTTCATTTGTCTTACAGAATTTTACGTCATAGAATTTCCCATTGATTTTTAATTTGCCTTCATATAATTCTGCAAAGTGTCCATTCGGTCTTGCCGCCTTCATGAAAGGCAGTAGTAGCTTCCTTCTACATCTGATCTCGTAGCTTAGGTCTTTTTCAACACCCATTCCCGTTCCTCGCACTCTGTGTAAGTTTCTTAATATTTTTTCTTTGGTTACTATATTTGAGAATCTTATCACAATAGGCCTTTTACATCCTAATCCAATTCTATAAGTTTCCTCGATGTCTTCTGCTCTTACCTCCAGTTTGAAGATCTCGTAGCATACTTTGCTTATTGCCTCCCCGGTTTCTATTGGGAATTCACGTCACTTTTCCTCTACTCCGAAGAATAATAATGTCCTTCTTCTTTCACTTATTTCGTAATGCTTAATTTTCCTCTTCATTTGTTGTATTTCATGTCTCAGCAATTCAACCTTGTCACTGTGTCCCTTTATGTTTATCTTGACCCTTTCACTCTCCTGTCCGTAGTCACTTGATTCAAATTATTATTCGTTCTTTCTTCATTGTTTAGATCTCCTATATTCCGAATTACTAATTCTTTCGCCCCTGCTAATATTTCCTCTTGTGCAGTCCTATGCATTTTTACTTTCTTCGATTGAATCTTTTTCCATAACATTTCCTGAGGGTAATGCCTCTCTACTTGCAAGTCAAAGCCGCACTCAACTTGCGTCCGTTCACTACCAGTGCTTATTGGCAACTGAATTCGCTATATGTATACTTGACTTTCTTCTTAAAAGCTTTAATATTGTAAATGAGAAACAATAGAAATATTTTGACCAAGAATTAGCGTAATTGAAAATCCAACAATTTCGCGAAGATTCTGAAATGATGGGAAACTATTATCGATTTCTTAAGCACAAGAGTAAACTCTATTGCATAGTATATTCTTCAAATGGAAACATTTACAGCTTAAGGAATTGGTAGATACTGTTTCCTGAAAAATATTGTAGGCTATGTCTTTTTGGGCCAATGTATGAGTTGAAAATAAAAATGTATTGAGTTAGCATTATTATTATTATTATTATTATTATTATTATTATTATTATTATTATTATTATTATTAAGTTGCATGTAAATCTCCTGGTCGACACAGCAAAAATTCTTATCGGATTTGAGGCGCTGTTGTTGCTTGATTACGTGAAGTTCGCCACAATACCTAGCTCTAAATAACAACGGTCACGTAAAGAACATCGTTAAACTTTATATGCTGCCATCAGGTAGTCAATCTGAAAGTAGCAGTGAAGAAGGATATTCCTGTGGAAGGTGAGTTGGAATAACTTCTAACCAACGACCCGTTTTACACAGCCATACTAGGCGTATTGCTGAGAATGTCACTGTCATAGTTTACAAATCTTTTACATTTTTCGATCTTTCTCCAGTTTCTGGCAACCTTGGGTAGCAGAGAGTTCTATGTCAAGACGTATAACGTCACACGGTGTGGTTTCGTCAGTCGCCGATACGCATGTTCGTTGTGTCGACCAGTAGAATCGGTGTTTTATTTGTATTACATTGTATAAATATCTTCCACGCTATACTCACGGAAGAATTTATTATTATTTTCTTTGTACTTAGAGCATTCAATGTCAAATAAGCGAATGTTAATCCGAATATGTGGTAAATTTATTTTGTTCTCCTGTGTAGGCCTGTCTTTCTTCTTTCCATATTCTGCTTCACTTCCTCCTCTTTTCTCAGTTTTTCAATATTACACGTTATATATCTTCTGTTATTTTTATTTCATGTTCCATTCTAATTCTCTAAAAAATTTCCTCTCCTTTTCACCCTTTCGCATTTTATTTTTTTTTGTGTGCTATCTCTCTCTCTCTCTCTCTGTTTCCATTCCTCTCTTCGCTTTCCTACTTCTTACATCACTTTCTTTACCTTATCGTTGTATTCCACACTTTCGTAGTCTTATCTCACTCTGTGTTATTCAAAATTATGGGGTGAATTTCCTCATATGAACTCATTTCCAGAATTTTTGACGTCTTAAGTCGAAGTCTGACCTAGTTAATGTGACTGTGCGTTGGCTTGAATTTTGCGTTTTGCTGGAACGTGCCGGGAATGAATCACTTTAGACGCCGGCATCGCCCGCGGGCCGGCGCACAACACTTGTGAAATGAGTCGAAACTTTAAAACGCACGTAGTAGTCGGATCGACTGTTATTTTTATCTTCGGGGTTGAGCTTTCACAGAATAATGAACGTATCAAATGGAGGGTGAAATTAAAAGAACGGGGTTAGAAACGAAGAAAGAGGGTGGAGGGAGAGAGAAAGAGAAAATTGTTCCCCCATTGGCTGGGATATCTTGCCTCTATAACATCGCCATTATCAGTCGGTACTTTCAGTTCTGTATAACCGCATTTGTTCCCAGTTCCCCATTCCCTACGACTCTCACCCCATTTGCGTGTACACGTTTCCTGGAAACAATGTCGTATTAACCGTCCTGAACCACCCCCATCGCTACAATCTCTCCCCTCTACAGGCACTCCTCAATCTCATTAAAATTGTTTAATGCATGTTTTAATTAGCTATTCTATGCCTCAAATTTTCTTTAATTACAGCTCCCACTAATGAATGGCGTGTTGTATCATAGAAAACTTTATGTTGAAGTGATAGTATGTGAGACAGAGAGGACGAGGGTACAAGGATAGGAAGAGGAAAAAGTTTCTGATTCCATTGCTAAAACCGTTTTGGTTAGAGTGTGCGGGCGGGGTAAAATTAGAGGTTAATTTTGCTTTGAATACAAGTATACGAATGATTTAATTATTGTTACAACTTTAACAATTCTAACTTCATTTTTTTTGTCCTAAGAAAGAGAAGGCGAATGCGGAGTTAAAACTTTTAGTTGCACAATTAAAAGTACTGTTCCGAAGTGGTGTGAGTTTCTTGTTGCGGCGTCCTCGAACAGCGTCTTTAGTAATTAGTTCGTTATTTCATAAGTTTTGTAAAATAGATTACTACCCGCACCCCAGTTGCTACGAAATTTAGTTTATTTATTGTGGAAATGTTTGGAAGGAAAATGATTGATATTACGCAGAGTCTGTTTTCTAGCCAAGAATTGTTAATTGTCTTACTTTTAAAATGTTATTTACGGAAATAATTTTGAAACTGTATACTTGGCAAAAGAGTAGTTAAATAAAATTTACATTTACGTAACAAGTTCATGTTAACAACGTTTGTCAAATTGAAGTTAATATTGACATAAAGTATAATTATACACTTGATTTTAACGGTACATGCATGCAATGGTCTTACGTGCGAATCCTGCCTCCGTCACGGATTTTTGTCTGTTGTGGATGTGATATCTTCAACAGATACGTGATGTCGAACTTTATCCACACAATGTTATATCTGTCTAGTTCCCACTAAAGCATGTGAACTGTGAAAAAATCGACATGCATATAGGCTAGGGCTTTCGACAGCTGTAATAAACAGAGAAACGATAGAAGAACAGAGAGGCACATTAGAAAAATTAAGCTGAAAATTTCTAATTTTTAATTTTACTTATCTCACATTTAGGTTTCCGGAAAGAATTATACCTATTTTTCAACATAACAGTGTCCAACATATATCTTCAATTTGTCCAAAATTATCTAACTAATTTATCGTTGCTATCAATTGATTGGAACACTGTTTCTTATTCCGAATAAAAATTGTGAAAATAGAAGATCTTCCCGGAATAAGGATGTAAACAAGAAAACTGTAATTCCTGTTTCAGGAGGAAGAAAAATTATTTCAGGGACATATTTTATTAAGACTTTATTTACTATCACAACCATTTGACTAAACAAGTATACAAGTTTATTCATCCATTGAAAGCAATAATATATTGTCATAAATAAATATTTTAAAATTACTTTTTCCACCTACATAATGCATTTCAAGAATCTGATGTTACATCCATTTTCTGAGGAAGTCTATTTTTATTTTAGAGATAAAAGTTCTATTTAAAATAGGCGTGCTTTCTCACTGCACTCATTATACTGACATAGTAAAATTTATATTAATGTAAGGTATATTTTCTTTCATGTTTACTGTATTATTTTCATAATACAGTAGTACATTCTGCTACTAGTGGACGTTACAGTTCATGGTCATTATTTCTTATTGAGTCGTGAAAATTAAGGGCAGGTCCTGTATTGAATTCAAATAGCATTAAATGTTATATATTATAATATTTTCATACAGGTTTAAAATTTTATTTATTAAATTGTATTCATTTTTGTTGATCTTTTTGTTTCTCCATCTACATTTAGTTTTAATGCAGGTTGGTAAGTACCAACAAAGATTAAATACCTATGTCTGTGGTTCTAGCTCAGTTGATCTTACATCGGAGCGAATGCAGTTCTAAAGGCGTCTTTCAGTATCTTGGTGCACTCCTCGCACCATCTGTGGTGTAAAATTACGGCAAGGAAAGATGATGCGCATGAGTATATTTTGAATGTCATGTGGCCTGGTGCTATTGACTGCTGCCTTTACATATCTCCACAGAAAAATATCTACGGGATTGTTTGTCCTTTACAATTACCACGTTAACTTACTTGCTTACTTTCTTACAAATGTCTTTTAGAGAACACGGAGGTTTATTTACGCCCTCGCATAAGCCCGCTATCGGTCCCTAACCTGAGCAAGATTAATCCTGTCTCTGCCATCGTAACCAACCTCCCTCAAATCCATTTTAATATTATCTTCCCATCTACGTCTCGGACTCCCTGAAAGTATTTTTTCCTCCGGCCTTCCAACTAACATTGTATATGCATTTCTAGATTCGCCCATACGTGCTACATGTACTTCCCATCTCAAATGTCTGGATTTAATGTTCCTAATTATGTCAGGTGAATATAATGCGTGCAGTTCTGCGTTTTGTAGCTTATTCCATTCTCCTGTAACTTCATCCCTCTTAACCCTAAATATTTTCCTAAATACCTTATTCTCATACACCCTCAGCCTTTGTTTCTCTCTCAAAGGCAGAGTGCGAGTTTCACAACCATGCAGCGCAACCAGTAATATAACTTTTATAAATTATAATTTTAAGGTTTTTTAAGAGTGGGCTAAATGACAGAACTTTCTCAACCGAATAATAACAGGAATTTCTCTTATTTATTCTGCGTTTAATTTCTTCGGAGTAAAATTTATATTTGTAACTGTTACTCCAAGATATTTGAAGTTTTCCAACTCTTCAAAGTATACATTTCCAATTTTTATATGTATTTCCATTTCACTATGTTCTGGTCAGAGATACTGGGTTGTTCATTTCAAAGTGTGTCATTACGTCACTGTTGATGAGTCAGCGATTTGAAGCGAGTTTCAGCTTTTGTGTCAGAGAAGTTGCCTTTTAATCAAGGCGTTCAATCTGAACTTGAAAACGTGTACGGTATAACTTGAACGTCGTAGTAACAGATGGCGGTCTGTGTGCTACCGTAACCTCATTCGAACTGTATTTTGCGTGGCCAAGTCGTACGCAGGGTATTTGTTATCATCGGTTGCGTACAGGCAACATTCCACAATACAAATCAAATGCTTCGTGTCCATGTTGACCGTCGAAGTTAATGTCAACAAATACGTAAGTAATCGAATTAACCCTCTCCCCATAACCCGACAGTAAGAAAAAACTCACCTCAGTACATGGGGTCCAATGACCTGAGGCGACGATTTGAGTACGTTATGGGAGATATGTGCGACTTGGCGGTAAGGACGAAGGAGCTGTACTACCAGGCGAAGATAATTATCAGCGGGATAGTGCGGCGACGAGATTTTCACTGGACTCGGATTGGGCGGCTCAATGAGGCATTCGACTCGGTGGTAGATAGAACGGGAGCAACATTCGTGGACCCAAATTCGTGGATCGGTGACTGGGACCTGGGACGTGATGGAGTCCATCTAAATCGACGAGGAGCGACGGGACTAGGAGCGCTGTTCTCGAGGGCGGCGACAACGCAGAGAAGCAACGACAGGGAATGACGGCGGCAAATAGTATGTATGAAAACTATTACAACGGCGGAGAAAGCGGCGACGACGACGGCAACGGGAGAGACGGAGGCGGTAGCGGCGGCCACAGCGGAAACAACAGGGATCACCAATATTATGTCATGTAATGGTAAGTCTTTAGTGGTGCTGCAGGTAAATTGTAGAAGTATTTATAATAAATCAATTGAATTCTGGAACCTAGTAGATTCGCATAATCCTGACGTCATAATAGGAACGGAATCATGGCTTTCCAGCGAAGTAGCAGACTCAGAAGTATTTAGAAACGATTATGTAACATACAGACGCGACCGTGTAGGAACAGGGGGGGGGGGGTTATATGTATAAAAGAGTGTTTGCAGAGCGCTGAAAATTTTAAGGACTCGGAGTTCGAAATGTTGGGTGTAGACATAGCGGATGATTATTCGCGAAACATATTACACATCATCGGTTTATACAGGGCCCCGAAAGAAGGCTTGAACGTACTTTATAAAATAAGAGATATGTTAGAAAATATAAAAATCCGCGGGCAGTATGTTATCGTTGCTGAGGACCTAAACTTGCCCCAGGTAAACTGGTAGGGTACAATAGAGGGAAGGATGCGTCAAGCCCTGTCATTAGTAAACTCACTCATCTGGAAACATAACTTAATTCAAGTAACAGACAGGGCGACAAGGGGAGGTTCGTTACTAGACATATTTCTTTTAAGACCCTCAGAAATAGTCGCAGGTATTGAAGTGATTCCAAGTATTAGTGACCATGACGCGGTAATTCTTGAAATATTATGGAATGCTAAGTACAAGCAAAGCGGAAAAAAGAACAAAAATATCTTGCAATAGGCTATAACCAAGTGGACAGAGAATGCTTCCAAAATTATCTTAGAGAAAAGAACTCATTATGGGTAGTAAAGGGCAGTTGTGTAGAAGAATGCTGTGCGGAGTTCAAGCATATTATATTAAGAGGAATACAGAAATTTATCCCGGTTAAACGCTTATCAAACAATCCCGATCCGGAATATTATAATAAATACATACGGAAACAGAAAAGAAAAATAAGGAAATCCTATAGACAGCGCAAGGAAAGCCTTGCAAAACAAACAAAATTCACACAACTATCGAAAGAACTGCTTAATGCGAAGAAGATAGCGCAGGAAAATTACCTAAATAAACTTTTCAAAGGTGAACAAAACGGGTGGGGGGAATTTTATAAATATGTGAAGAGACGACGCAAGGAAAACTACTCGAGCCTCCCCCTAAAAAATGACCGCAATCAATTTATCGTACAGGACAGCGAAAAAGCAGAAAAATTAAATTCCTATTATGCCACTGTTTTTGGGATGAGGACAATAGTACCACACTTAGCTTCTGTGGAAAATACGGGTCAGTTTTCTATGAAGCCTAGGAACATAAGGAGAAGGATCTCTAAATTGAAAACTCATAAATCAGAAGGACCTGATGGTATCGCCGGAGACGTACTAAAATTAGGAGGGGCAGCCATGATTCCCTATCTAGTGCGTATATTTGAAATATCAATTAACAATGGTACTGTCCCGCGAGATTGGAAAGATGCAGTAGTGGTGCCAATTTATAAGTCAGGGTCTCGCTCAGATACAAAAAATTACAGACCGGTCAGCCTCACCTCTGTGGTTTGCAAACAGATGGAACACTTGATTTCAGCTTATCTAAGGCAGCATTGGGATGACTCAAATTGGTTACATAACAGTCAGCATGGATTTCGGGGGGGGCTATTCATGTGAGAGTCAATTAGTAACGGTATGTCAGGATTTAGAAGACGGAATAGATTCCAATAGCGAAGTAGATGCAGTGATTATTGACTTTTCACGCGAATTCGATGTAGTCCCACACGATATATTGTTGGTTAAACTACAAGACTCTGGAATTCGCTACCTGCTAGCATCAGGGACTGTCGAAATAAAATTGAATTCAAACGAAAACTTACTAGGCTCTTGGTCAGTAATTGATTACTTGTAAATAGTTTCTTTAATCTATCACAAAATATTTCAATATTCAGTAATTTCATCACTATACAATTTTGTTATTCTATATTTAATTTGTAATTCAGTAAATATAAAATATTCTTTGTTTCTCTATGATAAATTATCTAGCTTTAATTATTCAAGTAATCTTTTCGTACTTTGATTTTATTGTAATTGTAAATTTAATACTAATTGTAATATTATTTGTAATTGTAATTGTAAATTTAATACTAACTTAATTGTAATTTTATTGTTGATATTGTAGTTGGAATCTCCTGGTAGAGGGGCAGAGAAGGCCTGACGGCCTTATCTCTACCAGGTTAAATAAATAACTACTACTACTACAATCAACGGGGATTGACTTCAGAGTGCTCCAGTGGATCAAGGAATTTTTAACTTGCCTCACTCAGAGAGTACGGGTAGGGGAGGTATTATCGAACCCAATTGAAATTACTTCGGGTCCCGCAGGGGAGTGTCTTGGGGCCTCTTCTATTCTTGGCTTTTGTAAATGATCTGCCAGTTAATATCTTGTCTAGGGTTCGCTTATTCGCGGATGATTGTATGGTATACAGGGAAATAAAAAGTTATGAAGATACTACTCTTCTCCAGAATGACCTCAATAGAATAAACGATTGGGCAATAGCCAACAAAATGAAAATAAATTCCCTAAAGAGCAAAGCCATCAGCTTTACAAGGAAAAGAAATAAAATAGTCGCATCGTATACGTTAGGGGGTGAAACTATTCCGGAAGTTAACAAATGTAAATACCTCGGAATTACATTTAGCAGCGATCTCGGCTGGGGGAACACGTTACAGACACAGCGGGAAAAGCATGGAGAGCGTTACACTTTGTGATGAGGGTACTAAGAAAAGGTTCTGATAAATCCAAAGAGATTGCATATAAATCACCAATTCGTCCACTAATGGAATATGGTGCTGCATGTTGGGATCCTTACAGATTAGAACATATTAAGACATTGGAAAAGATTCAAAAACGGGCTCTTAAGTGTTGTCGGAAAAAATCACCATTAAAATGGGACACACTCACGGACAGGAGAACGCGAATTCGATTGTGCGCACTGTTCAAAATATACAGAGGTGAGCCTGCCTGGAGAGAAATAAAAAAATAGGTTGCAGTCGCCAAATTACTCTTCAAGGAACGACCACTCATATAAATTGAGGGAAAGAAGGCAGAGGACGGACACTGGAAAGTTTTCTTTTCTCAATCGTGCTATCAGGGACTGGAATGCTTTACCTGCAGACTTACTAAAGGCTTTACCAACAACCAGAAATGCATTTAAAAATAGGCTTAAGGCTCTTACTAATAGACGGTAATTATACACATTATTTAAAGGGTGTAAATGATATGTTGTTATTGAAGTGTTGTATCAGTGAAGAATTATGTTGTATCAGTGCAGTGTGTTGTATCAGTGAAGAAGTATGTCGTGTCAGTGAAGTGTGCTGTGTAAGTGAAACGTGTTCCTGTCAGTGAAGTTTTATAGCTTATAGTGGCAGTGCATAGTATTTGAACAGTGAAATGTTTTTGAAATGTTAGTGAAATCAGGATAGAATGAGTGAAATGTGTCGTAGTTCCATTGCAGTGAGTGAGTTGACAGTGAAATGAGTGTAATTTGAAAGGTACTTGTGCAGATATGAACATATCATACTCGTGGGTTTTAGTTCCATCTTAGTTTTAAGATACAAATTAGATTTAATTCAAATGTTATTTTAAGTGATCGCTTCATTTAATTTCGTATATTCCCTGTTGTTGTTGTTATTATTATTAATTATTGTTAGTATTGATTATTAGTATTATTATTAATTGTACTTTTAATTAATAAGTTTATTATTGTCATTATTGAGTGTAATTAGTTACCACTGCCACCGGGTATATACCCACTGCAGTGTGAATAAATACATACATACATGTTTCTAAACAGTTCACATTCCTGCCACTACCGGCGTTACCGTACGTATCGGTATGTACTCTTCTGAATGAACGCCGTATATGCTAGGCAACTTCTCTGGCAGATAAGTAATACACCTCTGCTGAAGTGTAGGAAGATTGAATTCTCTAGGCTCATCGATTAGCCACATGACGGCATACAGCGAACCATGACACACTTTGAACTGAACACCCAGTATAATAATATAATTTGCCTTTTCGGGATTTTTATTTATTTATTTATTTATTTATTTATTTATTTATTTATTTATTTATTTATTTATTTATTTATTTATTTATTTATTTATTTATTTATTTATTTATTTATTTATTTACTATAAAAAGACACCTTAACAAACTACTGCATACATAAAACATAACTGCAAACTGAGGAATATATTGCTTTATGAGCAAACGCTCGTGGTCGAGAGTAAATTGACTTACTGTATAGATAAGCAGAAAGAAAAAGACAAAATAAAAAAATTAATAAAAGCAATAAACTAGGAAAGATTACAAAAACAAGAGTCTACATGCTATAGAAAAAACACAATATAAAATGTTTAAACCAATATACACAAGTATAATAATATAAGACTAATATTTAACAATTGATTTTCTAACCCAGTGTTAAGTTCCCTTAATAATTTCTTAAATTTTCGGTTCAAAATTAATCATACTTAAGATAGGTTTTAAATTGAATTGGGCCGTCTAATGCTTATCTACTAATATAGTATTAATATGTTATAATTTATTCATCATGAACGTTTTCCGCATATTTATGCCATCTTCAGATATTAAACTTTGTCTTTGTACATGCTTAATATTTGCCACAATGGTGAAACATGAGTAAAAGCGATGTAATCGTTACGTGCTATTTAAATGAAATTATGGATTACAGTGTTCATTCAGCTATTGATTATACACTGTCACCTCGTAACGAATTAAAACACACACACTGAATGAATAAAACAACTAAAACAGAGGTGTAAAAATTTAACACACTAGCAGATGATGCTTGGTAAAATTCAAGGTGATTGTCATTAGTGTCAATCACTTAGTTACATTTTCAAATAAACCACTTTAAAACGATTAAATACACACTGAAAGAATGGCACAATTAAGCAGAAATATAATACATAACCTTTAACACACTAGTAGATGATGCTTGGTAAAATTCAAAAGTGAATGTCATTAATGTCAATCACTTAGTTACATTTTCAATAAAACTAATTTAAGCAATTAATCTCTGCGTTTGTAGTGATTTGTGTTGTCTGGTTTTCAGTCACTAACAGTTGAAGTGCAGTGATGTTATTTGGTATCAGCTAACTATGGTTGTAAATCAACAAATTTCACGTTGTCACTTCTCGGAGTTCAGATAGCCAGACTGTAAACACGCGAAATATTAGGACTGTATGCTACTGAAGTACTTTTTTGTAATTTCTAGTTCTTAAGAAGAAATTGTAGAAGTAACTTCCTACGTGCAGAAGCTTGTATTGTTGTAGCGATGTGTTCATATCGGTGTCTCGGCTCTGACTGAAATTCGGGAAGTGCTCACATTAAACAACCTTACGCTAGTGTACATCCAGCGGTACCGGAAGTGGGGTTAGGGGTGGGGGAGCCTGTATGGAAGTTTGCCTAAATTGTTTATATGGAATTAATTTAAATAAGTTGAATAATGGGTTGGAAGTATTAGCTATTTGCTCGTTTGTGATGGGATTACCTTGATTGTAGCTTTTAGCAATGTAATATTGTTCAGCCGTGTCAATTAAATAACTATCGTTAATGACTTTTAGAACTTTTAGCTTGTCTGTTATCCTAGTTAATTCATGCCCTTGATCAATAAGATGTTTTGCAAATTCAGATTTGTTTCGATTATATTTGAAGTCTGTTATGTGTTCTTTGTATCTGATTTTAAAGTTACGGCGTGTTTGACCTGTATACGTCATGGGACAATTTTTACAATTTAGTTGATAAATGCCACTGTTTCGGAAAGGTTCAGTATTGTTTGTTTTATTCGGGATTTTGTTATGTTATTTGTTATTGGTTCTTAGAGCAATATGGATCTTCTGTCTTTTGAAAAAAATTATTTATTTGATTAGAGATTTTCCCGAAATATGTCATTGCTTGCCAAGACCTTTTGGGTTTTTGAAATTTCCGTTGTGAGTGTGGTAAATTTCTTTTTGGACAATTTTGACTTCCTTTTATTAACTAGTCTTTTAATTAGTTGTTTGTCAAAGCCGTTTTTCTATAGCCAAATTTTGGATGTATTTGTATTCTTTGATATAATTTCCTTTGTTCAGTGGTGTTGTAAGCATCCGATCTATTGAATATCTAAATTTACTCATTATATGAGTTGTGGGGTGTGTGGAATTTTTATCTATGGAATGTGAAGTAGCTGTTTGTTTCCTGTATATATCAAGGACTATTTTGGGAGGTTTTAATTTGATATTTAAATCCAAGGAATTTATTCTGCCATTAGTACTTGCTTCGTGAGTGAATTTCAAGTTCTGATGTAATTTATTGAATTCATCTTTTATAGCATTAGTTTGATCTTCATTATTATCGTAGAGAATCAGAGTGTCATCAACATATCGTACGTATATAGAGAAGTGGAAACTATTAGTTAAAGTATTAATATATTCCTTTTCAAGGTTTTGTAAGAATATATTTTTCTAAGAAGCCTGATAAAGGATTGCCCATTGCTAGGCCTTTGGATTGGGCATAGCATTTATTGTTAAAAGTAAATTTGTTTCAATGAGAGTTCCAGTAAGTTAATGACTTGTTCAATTAGATTGCTATTGAGTTGAAGTTCGTTCAATTTTGCAGATATTATAGCTAACGTTATCTCTACTGGAATGTTTCTGTACAAGTTTGTTATGTCAAGCAATAATAACTTCGTTGTTTTGGTGGTTTTCAATTTTAATAATTTGTTTTTTAATTGTTTTGTATTGTTGATTGTGTATTCATTGTCGTGGATCTTAGTTCTATTTAAAAATTGCATAGATATTTATTGAGTTTGTAATTGGGGGCATCTCTATAGTTGACTATAGGCCTCATGAATAGCTAGGGTTTGTGTGTTTTTGGAAGTGTTTTCAAAGTGGGGCCACTTGGATTTTTTGTGAGGATTGTATGACTTTTATTTTGCGGAATTAAGTCTGGGGAATTCTTGATAGCTGAATTTATTTGTTTTTATATGTATCAGTTTTACTATCTGATTATTATTAAAAATGTGTTAGTTTTGTCTATATAGTCTGTTTTGTACATGAGAACAACACCATCGTTTTTATCAGCTTTGATGTGCGTAATATTATTGTCATCTAGTTTTTGTTCAAGATTCTTTATTGTGTTGTGACGTGTTTTAGCTGTTTTGAAATCTTTTTTGGTATTGGGATCAGCAATGTAATTTTCAATTATTTTCGCCGAGCTGTATTGCAAGAATTCTTTATTTTCATGGTCACTATGTGAAATTATATGCTGTGTTTGTATTGCGAGAGTGTCTATTACATTGTGTATACATTGAACGAACTTCAAATCAATAGCAATATTATTCAACAAGCCATTAACTTACTGGAACTCTCATTGAAACAAATTTACTTCAAAGTTAACAATAAATTCTATGCCCAATCCAAAGGCCTAGCAATGGCCGATCCTTTATCAGGCTTCTTAGAAAAATGTATTCTTAGAAAACCTTGAAAAGGAATATATTAATACTTTAACTAATAGTTTCCACTTCTCTATGTACGTACGATATGTTGATGACACTCTGATTCTCTACGATAATAATGAAGATCAAACTAATGCTATAAAAGATGAATTCAATAAATTACATCAGAACTTGAAATTCACTCACGAAGCAAGTACTAATGGCAGCATAAATTTCTTGGATTTAAATATCAAATTAAAACCTCCCAAAATAGTCCTTGATATATACAGGAAACAAACAGCTACTTCACATTCCATAGATAAAAATTCCACACACCCCACAACTCATAAAATGAGTAAATTCAGATATTTAATAGATCGGATGCTTACAACACCACCGAACAAAGAAAATTATGACAAAGAATACAAATACATCCAAAATTTGGCTATAGAAAACGGCTTTGACAAACATCTAATTAAAAAACTACTTAATAAAAGGAAGTTAAAATTGTCCAGAAACAAATTTACCACACTCACAACGGAAATTTCAAAAACCCAAAAGGTCTTGGCAAGCAATGACATATTTCGGGAAAATCTCTAATCAACTAAATAATTTTTCAAAAGACAGAAGATCCATATTGCTCTAAGAACCAATAACAAATAACATAACAAAATCCCGAATAAAACAAACAATACTGAACCTTTCCAAAACAGTGGCATTTATCAACTAAATTGTAAAAATTGTCCCATGACGTATACAGGTCAAACACGCCGTAACTTTATAATCAGATACAAATCGATCAAATATAATCGAAACAAATCTGAATTTGCAAAACATCTTATTGATCAAGGGCATGAATTAACTAGCATAACAGACACGCTAAAAGTTCTAAAAGTCATTAACGATAGTTATTTAATTGACACGGCTGAACAATATTACATTGCTAAAAGCTACAATCAAGGTAATCCCATCACAAACGAGCAAATAACTAATACTTCCAACCCATTATTCAACTTATTTAAATTAATTCCATATAAACAATTTAGGCAAACTTCCATACAGGCTCCCCCATCCCTAACCCCACTTCCGGTACCGCTGGATGTACACTAGCGTAAGGTTGTTTAATGTGAGCACTTCCCGAATTTCAGTCAGAGCCGAGACGCCGATATGAACACATCGCTACAACAATACAAGCTTCTGCACGTAGGAAGTTACTTCTACAATTTCTTCTTAAGAACTAGAAATTACAAAAAAGTACTTCAGTTGCATACAGTCCTAATATTTCGCGTGTTTACAGTCTGGCTATCTGAACTCCGAGAAGTGACATTGTGAAATTTGTTGATTTACAACTATAGTTAGCTGATACCAAATAACAACATCACTGCACTTCAACTGTTAGTGACTGAAAACCAGACAACACAAATCACTACAAACGCAGAGATTAATTGTTTTAATTAGTTTTATTGAAAATGTAACTAAGTGATAGACATCAATGACATTCACCTTTGAATTTTACCAAGCGTCATCTGCTGGTGTGTTAAATTTTTACACTTCTGTTTTAGTTGTTGTATTCATTCAGTGTGTGTGTTTTAATTCGTTACGAAGTGAGAGTGTATAATCAATAGCTGTATGAACATTGTAATCCATAAGTTCACTTAAATAGCACACAACGATTACGTCGCTTTTACTCATGTTTCACCATTGTGATATATATTAAGCATGTACAAAGACAAAGTTTAATATCTGAAGATGGCATAAATATGCCGAAAACGTTCATGAAGGATAAATTGCAACATATTAATACTATATTAGTAGATAAGCATCTGACGGCCCCATTCAATCCTAAACCTATTGTACTATGCTTATCGGTCAAAATCTCAACAAAATTAGATTACCTAATGCTAGTCAAGCAAAATTATTTAATACATTCTTAAACACCAAACTAAAGATACTTAAAGCTAATGCTAATATATGGTTCAACTCACAATGTCTAGTAATCAGGGTGACACCTAAATATGCGACATTAAAAAACAAAAACATTATTCATACCCAGCACGAAAATCTAACAAACAATATCAGCTATTACGCATAAGAAACGAAAAGAAGTTTTTGCACAAAAGAAAGGTTTTTTAAACAAGAAACTATATGCAACCCACTTGCATTTAGCAACCTATTTTGAACAAGCATGGAATTTAGCCTACATGAGTAGTACCGAGAGGATTAATAATTCAATGAAAGCCAAATATGCCACTCTACATAAAAAACTAGATTCATTGATGAGTTGCTATACACAACAACATGCTAATAATAATACACCCATAACACAAGATAATAGAATAGTAAACTTAACAAACCTTCAGTTGACGAACCAAGAAACTGATATCCTGAAAAATGGAGACAAACACAACTTTCCCCCAAATTGTATACACAATGTTATAGATACGCTCGCAATAGAAACACAGCATATAATTTCACATAGTGACCATGAAATTAAAGAATTCTTGCAATACAGCTCGGCGAAAATAATTGAAAATTACATTGCTGATCCCAATACCAAAAAAGATTTCAAAACAGCTAAAACACGTCACAACACAATAAAGAATCTTGAACAAAAACTAGATGACAATAATATTACGCACATCAAAGCTGATAAAAACGATGGTGTTGTTCTCATGTACAAAACAGACTTATAGACAAAACTAACACCTTTTTAATAATAATCAGATAGTAAAACTGAAAACCGACCCTACTGATACATATAAAAAACAAATAAATTCAGCTATCAAGAATTCCCCAGACTTAATTCCGCAAAATAAAAGTCATACAATCCTCACAAAAAATCCAAGAGCCTTCACCTTGAAAACCCTTCCAAAACACACAAAACCGAGCTATCCATGAGACCTATAGTCAATTGTAGGGATGCCCCCAATTACAAACTCAATAAATATCTATACAATTTTTAAATAGAACTATGATCCACGACAATGAATACACAATCAACAATACAAAACAATTAAAAAACAAATTATTAAAATTTAAAACCACCAAAGCAACGAAGTTATTATTGCTTGACATAACAAACTTGCACAGAAACATTCCAATAGAGATAACTTTAGCTATAATATCTGCAAAATTGAACGAAATTCAACTCAATAGCAATCTAACTGAACAAGTCATTAACTTACTGGAACTCTCATTGAAACAAATTTACTTTTAACAATAAATGCTATGCCCAATCCAAAGGCCTAGCAATGGGCAATCCTTTATCAGGCTTCTTAGAAAAATATATTCTTACAAAACCTTGAAAAGAAATATATTAATACTTTACCTAATAGTTTCCACTTCTCTATATACGTACGATATGTTGATGACACTCTGATTCTCTACGATAATAATGAAGAACAAACTAATGCTATAAAAGATGAATTCAATAAATTACATCAGAACTTGAAATTCACTCACGAAGCAAGTACTAATGGCAGAATAAATTCCTTGGATTTAAATATCAAATTAAAACCTCCCAAAATAGTCCTTGATATATACAGGAAACAGGCGATTCTGTTTAAGGAATGGTAGTATTTAAAACGTTGTATTTTAGGCAATCACCAAAATTATTCGTATTAATTTCTTGTTATAATTAAAACATTTTTCACGCGCTGTATCTCTATGTTGTTACTTTTCTGTGTGCACCACTTAAATACTTTACACAGGATACATATTCAGCCATTGTATTTTTTCACATGCTAAAATAGTCTATT
Organism: Periplaneta americana; assembly: GCF_040183065.1. Lineage (NCBI taxonomy): Eukaryota > Metazoa > Arthropoda > Insecta > Blattodea > Blattidae > Periplaneta > Periplaneta americana. The sequence continues at coordinate 20,099,611 of NC_091128.1, read as the reverse complement.
ATAATTAGAGAAAAAACTTATTTCCAATTTTAATGTCATGTCACCCTATTCTTCTTTTTTCACGTTATAGGGTAATATTACAAATCACTATTGTTGAAGGACTAGGGTTATCCAAAGTAGATAGTGAGGAACTGTTTCTGGCTCTAATAACTGTCCTTGGGTTTTTAGTGTATATTAATTTTTTCTTTATTATTTCACTTTGTTCATACTCATTCACCATTATGTAAGCAACAAATGCCAGAGCCTTCACTAGAGCAATAGCTTTTTTAAACAAATTGTGTTAAACATCTAACGACAAGTCCTGTACAAAAGGTAAGCAGCAGTTTTATTTGTCTTCTCCGAGATTAAATGTCCTTGTCCTCTCACTCTACGCCGGACAATCCTAAGACTATGTAGCTTCTGAGGACTTGTGGTTAATCATATTGCGGCTACCATTTGTCACCAGAAACATGTCCGTCCGAGCGAACAGAGTGGCGTAGGCTATCGGGTGCTTGTACTGTTCCGTGCCTCCGTAATAGGCTCTACGTGAATGTACATGACCACCGATCCGGCTCCCACATTTGACCTTCTCTTCGTTTGGCATTCCAATTTTGAATGCTGTTTTACTCCAGTATTAGGGTTATTTTTGTTGGGTTATTTTACGCTGCTGTATCAACATTTCAGGTTATTTGGCTTCTGAATAATATGAAGGCGATAATGCCGATGAATTGAGTCCGGAATCCATCACCGAAAGTTACCCAGCATTTGCTCGTATTGGTTTGAGAGAAAAACCGGTAAAAAACATTAACCAGGTAACTTGCCCCTGGTATGGCATAGTTGCGCCCCGCTGTCAATTCGGAGGCCTAGTCATGGCATAGTTGCGCCCCGAAGAAATCAGGTAGCAGAATGAACATGGCATAGTTGCTCCCTGAAGAAATCAGGTAGCAGAATGGACATGGCATAGTTGCGCCCCGAAGAATTCGAGTAGCAAAATGGACATGGCTTAGTTGCTCCCCGATGGGCATAGTACACACGAAAGTGATTGTCATAAAATAAATAGATCAGGCCTACTTAAAAATATTAGATCGACAGTGGTAGCTGCACTGAAATCAGGTAGCATATGATCAATTTTGCTATTTAAAATAACACTTTTTTTATCGATCACACACAATAAATGAACTGCAATTTTTTGTTAGTACACCGATATTTTAACCCTACGGTACAGGGTTTCGCAAATTGAAACTTAGAACCATTGTGAATTATTGACTCTTTACCCTTTTCACTAAACTTAACATTCATTTTAAATTAACCTCACTATACGCCACAGAGGTGCGAAAATCACTAATTAAATGTCACGATTGCTAAGGCCCCATATTCCAACGACTCACTCATTTGACTATATGTCAGCTAATAAATTACTGCCAACTTCATGGTGTTCATTTTAACAGTAGGCTACCGATAATCACTGCATAAGCAGTAGAAAAACAGTTAATAAAGTACTTCCAACTTCATGGTGTTAATTTTAACGGTATCGATAATGAATATTATATCGAATAAGAAATCAATGATATTGGTTGATTACGAGTCTCGAGTTCCCGTAATGTCTTTTTCTCTACCTATTTCATCCGGGCGCAACTATGCCATGCCCCTTTTCTCTACTTGATAGGAACGGAGCACAACTATTCCCACAAAACAGGGATCCTTTTTCATCTGCTGTATATTTCCTAACCGTGGGGTGCAACTATGGCCTGCCCCTTGCCCGAACCGGGATTGGAATCCGAATCACTTGGCTTCGCGGTCAGACACATTAACCGTTACTCCATAGGTGTAGACTCCAGTATCAGGTGGTACATGTGGAGTTATAATAAGAATCTGTACAAGTGCCCGGTTAAAAAAGAAATACTTATAGAAGTGTCGAATGAAGTTAGTTCAGAAAATAAAAACTTACCTTTCTTACAACTTAAAATTACTCTGAAAACAAATCGGGACCAATTTTATTTCGCGTGGTACGGATAAACCGAGAAATTATGTATTTTATTTGTTAAAAATAAAAAATAACATTATAATCAACCACCAGCGTAGAGCAGACGGCAGCGCGTTTGCCTAACGACCAGGAGCTGCGATCAGTGGTGGGCTTCATTCTCGCTTAGGCTCACTAATTGACTGAGTTTTTCTGAGGTTTTCCCAATTAATGCGAGTCACGTAATTCATGACTAATCCTCGTCCCCATCTTTCCAAATACTATACTGTTATCCCCAATTCCATCGATATTGTATAACCTAGCTCTTGAAACAGCGTTCTTGCATAACCGACTAAAAAATAATTAATATCATTGATAATAGGACACTTCAGTTATATTATAGTAATTGAAAATAAAATTTTAGTAAAGTACAATATGTTAGAAACATTTATATTATAGATGAAATTAAAATAGTATATTCCTTTGCAAATATGAAAATGAAAGAAGAATAAAAATGATACAATATTAAGAAATATACACTGGGCCAAAAGGGAGCACAGTTTTGATTGATTGATTTATCGAGGAGACGGCCTCCAGATATTTATTTATTTATTTATTTATTTATTTATTTATTTATTTATTTATTTATTTATTTATTTATTTAACCTGGTAGAGATATGGAGGGTAGCTGTGAATAAATTGAATAAACAGTCGCGGACAGCCGATGAGGGGTGGTCCTCCAGCTTGGGGGATAGGCAAAGGGCTAACAACCCATCAGAGTAAAAAGATAGTTTGTTACGAAACCTTCAAATAAGCCTCGGAATGGGACTGATTCTCTGGCACGACCACAGCAAAGGAGTGTTAGTTGGGAAGCCGGAGGAAAAAAGACTTTTGTGGAGGCCGAGACGCAGATGGGAAAATAATATTAAAATGGATTTGAGGGAGGTGGGATATGATGATAGAGACTGGATTAATCTTGCTCAGGATAGAGACTAATGGCGGGCTTATGTGAGGGCGGCAATGAACCTCCGGGTTCCTTAAAAGCCAGTAAGTAAGTAAGTAAGTAAGTAAATTAATTAATTGTATCTTAGCAAGTTTCAATATATACATATATAAGTATCATCATTTTCATCAGTCAAAAACTAAGGGATTTTCCATTTTTATAAAGCTGAAACGTAGAAACAAAATGTTCCAATACGTAATATATTCATCATCATCATCATCATCATCATCATCATCATCATCATCATCATCATCGTTCTTGCAGGTATTAGGCCTAGTAGCCTGTTACGGTCTCCGTCCTCGTAATATATTATGACGTAAAAATTCATTTTTAAGGACAATTTACGGCCAAAAATAAGATAATTCCATAACTTAAGCGACAACATAAACTAAAAAAAGTAATGATGTTCTGTGTAATCACCATTTGCGTGAACAACTTGAACTCTTCTCCTCGATTGAACACTGCTAAAAGATACGTACTTAAGACAGCTGGTCACAACACTCAACACGACGTCGTCTTGAAATTTTCATTCATTCACTAGAAACTGAAATGTCAATATTTTTATTCGGTACCTTTGTTCTAGCCAATTGTATATAGTCTATACACTAATGGTCTTACTAATAAAAACTCCTGTACAGACATTTAACTGCCTTATACAGTGAATAGCTCGTTTATATGTTGTGTGTAAATTCCTGACTAATAAATAATCATTCCAAACCTCGTATATAACAATACAACCGTTACATAGCTACCTCATAGTTTCGTCACTATTTTATTACGAAGGGTAACAGAATAACTAAGATTCTATATAGCATCCAATAGTGTGCGCTAGTATGCCGCGATAAGTATCGATAGTACAACTGGGCTTGAGTACAGCTACAGCAATATTATTCTAATTATTCTGTGCTCTTTGGTTTATTCTTCTGTGGTTACAATGCAAATATTTTCATAAAATGACAATCGATACGAAGAGCTGTTAGAGAGGCGGCCAATTTTTTTTATCTATAAGCTATACAACACTTAAACGGGAGTTTTGTGTGCATAACTACTGCAAAGCAATTCCCATGTGTAAGTTATACACTTCTGATACATCCATGGTATAAAATTATTAGCAAGACCGTAAAATTACGAGGCGGCTAAAACATGGTGTTCGTAAATCTTCATCACAGAATAAGAAGACGGAATAGAGGAGATCAAGATATGCAAAATTAGAAAACGTAGTTACCGGCTAACTCACAATTTTAGCCAAGAATAAAATGCACATCCTATTTCTGCAGGTTAATAAACAGCAGCATAGACCTATGTGGATATATTTATGTGTATATATCATAGCTTTCCTTTAATAAAACTGATGTGGAGATGCTGCTGACACGAGGGTAGAAAAGGCAACAGATGCAAGAATACGGCCTTGGGGTGGAGAAAAGTCCAGCCAACATTTGTTTTCAATTGGTAGTTTCTGTTTCTACTGCAATGAGACTAGAGTAACCCCAACATCAGCATTTTATGTGGAAAGGGGATGATCCAGCATCATGCTGGTTCCTGTGTCGTGCCATATGATACGGCACGATGCCATCCTTAGAAATATCCTACCTTTCGTATAAATGTCAGCGATAATAAATACAAGAAGGTATGTGGCCACATCTAAAAAAAACTCCCTTACCGAATAAGGTAACAAGAAGAATATGTAAGGATTTCAGAAATAGATAACTGGACTAATTTTGAAACTTAGATTAGTTTTTATTATAGTCAAAGTACTGTATATAGGAGCACATTATTCAGAAAATAAAATAGACTTTCAAAAGTTATTACTACGTGCTCTTTTACAGCATAACGAAGAAAGACGAAGCTACATTCGATGGTAACAAAAGTCAAAATTAATAACAAACAAATAATTAAAGACAAGTTATTAATAAATTCAAGAATTAGTTACGGGACTAATATATAAATGTAATAATTTATACAATTACATTATACATCAAGAAATCATAAAAATCATAACATATGGTAGAAAAGTCAAACAAAAACTACTCATGTCTAACTCTGTTATTAGCAGTAACCGGTACATACTTGAAGAAGTGAACGGCCACACACATGAAAGTGACTTAAAACTAGTCTTCACATTCGCTACAAAAACAAGGAATTACAGTATTTCCTCCATTCATAGAAACAAATTATTCAGAAAAAAAAATTCTACAAAAAATATTATTTCGAGAAATCCAAGATAATATTAGAAAATGCGCAACGAAAGTGTAAAATTTTACTCATAATTTTCAAATTGGATACAATAACCTAAAAACGGTATAATGAATATATATTGACAATGAATCAATCAGATTCTTAAAATAGCTGAAATGCCTGAAAATATAGGAAACGTTGGATAAGCAGAAAAACTTTGAATCAATATTGTCTAATTTGAAAACAGAGACATACATTGCAAATCTGGCTTCCAGGTAAAGTTGACTTGAAGAATTTCATAGGAAAAATACACACGCATACACATACACTGCCTGTCGCAGTGAGTTAGAAGTTTACATTTTTATTTCGCTCTAGGACACAGAAATTCAGTGTCAACTATGTACATTACTGTTTTGTTTAGTCAACTGCACGAAGACACATCTGTAACCCACAAGTGACACCAATTAGGCATCACTCATGAGGCAACTAGACCAGAAGGTAATGGGGTAGGGTGGCCAGTTCCTTTCCCCTCCATTGCATACATCGCTGACTAGCTACATATTACACTAATCAGACTTCAGATGCATACAAACAATTGTTCTTCCTCTGACACATATCGTCAAGTGATATGTACTGTCTGTGTACATATCAGCCACAACCTCAATCAGAGTTGGAAATATGTACTATAAAATAACATTTATAAGAATAAAATTAAAAGTTGTACTAAGGATATACGATGAGAATTGAGTTAATACTACGTGGCTAAAACAATATATAGTTTTAGCAATAGTAATAGTACCGAGTGGACTAACCCCAATGCCACAGCTGAACATATGGTCTGGCGGCCTCCACATGCTATAGGGGTAGCACGTCTCACGCCAAATTGTGATAGTAATTTCCTGCAAGATAAACTAAAATTAAAAGATCTTACCTTAGTTTTATAAATGCTGAAAATGATAATTGCATTAAATCATGCTTCACATCTCTTCTGTACATTTCCAGACACTTTCTGTAGTTCATTTTGACAGAACATTGAGAAGAATAGACTGACTTAGATGAGGGGATAACTGAGTGATAGGAGGTGAGGGTGTGGTAATGTTCAGAAGTGTTAGATGAGGTGGTAGCTAAGTAACAGGAGGCTGACATCTGTGACAAGTTTGAATGGGTTAGATGAAAGAATAGCTAAGTGAGGTGTAAGTTGTATTTCACTATTCCTTTTTTTATATTTCGACCTATTCTAGTTAGTAACAAAAACATTTTTGTGCCCTATCAATATTCGTATTTTAAACATTATGCCAATAAAATCTTGCCTTTTAGGAAGATTTTGACTCAAAAACTCCATGTGCCCATGTCATGTAGAGTCCTTCTCATGAATTCACACCTATTTCAAACGGAACGAACGATGCATGCAATATAAAATACTCCACTTAACTGTTAACATATTATTTCTCGATTATCTTTGGAATTATTTTAAGTATTATGCCTACTATATAAAACAATATTCTTTTGCCGTGTAAACGTAACCCTCCGATGGTAACAGGGCTTGCGAGCAACCCCAGCGACATATTTCTATTTGTGTTACACATTGGTATTTCTATTCACTGTTTTATGCCCGTCTTTGTAATCTCACTTGATTTTCCAAATATTCAGATTATTTATTACTCTGGCGATAGTCTCGTTATTTCCGGTTGTAAGGGATTCAATTTTTGCCTGTTACCTTTTATGGTGGCAAATATTTCCTCCTCCTTTTCTTTTAATTGTACCGTCATATATAGTCTACGTCATCACTGTGTCATGTTTCGTCCACATGTAACAACATTATGAGTTTTTGGCGATTTGTCTGAAATAACATTTGGTATGAATATGAAAGGTTCAATGTGTGAGAATAATAATGGTGATTGTGATGATATTGATCGTGATATGTACATTGTAAACGATGACATACAGGACGGAAATAATAAAGTATTGTTCTCACAGTTGCTATCGATGACAAAAAATATCCTGTGTCATCCATGCTTAAAAGGGATAAATAAATGGTACCTTTCTCTACAATGCATTGTGCTCCAGATGTAAAGAGGAAAAAAAAAAGACTAGTAATGATTGAATTTTATAATAATGCGAAAGGAGGGGTTGATATGTTCGACAAAATGGTTCATAATTATACCGTTTCTAGATATACCAGTCCGGATGTTCTTTGGAAGTCTCAGTCTAGCTGTTCTAAATTCATTGGCCCAATATACGTAAAAAAATCACCACAAAACCAGAAAAGAAACGAATTTTTTAAGAACATGGCCTTCCAACTTATATCGCCTCAAATGGAACGACGTTCAGACAAGAATTTGCTCGTGACCTCTTTGTGAACAATACTTTATTGAAACGAGGTATGGATTCCGAAGAGATCTAACTCAGACCTACCAAGCTACAAAAATATTCTACCTGAAAAGGACAGAAAAATGAAGACAATGTTCTAAGTGTGACAGACCACTTTGTAGCGATAACAGAAGAACATTATTTGTATTGATTATTTTTCAGCATCTTACAACTAGGCTATATTATTTTATGATAAATATGTTATTTTTGTATGCAATAAAACCTTAATTTAATAGTGAAAATGGTTCCATAAATAAATATATCTATAGCATCTATTCATTTGCATGTAAAATGCCTGGGGTGGCATCAGTCCCTGTTACCAACGAATGCTGTATTATTAATGTTACCTGCGGAAGCTTAAGAAACACAAAATAAGAAGTAGGTTTTAATTGCCGAACTCCTCTTAGTTTATAAAAATTGCGCATTTCAGTGTTGTTAAAGATGGAGACAGAATTTTTCACATATAACAATTCGCTAAAATGGCAAACTTTTTTTACGTTGCACAGATTCATAGTATCCTCGCAGTGGTTCTGCCATTATCTGGGTGTTAGCATCGGTATCCAATACACATGGCAGAGCGAATCACCGCAGAGTTCACTGAATATGAAAATTCCGTCTTCATGTCCTCGGGCTAGTGGTGATGGATTCGAAGGAAGACAGCGTCCAGGGACCACAACCACAGGAATGGCAGCCATTGTCGCGTGCGGATTTAACTGTAACGCTGTAATGACCGCAGAGGATGCGTTGCCACATGCATGCAGCTGACAACCGACACGCGTAAACAATGCTTAGGTCACGTTCATTCTTGATTCATATCATATGCGGGTTGACGAAGAAACGAAGAGTGATGCGCACGACACAGAGAATTATCTTGTCTCGTTTGTTTCTTGTTTTTTGTTTTTAATTTCTTTGTAGCCTATTTTTAAATCATGATCAATTATAATTTAGAGAATTTTTTAGTCAGTGAAATGTGTAATTTTCAATTAATACAATTTACTTTAATTAATTGCACCAAAGAACATGGATTCATACCTTCTAATCTTAATGAACTGATTCTACAAAGTTAATATGCTGATCCCAAATGTGTCAAAAAGATAACTGTATTGAACGACTTGACTTACAGATTGGAAATATTTTGTTTATCTTTTACATACGTCTATATTTCACCTACACTAAAAGGTAAAGTTAGGGGATTTAGTGAAACGTAAATTGCATTAAAGTAGCAATGGTAATGTTTACGTCATATCCGATAAAGACAATAATATGAACGAGTCCATTATTATATGTAAGTGGAATCTACACATATCAATAACCTACTTGCAAAAGTTTTCTATAATCCATAGAGAAGTTGCAATATATGTAAAACAAAAGATATAAGCGATTTGAGGAAATCTCTATGATTTCCTGTAATTTTATTTTGAATTTTATTCAGCTTCCTCCAAGCGAAGGCTGCCTAGAAGACAAAGCTTACCAAAAAATATTGTTTTTTGAGTAAATGGTAGGTACACAATCATAATGAAAAAAAAACAATGAAGAAAGAAAAGAAAAAAGAATAACACAATTACACAATTATAAATAATTGAAGACGACTAAACAAAAGATCATTAATTCCAGAAGAAACATAAAATTTCCTAGTACTGTATCCATTTGATATGAGGTGATCACAGTCGTCTATTTAGCACTAGTTGCAAGACCCAACTTAAGTGAGCAGATCGTCATAGGAAAGAGATCAATCTATTTACGTGTAGAAATTACGATAAATACAATTTCCTGTGGTATTTAAGTGTATTTAAAAAATAAATTGAAATAAGCTATGAATAACAGTTTATCCTAGAGTAGTAATTGTAGTACTACTACTAGTAGTAGTAGTAGTAGTAGTAGTAGTAATAGTAGTAGTAGAGTTCCCGGGTAGCTCAGTTGGTAGAGAATTAGTAGTAGTAGTAGTAGTAGTAGTAGTAGTAGTAGTAGTAGTAGTAGTAAAAGTACACTAAAATGTCTTATTAAAAGAGCAAAAACCTTCTTTTGACCAACAGACATTGAACAATAATTTACCAGTATGCATGAGAATATCCCAATATCCCATAATCATCTGTATATGAGTAATTCCAAGCTTGTATTAACATTCTATAGTTACAATTCTAAGGTACACACGTCTGTTTAGTGTCTATATCAAAGCATAAATGAATAACACCTCCTCATTAAATAATATATTAAACTCTTCCAAGTAGGTTACGTATATATATTGGCACTGCTTGTATATAGGACTGGACTCGTTCACACTCATTCCATCGCATATTATATTAGTACTTCCATAGCAAATACAGAAGAATTTCGGTTCCACAGAATCCCCTTTTTAGCGTATAAGTCATATACAGACGTTACAAGTCAGGTAATGTTATTCACTTGTACTTTAACATGGACACAAAACAGACGAGTATAAGCGTACACGCGTACGCAATATATGCGTAAATAGGGAAACTTAATACACTATCTACCAAAAAGTAATTGGGCACTGTTTTTGCCCCTTTAGAACCTCGTGGTACCACCTCTTGTTGCTATAACAGCAGCCACCCCGTCAGGCATGTTCTTCACTAGTTTGTCTAGGATATCCACTGGAATCCGTCGCCATTCCTCCTGCAATATGACACTCAGTTGGGCAAAGGAAGTTGGCCGAATTTCCCGAAACCTCAATCGTCGGTCCAATTCGTCTCAAAGGTGCTCAATGTGATTGAGACCAGGACTCTGTGCAGGCCAGTCCAACCGGTGAACATTATTGTCTGCATACCATTGCATAGTAGCCACCGAAACATGGCATCTAGCACGTAAAATCCTCGGTGCCCAATTACTTTTTGGTAGATAGTGTACAAATTTCACTATACTCACTTACAGATGGATGAATAACAACATTTGCGAGAGATTTTCAAGTGCTTATTTACAGTATAGCAGTTAATAAAACTATTAATTGCCTCTGGATTAAAGGCAGTTATTTACTTCTCCTCTTAATAATAAATTCAGATTTAATGTATTATTATTACTATTATTATTGTTGTTGTTATTATTATTATTATTATTATTATTATTATTATTATTATTATTATTATTATTATTATTTTTATTTTTAATCATGCGAAGTCAGCACCAAGTACTTCATTTCTTCGTACTCAACATAACAGTAATGAGGTAATCTCTGCTGTCGTGTGCTCAGACGATAGCACTGTTGCATATCAAATAACGTTGACTCTGATGGTTTTCAAACTGTAACTCGTAAAAAATTTAAGAAACGTGATCCTAAAGTTGACACTCTAACTACTAGAAACTTAGAAATGGCTCCAGAGAGAATCACAATCAAATCCCTTTTTGTTTCTACATTTAGTCCTAAGGTAAATGAGAATAGTTTAATATCCAGGATTTATTCTTTAATCAACTTAAATTAAGGTCTCTGGAAATAACGACATTGAAAACTAAATATCAATCGTATTCCTCTTTTCACATCTCAATTGATGAGAGGGATTTCGAGTTAATTAATAATTCTGGTGTTTGGACTGCGGGATGCCTCATTGCACCCTTTTTTGGTAAATTTAAACCTGAGCAGCATTTTGCTCCACCAGGTACTTCTGTTGATTCTAGGGTTAATGCCTTATAATATTATTCTCTAACTCTCAATGCACAGTTCTAGTAATCAACTTGAGATATTGTACCGAAATGTTCGTGGTCTTAATACAAAAATTGATGAATTTTTTCAAAATGTAGTAAGTAATAATGATATCATTATCTGTCTTAATGAAACATGGTTATCTGAATCAGTATTAAATACAAATTTATTCCCTAACAATTATACTGTGTTTCGTGCAGACAGAACCTACGAGGACACCAATAAAAAAGAGGTGGGGGTGCCCTAACAGCGATTAACAATCAGTTACCTTTTAGATTTCGGCGATATGATTTGGAAATTATTAACGAATGTGTTTGGATAGAAATTAAAATGGCTGATGATATTAATTTGTTAATTGAAAATCATTATTTCCCACCTGATTTCGGACATAATCACTTAAAATCTTATCTTAATTTTCTTGAAAAAAATCTTGGTACTCATAATTTTAGTATAGTAATTATTGGCGATTTCAATTGTCCTGGTATGGATTGATCAACTGGTTTTAATCTTAATGATACTCATTACTACTCTAAAATTAAGTCAAGTGATTTATATTCCTCGTCTTGCCTTCTCGGATTAAACCAAATTAATTTCATTCTTTCTAGTAAAAATCTACTAGAACTTGTCTTTACTAATATCATTAACAGTACAGTAAAACTAGCCAATCATTCTCTAGTTTTGGAGGACTCTTATCAACCATCTATCTCCATTAATCTTGAAGTGTATTTGTCGCTACCTGAACACTGCCCAACTAGCACCTTCATGAATTATTCTCTAGGTGATTACTTGAAACTCTATTCCAGTCTATACAATCATGATTGCAATTCCATATATCAGACAACTGATGTTAACGTTGCTACTAATTCGTAATCTCAAATTATAAACAATGCTATATCTCTTGCTGTTCCTGTCACCTTCGTAAAAAAATCGCACTATACTAAATAGTTTTCAAATAGATTGCGTATACTTATTAAGAAAAATGACAAAACACATAGAAATTTTAAGAAATTCAAAACTGATCACCATTATCAAATTTTTTCCATTACAGAAAACAAGTTAAAGCTATGATTAAATCCCTTGCTGAAAATTTGAAGAATGAACCCAAGAAATTTCGGAAATATGTAGAATTTTTTCGAAAATCCAATAATTATGCCACGGAATTATTAATAAATGGGGTTCACATTATTGATCAGAAAGAAATTGCTAATGTATTTGCTAATCAATTTAAATCGATTCAAAACAGCCTAAATCTAATCTCTGTTTGTTGGATTCTAATTCTACTGATTTCTTATCCTTATCTAAAATTACAGTTGATGACGTTTCATTAGCCATAAAAAAGCTCAAACCTAATAAATCCAAGGGCACTGATGGCATTCCTAATTTTATAATTAAGGGATGTTCTAATATTATAATACTCATTTTAACTTTTCTATTTAATTTAAGTTTATTAACCGGTACATATCCTTTGCTTTGGTAAGAAGCATCCATTATTCCTATCTTTAAGAAGGTAAAAAAAATGTTGTTTCCAATTATAAACCTACTAAAACAATTTCTCAAAAATTTTTGAAAAAATAATCCACAAACATATTTCATTTTATGTTAAGAATAAAATTAATTCAGCCCAACATGGTTTTACTAAAGGTAAATCAACAACTACAAACTTATTATCCTACCTTAATCTTGTTACGCCTGTTGTTGAAACTCAGGTCAAATTGACTCAATTTATATTGACTTTAGCAAAGCGTTTGATGTTGTACCTCACAATATTTTGATAAGTAAATTAAAAAATTTTGGTCTCTCTTCTAACTATGTGAGCTGATTTGAAAACTATTTAACTAATAGACAATGTTGTGTTCGACTAGGAGATTCTCTCTAGGACCCATTTAATAGTTTATGTGGAGTTCCCTAAGGATCTACATTGGACCCTCTATTATTTTTATTATTTATAGATGACATATGTAAACGAATAAGTTCAAACTACCTGTTATTTGCTGACAATCTCAAAATCTTTCAGTCAATAAATAGTCCTGCCGATTGCCAAATTCTTCAAAATGATATTAACTCTATTGAACTTTGGTCTGACGATAATGGAATAAAAATTAATGAAACAAAAACTTTTGTAATTTCGTATTCACGAAAAACTACTTCCATAGAATTTAATTATTCCCTTAATAAAGTCTCTATTATTAGGAAAAAAATCTATTAAAGATATTGCTGTATTACTCGATTCTAAATTATATTTTCATGATCATGTTCAATATATTTATAATCATTCGATAAAAATGCTTGGTTTAATAAGATCTATAACTTAGTTTTTCCTACTCCAGAGTCTCTATTAATTCTATACTTTGCTTTGGTTCGATCTAAACTTGAATATGCATCTGTAGCCTGGAATTCCATTACTTCAACTGATTCGGTGAAATTGGAAAATATTCAAAGAAATTTTATTTCCTTATGTACTTTTCGATTTATACCCAATTCCTCTGACTTCAATTATGAGACTACCTGTAAATATTTCAACTGTTGTAGCCTTTATTCTAGACGTCAAAATCTTGATTATCATTTTTTTTTGCAAAGCTATCAAGGGCGATATTGATTGTGAGTCTATCATAAGCAATATCACCCTTCGTATTCTTACAAAGGGTTTAAGATTTCAAAAAAATATTTATAATAGGAATTAAAAATCACTTTCTCCAGTCTGTAGATGCATAAAATAAGCCAATTTGCATGGGTACAATTTGGATCCTTTTAAAGTAGTTATAGTTTCATTTTGATTATTAGTATTTACTGTTATTGTTCTCAATTTTATTCATGTATTCTTTTCTTGTTTTAAGATATTATTTATTTATTTTTGCACCTTTGTATCTTCTGTTTGTGTATTGTGCCGAACTATAATTGGCCTCTGGCTGTTGTCCAGCACACAAATATTAATAATAAATAAATAAATAAATAAATAAATAAATAAATAAATAAATAAATAAATAAATAAATAAATAAATAAATAAATAAATAAATAAATAAATAAATAAATAAAATTATTTTTGTTGTTGTTACCTCTGCAATCATTTTTCCGAAATCAACTTTCTGACTGACCACTTTTCCGAATGAGCATTTTTCGGAAACCTACTTTTCCGAATGGCCATTATTCCGAAAGGCCATTTCTCCAAATACGCCTCACACCACAGCAAGAAAGCGGTGGATAGCAGTACAAAATAGAATCAGGGTAATAACACTGGAATACGAAACATAGAAGGAAGGAAACTACAGTCTTCAGTACTTAAGAAGAATAATGGGTAAAATTTTAGCTTCTGATAAGGCATGAAATATAAGCCATGACTTGTAACACATTTAAGTGTAAAGTCACAAATATTAATAATAATAATAATAATAATAATAATAATAATAATAATAACAATAATAATAACAATAAAGCCGTAAATCCCCAGTGGGGCAAGGCCTCCTGCTTGGGCAGAGGTGGCTCAAGTCTTGACCATCAGAAGAGCCGACCTGATGGTCTATTTACATTCCTAGTTCTTTGTCCACAATTTCGCTAGCACTGGTTGTTGCTCCCACTCATAGTTGGTTGACTGCGTCCTTCCACCGTATTCTTTGGCGTCCTATTCTGGTCCACAGTCCTCCTAGCTGCAACTGGAACTCGTCCCCCCATCTGGTCCTCGGTCGTCCACGGTTTCTCCAGCCAATTCTTGGATCCCACAGTGTCGCCGTGTGTGCCCATCTGGTAGGTTGCATTCGCATCACGTGTCCTCCCCAGCGCCATTTCATCCTTTTAGCGAGTGTCACCACGTCCTCTACGCCGCTTCGTCGCCGTACTTCTTCGTTTCTGATTCTGTCTTTCAGGCTTATTCCGACAATTTTCCTTTCCATTCTTCTTTGGCATCTTCCTAATTTTAATGCCTGTTTCTTGGTGAGTGACCAGGATTGCGCCCCATGTAGCACAAATATTATAGGCCCTTAAATTTACTAATTATTTCATTCAATATTCTTGATTTCGGAAAACATGTACTATGAAAACTGGTCTTTCGGAAATGAGGAATTCGGAAATTTGTTCATTCGGAAGCAAGAACATTGAGAGAAATTGACATTCGGAAAGGTGCTTCCGGAAAAATGACTTGAAACATACATTATTATTATTATTATTATTATTATTATTATTATTATTATTATTATTACTATTATTTTTATTATTATTATTATTATTATTATTATTATTATTATTATTATTATTACTATAATCATAATTGTTATTGGACAAATGACTGTTGTTCAGACCTTATTTATTTTCATTCATTTCAATGGACACACTACAGTCTTAGACTTTTTTAGTAAGGTAAAGTACCCAAATAAGAGACAGGGCCCTAATAAGAGATAGATTGTTAACTTCTCCGGTACAATTTGTCATCTCTCGACAACTATGGGAAATCAATGTTTGTGCTTCTAAGGCATCGTGTTCTTTGTCTAACCTCAGTTGAAAGTAAGCAAAGAAGCTGAGACCAAGTCAAGTAATTTTTCACACTTTGATCTTTTTAGTGGTTTTTGTTCAGGAAGTGAACAGCGGTTAATGTAAGTTACAACAAATTTATTGTTAATTTTATATAATTGCTGGTAAAATGTTGCATATAATAAGATTAATTGCTAATAAGGAAGATAATAATTTATGACCTTGGGTAAATATTTAATATTTATTCATTTCGTTCTCTAATAAGAGACACCTTGGAGTCCTATTAAGAGATAGTATCTATTATTTAGAACTCTTATCTGATATTATAATGATGCTCAACTTTGAGAGTTAAAAAAAAAGCGTTAATGCTTCTAGTCGTGTCAGTTTGTCTGCCAGTAACTACATAAGAACCAGTGAAAGATTAATTTAACTATTAATGAAAATTAATTACACATTAGGTCACTCAATAATTATCCATTGTTCTCAATTATTCATTACAAAAATTACTAGTTGATATGAGTAATTTATCATTATTAATGACTAAAATTAATTATTCAACGAGATAACAATAATATCAATAGCTCAAATCAATTAAAATTGGCTAGTCCGACAATATTTACCTCACTTGAAGACCAAAACATCAGTGCGTAATTCGTGAAATATTCTCTGTATATTTCAAATAAAAATCTTATGTAATTATTAAAACTATTAAATTTATTTGTGATTCCTGGTTTCGAAAATTTCGTTGGACCTGTGTAAATATTGCCAATACGGCCAATGATGAAGAATTGGATGCCAAAAAAATGCATCTAGTGACTCGGAATATGGAGAAAATTATGATGATGGAGATTGCTTGTTTTGCAGTGGATTTTGTTCAGAGGACACCAGGGCCCAAGGGGGAGAAATAGACTCAGTATTCAATATGTTGTCGTTGGGCATCCGAAGACTGCAGCACTGATGAAAAACCTTTCATTTGTCCAACTTGCTCAATACAGCGGAATAAGAATTGTGTCAATTAAAGGGGTCGGCAAAATAAGTGTAATCAAATTAAAATTAAAATATAGAGATCGAATTTAATATTCTATCATTTTTTCTCTAGCAAAATATTAATTTAAGAAATAGTAGCCTAAACAAAATTAGTACATTCATGTCTGATTTGTCCGACTCTGTGTTATTTTCGTAAACCATCTTAATTTCACCTGGAAAAATGCCAATTAAAAAACAGAATTTCTGTTGAGAGGATTTATACCACTGTTGCACTGACCTCATCAATTTTAAAATTTTCCTGAATTTATTAAATTATCTAAATGATTTAACAATGTTCAATTTTCAGCCAAATGATAATTTTTGTCCATGTTAAAAATAATGTTAAATAACACACGTATCTCTTATTTGAAACTCCCTTCCAAAACATCATTATTTCCCAATTTTATTATTTTTTTATAATTCAAAGAAATAATAAAAACTGACTAAAATTTATATTGTCATTTCTAAAAATAGACGAAATGCTGTATGTATTCCACTCACTCAGATTGAAAATGTCTATTCCCTTCTTCGTTTTTAAGCAGTTAAAAAAAAATCTCTCTTATTTGAGTACTTTACTTTAGGTTATTTTACGACGCTTTATCAACATCTTAAGTTATTCAGCGTCTGAATGAGATGAACGTGATAATGCCGGTGAAGTGAGTCCGGGGTCCAGCACCGAAAGTTACACAACATTTGTTCATATTGGGTTGAGGGAAAACCCCGGAAAAAATCCTCAACCAGGTAACTTGTCTCGACTGGAAATCGAATCCCGGCCACCTGGTTTCGCGGCTAACCGTTACTCCACAAGTGTGGACAGTCTTGGATCAAAATTTAATTTATTTATCCTTACTCCATTACCATATTGCCTATACAAACGTTAGACGCAATCAAATCTCCTGCCAATTTGTACGTTTGTGATCAGCCTCATTTTGCTATACTGGATTTGTCAGTCAAATATTTTCTTATGTAATTCACGTCCTTTTAGTATTGCAAAGAGTGATCTGTTTCTTTCATCTCAGGTATGGCTTTGAGCGCAGTTTTCTATCTACGAAATCCAGTTTGTGTTAGCAACTGAATGGAACTGAAAATTGTGTTACCAGAAGATTCTCATGTACTTTTATTAATTTCCTTGAAAATTTCAGTTGTGCCCTTGATGTATGGAATTGCGAAGGTAAGTTAGAGGTTGTGGATAATGCCAATCACTGGTACTGCGTGTTTTATTTACAGCTTGGTCAATGAATATATTGCTATATTCGTAAGCTATGAATTCTGTCAATTATTAGGAAATATATATATATATATATATATATATATATATATCCATTGCTTAGATATAATAAACAGATCCTACAACACAAAGAATTTATAAATAAATGTAATGTTTCAATATTAAGACATGTAAATCTGAAGCGGTAGGGGTGGTGGTCACAACAATAAGAATGTCATAATAATATGTTCTCTGATCTTTTCTTAATGTAACACAATTAATACTGTATTATTTTTCCAATAATGATAAAAAGTTTTGTTACTTTATTGCAACATTGAACTTGTATGAAAATGTACCCTAAGAGCGGAACAGTTCTGTATGCAGGGAGAGAACGACTTGATGTATTGAGTACGATATATCAGCACAACTTGAATTAACGAGGAAGGAGATTACAAGGTTCTGGCCCCTAATAATTTAGTCAACGTATTGGGTAGTTTGGATTATGGGTCTTACATAAAGGGACGGGCAATAAATAAAATACTTTATGTGGATTACACACATTTCCGTTTTGTGATTTCGCCTCTACGCAGGGATTAATGTCGAATTTTCAGAAGTTAATGCTAGAGCGTGTTGTGAGTTAGCAAACTACAGTTGTAACATTCTGTCTTCAGGATTTATGCAGGATACAAGATATAAGTTACAGTTTTTATTTCTTCGTTCATTTTTGCAAGAAAATATTTTACTTTTCATTGTCAATTAAAGTGTAATACAATATTAAAAATACTGAAAGATTGTGGTCTACATTGTGGACAACAAGAGTAAATGTTAACATTTACGTTGATTATAAAAATCAATTTAGGGATGGAAGACAATAATAAAAACCAAAGCAAATAGATTACCTAGGAAGTCATGTTAATAGAATCACGTGCCGAGGACCTGCGATGTACAAAATTCGTGCAGATTGAATCTCTAAGTTGATTCTACTTTGATCCGTATTATAAACTACATTTGGACCTAACTGGTGATGTACGGAACGACGCATTTATGAAATACCTGCTCTGTTCGGTACAGTTTACATTTCTACATTTTAGTTCCTCGTAAGGAATTTGGAAATTTTTGTCATTTTACAGAAATATAGAAATTCTTAACTGTCACTTCTTCAGTCACAATCAGTGCCCATCTTCTTAAGTCATTGTCGTACACAATCAATGTCTTGCTTTTTGCATCAGAAAACCCATTGATATCGTGTTGTAAATGAATAGGAGATTATTATTTGTTGTCCCCCTGCTTTCCACTTGCTTTGATCAGAAATACATCCTCCGGCTTCACAAGTTCTGCTAGACTGTTGGGAATGACAAGTTTTTCTTCTTACCTTTTTCAATAAACAATGTCGTTTCTCGTAATCACACAGAATTTATTTCTTCGATTTTTTTATATACTTTGATATGGTGATTGAGAGAAAATCTCTATTTCACAATCACTAGTAGGAGGCTGCTGAGCAAGACTCAATATATTCAGTATTATCATTCATATCATTAATATTTTTAAACACAATATAATATTTGTTACTCAGTCAAATGACAAATCAATGTAAAATAATGACTTATATTATATGGTCATTAAGTTTTATATACATGAATTACAAATTGCAAAAGTTTTCGCCCATTCAGGCATCTTCAGGCACAATTATACAATATCTCAATATCAAACTGTGTAGCCATTACATTGGTGGTAGATAAACTGTTTAAGATTAATGAAGTACAAAACATCTCCATAATTAAAATGTAATATTACAAGTCACAAAATAAAAATAATATTAAAAACCACGTAGTGTTGTAATTAAACTTCATTATATTCTGTGGAACTCTTGTTCAGTGGAGTCCAATGAGTGATGAATTATGTCTGAAATATAAATGAATACGAAATAGAAATAGGAAATTATCAAATGTAATAGTGTAATCTGATTGGACAATTGAAAGTACTCACGTCGTTTGAACGTGGCAACTGTATAGATCACTATAAAACATCCTATGTTTGAAGTAGTTATCTGTAATGAAAATAATAAATAAATCAAAATTTTGAAGAATTTGAAAAACTAATTGGAAGACTAAATTACGGACGTACTTACGTAGACGTGAGACGACCTACTGCTGTTGGAACTGTAGCTAGTATGACGCGGGGGAAATGTGTGTTCGTGTAAACAACTAACGCGGAAGGATATTGCGTAGTGATGGGGTTAGAGGTTGTACAGGGGATTCCGGATTTGAGTCAAATTTTCATTAAGAATGCTGTTCTCTATTTGAATCTGTTTTGCAATATAATATTCCTCTGCAAAATTTATCAATTTAATATCTATTCCTGATTTTAATATTTTCAAAGTTTTATGTGTTGGGCCTAATTCATGTCCAGTATCTATTAGATGGGATGCGTATGTGGATTTCCTACGGTTATGTTTGAAATCAGAAATGTGCTCATTGTATCTAATTTTGAAATTTCTTTTAGTTTGTCCTATATATTTTTCCTTACATGTAAAACATTCCAATCTGTAAATACCATTATTGTGGAGTTTATTAACTTCTTGAAGTCTATTGCTTAAATTGTTATTGAGTTTATTAGTTGGTTTATGTGCTATGTAAATATTTTCTTTTTTAAAAAAAGTTAGCTAATTTGCTAGATATATATTTATTATATGTTAAACTGAAATATTTTTTGTTGGTATTGTTTTGCTTTGTTAACGTATATATATTGCTTAGTTCTCTTTTCTTTTTGTTCTTATTTATTAATTTCTTAATCGAATTAGTACTGTAACCATTTTCGTTAGCTATTTGTATTATTTTATTATATTCTTTCTTGTAATTGTTTTGCTTAGTGGAAATTGTATTAATCTATTAATCATGTAATTGAAGTTACTTAGTTTATGTGCAGTAGGATGTTCTGAATTTATGGGAATACTATGGTTGGTGGTTCCGGGTTTTCTGTAAATATTAAATTCTAATCTATTTTATGTTTTTTATTATGATGTCTAAAAAATGAATCATATTATTGACTTCAATTTCTTGTGTGAATTTCAAGTTATTATGCAAGTTATTGAAAGATTCTAATATTTGTTCATTAATTTGTTGGCTTTCGTAAATTATTAAAGTATCATCTACGTATCTATTGTAAAATTTAACATTGTGTGTTTTTAGAATATTATTAACTTCCTTATCTTCAATATCTTGAATAAATATCTCGGCAAGTTAACCGGATAATGGATTGCCCATAGCTAATCCTTTATGTTGTGTATATATTTTATTATTAAACTGAAAATAATTCTGTTTGGTTACAATGTATAATAGTTTATTTATTTTATCTATTATGGATTTTTGTATATTGTTATTAAGTAGTAATTTCTCTATTAAAACAAGAGTTTCTTTTATGGGAATATTAGTATATAAATTTTCTATATCTAGTGATAACATTTTGGTGTTTTTTGTAATCTTTAAATTTTGAAGTTTGTTAATTAATTGACTGGAATTTTTTGTTGTGTATAAATGTTGCAATATCGAAGCAGATTTGATAAAACGTTGGAGAAATTTGCATATTTCATAATTTGGAGAATTTATACAATTTACTACTGGTCTCATTGTTATGGGGTTTTTATGTGTCTTGGGTAAGGTTTTCATAGAAGGAATTTTTGGATTTTGGTTGATATATTTTAACATTTCATTGGGTGGGATAATATCTGGCATTGTTTTCAAAGCGGTTCTAATTTCTTTTTGATAAATATCTGTAGGATCATTTTTAATTTCTATAATTTGATTTATCTCAAAAAATTCTAAAGTTTTGTTGCAATATTGTTCTTTATCTAAAATTACCACAGCATTGGATTTATCGGCTTTTACTTGGACTAAGTTATTATCATTGAATTTTTTCTGTAAGTTATTTAATTTACGTTTTATTTGTTTGGTTTTTTTAATTGTTTTTCTGTTTTTGGAATTGTTTTTGTAATCTTTTATTAACTTTGCGGTTTGATGTCTGAGAAAATCTTTATTTGGGTGGGCACAATTCTGTATTATTGTTTCTGTTTCAATTACGAACGTATCTAGTGTCTGGTTTATATTAGGTTGAGGAAAATTATATTTGTAACCCAGATTCAAAACGTTAACTTCGTCTTGTGTGTATTCTTCATCGGTTAAATTAATTATCCTGTTAGGTTTTGGATTCTGTTGTTCAATATCATGTTTGATTTCAACTTTATTTACAAGGTTATATAATTTCTTATTCAAATTATTGTAGTTATTTTCCATTAATAATTGGATCTTTTCATTAATATCTAGGTCGACGAGAGGCCATGTCTGTCCAAAGGCCTTTGAAATTATTAAATATAGTTCATATAATTGTACGTTTATGTTTTCTTTCTTTTTATACAAAAACTTGATCTCATTTTTGATCCAATTTATTTGTGCAGTTGTTTTAGTCTCTATCGCGGTTTTTGTTTTTGATTTAATTCCAATCGTGGCATATTTGGGAATAACTTTGTTTTCTAAGCATTTACGATTAAACCAAATATTAGCTATCGTATTATGAAGTTTAATTTTACAATTGAGATATCGCTTGTAGATATTTGTGTGACTCACATTCATTAACTCAGAAAGCATGATGGAAATATTCAGATTGTCAATTAATATAGATAAACACAATATAATATTTGTTACTCAGTCAAATGACAAATCAATGTAAAATAATGACTTATATTATATGGTCATTAACTTTTATATACATGAATTACAAATTACAAAAGTTTTCGCCCATTCAGGCATCTTCAAGCACAATTATACAATATCTCAATATCAAACTGTGTAGCCATTACATTGGTGGTAGATAAACTGTTTAAGATTAATGATATACAAAACATCTCCATAATTAATATTATGAAGTTTAATTACAACACTACGTGGTTTTTAACATTATTTTAATTTTATGACTTGTAATATTACATTTTAATTATGGAGATGTTTTGTACATCATTAATCTTAAACAGTTTATCTACCACCAATGTAATGGCTACACAGTTTGATACTGAGATATTGTATAATTGTGCCTGAAGATGCCTGAATGGGCGAAAACTTTTGCAATTTGTAATTCATGTATATAAAAGTTAATGACCATATAATATAAGTCATTATTTTACATTGATTTGTTATTTGACTGAGTAACAAATATTATATTGTGTTTATCTATATTAATTGACAATCTGAATATTTCCATCATGCTTTCTAAGTTATTAATATTTTTGTCAGTGCACGATCAGGCTATTCATCTTCGACGTTCAGGCCACAATCTGTTTCAATATCAAGGTTCTGAGGTTGCAAACAGGTGTCAATGGTACTTACGAACAATAAAGGAAGAAAAAGAAAAAGTAACACAAATATAAATAATTGAAGAAGACTAAACAAAAGATCATTAATTCCAGGAGAAACATAAAATTTCCTAGTGCGGTATCCATTTGCTATCAAGTGATCACAGTCGTCTATTTATCACTAGTTGCAAGACACAACTTAAGTGAGCAGATCGCCATAGGAAAAGATCAATCTATTTACGTGTAGAGATGGTTTCTTAGGATTTTTATAGATCCCTTCACTGCAGACAGAAATACTTCAGTGACAAGAGTTTGTCCTAGACCAAACTGCTTGCAAAAATGCTCGAATCTTTTTGTGATGGTCCCTCTAGCCCCAATCAGTAATCCAATAACTTCGATTAATATTAGATGATATTTTTCCTTATAATATGGTATAGTGGGGTCGTATATGTCGCATTTTTCCTGATGTCCCTCAGTAGGTTGATTCTCGCACGTTTCCATCCTTACAGTTGGATCAATTATGAATCAGCTTGTTGATCTTGTCGGGATAGCGATGATGTCAATGCGCTTTGTAGATCCATTTGTGGACAATCCATGGACCTCCTCCTCTATTTGGTAGTCTTTTCCTCGTAGGGCCGATGCTAGGAGGGATCGAATCTTGTGGTGACGACTATTTCTCAGTAGTTCTCCATGAGAACAGGCTCCCAGAATGTGAGCGACAATGTCGACAGTGGGTTCCATTCTGAGACCTACCTGGTAGACCACGTACTGGGCAGACATTGGCAGTCATCTTAATAGCGTCGTTCAATTCGCTGCTGGTCAATCCATTTGGTTAAGATAGCCATTTATTACCAGGCGTGTCTTCTTTGTATAGAATGACTCCCTTTCATTTCTGAGGCAAAGTACACCAGGAATAAAATTCTTTGTGTCGTAGGAGTTTTTGTAAAGATGGTACGTTTATCTGATCAGAGGAGTCAATATTTGCCAATCCAAGTTTATCCAGACTTGCTTGTATTTCATTGGTCAAATCACGTGTAAATGAAACACATATGTTCTTTGTCTATGCAAGCAATTTGCAAGCGTTAATAAACTGTAGAAACGCTTCCCAGCTTGCTTTATAAAGACCAAGTCCTTTGTACTTCTTAGGTGAGTGAAGCATATTGTCTGAAGTGTCGGATGGAAGATTTAAAATTTCTTTTACTGTAGTTCTGATCAGATTGTCAGCATCAGAGAGAAACTTTGAAGGAATTCTCTTCATTGGAGTCGTTTGAAAGGTGTAAATAAGTGAAGGATATATAAAGGTGGATATGATGAGAAATTTTTGGTATGGCTGTAAAAGAGATGATGTTGCTGTGGCTTCCAGCTTTTGTTTGAGTTTGTCCATTGTTGCTCTAGGATCGAAAACCATTGTAGAACTGTAATTGACACCAAGATATTTAATGGTTGCATCCGGAGTTATGAATGGTATTGATTGACCCGAAGTTAAAGTTAAAGCACTATATTCAAGAGATCCATTTTTAATAGACAAGACTTTGGATTTGCTTAGATTAATTTGTAATCCTATTTCTTCAAACATGGAAATAGCCTGGCTAGTGAGATTTTTATCACAGTCTACATCTTTACCCAAAATGACAATGTCGTCAGCGAATGCCATTATATTTATATTTGGGAGGTCAGGTATTAAAGAATATCCAAACTCTTCTAAATTCTCATTAGATGACAAATCTCTCAAGATATGATCTGTAGATAAATTATACAATGAAGCAGAGAGGGGCCAACCTTGTAAAACTCCTTTTCTGATAATGACAGGCTTCGTCTTCTAATAGTTGGTCTCGATTTGTGTGGAATTTCTATTTTGGAGGACAATGATGAGGTTAGATAATTTGGGAGGTATGTTTAGGGAAGACAATGTTTGCTCCAGATGATTATGGTCAATGCTATCGAAGGCCTTGCTTATATCAAGAAATACTAAGACAAGATCTTTTTTTTTTACGTTTTATCTTCCAGTATAGAAGTATTTATAAGACAGCCAGAAGAATTTGTGAATCCTCTCTGATGTTATGAGAAATTAACAAAAGATCGTAATCGTCTATGCAGTATTCTCTCTAGGACTCTTCTTAAAACTGAGCATGTTATTGGTCTCCAATTATTTGTATCTGACTTATCACCGCCTTTAAAAATTAGTACTGTTCTTGCACGTTGAAGGCATTTTGGGACTATAGTTTGGGACAGTATGAATGTCGCAATGCGAGCAATAATATCGTAACAAGTATCATCTTTAAGTGTACGAATAAGTACTCTATCGGGACCGGGAGCAGTATCAACAGCTATTCCTCTGATAGCATTAATTACTTCTTGTTTGGTTATTACAGTGTTCTCTAGTTCTTCAGGTAACACTTGCTCGGTTTCTGTGGGGCAAGGATATTCATGGCGCATATGGTTGTTAGGCATAGACAGCAAAGAAGAAAAATGATCATAGATTATATTTGTCTTAATTTCACATATCTCGTGTTTATCATTCAATACATTTCTCACAGCTTTCCGTCGTTGGTTGTAGAAAAGAAATTGCGTCTTTTGATATTCATAACGTTCTTTGCGTGTTTGTCGATCACGTTTTGATGTTCTTTCGCGATCACTAGATGTCTTATGACCTCTTTGACTGAGTTGCAACTTATTTTTCCTCCTTGCTTCATAATGCTTAACTGCGGCATGTCTCCTTCTGGAGATTTCAAACATTTTCTTCAGCTACTAGAAAATACATTACGACACATACACATGTATTTCACTTCGGATAGTGTTGAAGAGAAGGCCTCATGACCTTAACTCTACCAGAATAAATAAAATAAATAAACATAAATACATTTAAAAAACACGAATATATGTTTTGCGGAGACTAAATATTGACTATCTCACTGAGAACACTAAAAAAGAAGAATTCAACACATTATTAGCAACCTTCAATTTAATACATACGGTCAACTTTCCAACTAGAATACAAAGAGGATCGATTTCTGCAATTGATAATATAAATATAAGGAAAGATATATTAGATAGTTACCGGACAGTTCCCATTATAAATGGTGTTTCAGACCATGATGCTCAACTAATAAGCATAAACGATAGCATTCCTGCATCCAAACACCCGAATAAATTTAGGTTAAGTGTCATAAATAAAGAATCTTTAAAGGACTTTGAAGCTAAACTGAAAATGAAACCTGGGAATCAGTATGTGATAATGGTGATATGAATAGTAAATTCAATGTGTTTCATAATACATTCTTAAATATCTTTGAATCCAGTTTTCCTGTAAAGTATAAAAATTCTCAAACATCTAAAAATATTTGGATTACACAAGGCATAAAAATATCATGTAAAACTAAGAGTTCTCTATATATTCAAAGTAGAAATAATAATGACCCCAAATTAATAGCTCACTTTAAAAAGTACTCTAAAATATTACAAAAAGTAATTTTAAAAGCCAAAGAACTTTATTGTAACGGAATTATTCTAAATTCGAATAATAAAATCAAAACAACTTGGAACATAATAAAAAAAGAATGCGGAAAGTTTAGAAGTAAAGAACAAAGTTACACTCTTGTAACAAATATTAGAAAAACATCGGATAATACAGAAGTTGCGAACATTTTCAACAAACACTTTCTCTCAATAACTGAGAACCTAAACATCCCACAGAATAATAATAATAATAATAATAATAATAATAATAATAATAATAATAATAATAATAATAATAATGATAATAATAATAATGCTATCAGTTGTTTGAAAGTATCTATACTTGTAACTTTGCCAAATATTCGAATTTTTCACACGAGAAATAATTACAATTCTAAAGCAATTAAAGTCTAAAAATTCCTCGGGATATGGTGAAATTACAAGTTAAATATTAAAAGCCAGTTCATAAATAAAAGCCAAGCACCTGTCTTATTTATGTAACTTTTTAATGTTTAATGGTGTATTTCCAGAGCGACTGAAATATTCAGTTGTTATTCCTTTATTCAAGAAAGGGGATAGAACCTCACCCGAAATCTACAGGTCCATCTCCCTTCTACCAGTATTCTCAAAGTTCTTCGAAAAAGTTATATATAAGAGAGTATATCATCATCTTGATAGATACAACATTCTCATTCCGGGACAATTTGGATTCAGAAAGAATAAATCAACAGAGCAAACGAAGTTTAATATAACTGATAAAATTCTGGAAGCTATTAACACAAAATTACACGTAGGAGAGATATTCTGTGATCTCTCCAAGGCTTTCCATTGTATTAACCATAAAATTCTAGTACAAAAATTAGAATACTATGGTATGAAAGGCATAGCATACCACTGGTTTAAGTCATATCTCCTAAACAGAAAACAAAAAGTTTAAATCAACGCATTCAGCAACTCCTTTAAATCTACTTCAACATGGGGAAATGTTCACACAGGGGTCCCACAAGGATCTATATTAGGGCCTTTTCTTTTTATAATTTTTGTAAATAACCTCGGCCCCATAATAAAAGAAATAGGTTATCCTATACTATTTTCAAATGACACAAGTATCATAATTACAGACAAGAACTTTGCCTCATTCAAATATAAACCAGAAACAGTTCTCCTTAAAATTTATGACTGGTTTACAACAAATAAACTACCACTAAACATTAATGAAACTACATAATTCAATTTAAAACCACTTCAAATTTAATCTCTGAAATATTGGACACAACTATCAACAATATTCCTCTACTAGAAAAATCAACAAACAAATTTCCTGGTTTGCATATTAATAATACAATAAATTGGAAAAATCATATCAAAGAAATAACCCACAAACTTAGCTCAGCATGCTTCGCAATTAGGTCGTTACACACAATTTCTATACAGCAGTATCTTAAACACAATATACTTTGCCTATTTTCTTTCCATTATGTCCTACGGAATGATATTTTGGTTAAGTTCTGTAGATAGTAAAAATATATTCCTGTTACAAAAGAGAGTCATTAGAATAATAGTTGGAGCAAAGGCTAGAGAATCATGTAGATTATTTAAAAAAAATAGAGATTCTGACCTAAACAAATCAGTACATATACTCTATAATAAATTTCTTCTTATGTAATAAAGAAAATTTTCCAACTAATTCAGCCATACATTGTATAAATACCCGCTGAAAGAATGATTTTCATACGCCATTATCAAATTTATCGTGCTATCAAAGGGGAGTAAGTTACATATGTCATATTTACATTTACATGTGTTGCATTTATATGTTAAACGTAAGAATTTGAGGACCGTTTTTGCAAAACTTGCAAACTGAAAAAACTGAATTTTACAGGAGAGACAAAACACTATAGTAAGCAAGTTTTGAAAAAACGATCATACTTTGACACACTACAATGAAGAGAAATAACCCAATTTTACTAAGACGCTTTGAACATCATGTAGAGGCCTGCCTTAAGTTAATGAATCAACCAAAATCTTAATTTTGTAAATTTTGCAGTTAGCAAGTTTTGCAAAAACGGTCCTCAATTGGACATGTACTTTATTCGATGCTATAAAGCAAATGTAAGAATATTATGGAACGAATAAATCTGTCTGACTGTCTGTCTGTCGTTGTACAAAGCTTCAAGTAAAGCATTGTAATATAATATTTTCCGTTCAATTTTATCAACGTGCTAACGTGTTACTTCCTCCACTGTATTTTTTTCTTGTTTTTCTGTTTCCTAACTTGCAATTAACATATAAAAAGCAGAAAATATAGGACTTCTGTGATGAAAATTGTGATGATCCTTGGAGGCACTGGAGATAGTTTCCCTCTGTGCGAACTCTCGTTTCATTCATTCATTCTACCAGAGATTTCTACCTTTCTCTCATTTTATGTAACATCTGCAGTAGTTAAAATCGTGTTCTCCGATGCTGATATAAGCTTGGGTTTCCAAGCCCTGAGATTTCTTTTGGGGATGGGATCTGACTACATTAAGGGTGAGATAGGATGACCAACGTGTCAGGCCACGTGTCAGAATAGAATAATCATTGCATGTAAGGGGCACAATGGGCCATAATTGGTCTAATTCCATGTATCCATCCTAGGTCTGTTCCTCGAAAAGACAGCCAGCGAGTCTACTAAAATGTTATGCACATTATTGTTTCATAGTGTCTTCAGTTCGGAGGTGTGAATGTAAGGTCTAGATGAGTATGTAGTGATGGCCTTAATTTGTGCTGACGGAAATGCTACAAACAGGAGTTGATATCATTTCTATTTCTTTCGGTAATGCTGTTATGTATTTCTATATTTCTAATAATAATAACACCGGTAAAAATAATATTTATTAATATTATTATTTACTTATTTATTTACTTACTTATTTACTTATATGTCTGTCTGCTTATTTTCTTATTTATTTTCTTACCTGCTTTCCTTCTTCCCTGCTTATTTATTTCTTCTTTCGTTCGTTCGTTCATTCTTTCATTATTTATTTCATCTAGGAGAGCTAAGAGCATTAGATCTTCTCTTCTGTTCAGCAGACTCTAATTTGACACAATAGCCTTACATTAAAATAATAAGATCACAAAAACAACAGAATGTACAACAATAGCATGGCAATGAGTATTTACAGTAAATAATAAGATGAACTACCTCTGACTGAGGTTCTGGCTGATATCTGTACTTACTATCAGACTACATACATCTCACTTGGTGTGTGTCAGAGGAAGAACAATTTATTGTTTGTATACATCTGAAGTCTGATTAGTGTCATATGTTACTAGTCAGCGATGTTTATATGCAATGAAAGGAAAAAGGTACTGGCTAACCTTCCTTATTAACTCCTTGCTTAGTTGCCTCATGAGTGACGTCTTACTGGTATCACTTCTGAGGTTCAAACCTGTCTTCGGACAGTTGACTGAACAACAATAACAGTAAAATTAAATAACAAATTTTTAACTTAGCAAGCATG
The DNA here is from genome assembly GCF_040183065.1 of Periplaneta americana. Lineage (NCBI taxonomy): Eukaryota > Metazoa > Arthropoda > Insecta > Blattodea > Blattidae > Periplaneta > Periplaneta americana. Next base: position 20,069,480 of record NC_091128.1, on the reverse strand, counting down.
TTGTAAATAATCAGATTGTCAATTTTAATACAGATAATACAATATAATATTTATTTTATTAAGTCTTATGACAAATCAATTATTAAAACAATGACATATATTATAACATGTAGTCATTGAGTTTTATACAAAGTAAGTTACGAACTTTTTCGTCCATTCAGGCATCTTCAGGTTCTGAGTACAATATCTCATTATTAATGTGTATGATAATTACAATGATAGTTGATGTGATGGACTGTTTAAAATTGATCATGATATATATATATATATATATATATATATATATATATATATATATACGAGGCCTGTCTAAAAAGTATCCGACCTTAATTTTTCCCGCGTAAAGTTGTGATTCTAAGGCGGCGCCACTGTGCATGGTGGAAGGAGGAACTGTAATGCGCATGCTTGAATTTTTTCACCGCATTCGCTTGTGCCAGTCACTGGCTGGTGGTCGCCAAGTAAGGTGCTGTTCTAGGTGTTTGTCGGATTTAGTTTTCTCGCAAGATGACTGAACGAATTGAGCAAAGATACTGCATCAAATTTTGTCAAAAGCTTGGTGATTCTCAAAGTCAAACAATTCGTAAGATTCAGCAGGTGTTTGGGGAAGATGCGATGGGTGTAACACAAATTAAGGAGTGGTTCAACCGATTCAAAGATGGCCGCACATCAGCGGAGAGTGAGCAGCGTTTTGGCAGGCCCCAAACTGCTCGGAGTGCAGCTGTTGTTGAGAGGGTGCGAAATTTGGTGATGGCAGATCGTCGTTTGACCGTGCGGGAGATTGCCGAAGAGGTTGGAGTGAGTAAAGATTCTGCACATGCAATTTTGAGTGATGATTTGAACATGAACCGAGTGGCTGCGAAATTCGTGCCCAAGTTGTTGTCCCCGGAACAAAAAGACCTCCGTCGTGACGTTGCACAGGACCTTCTGGACACCGCCAACACTGATCCTGGGTTTCTGAACACCGTGATAACTGGAGATGAGTCATGGGTGTACGGGTACGACCCAGGAACAAAAAGACAGTCGTCGCAATGGAAGCATCCCGAGTCTCCAAGGCCGAAGAAAGCGCGGCAGGTGCGAAGCAAAATCAAGGTGATGCTGACTGTTTTCTTTGATGTCCGTGGAATTGTGCATCACGAATACGCACCGGAAGGACAAATGGTGACAAAGGAGTACTATCACGATGTTCTCTGGCGACTCCGTGATGCAGTTCGGCGCAAAAGACCAGACATGTGGACGGCGAACAACTGGCACTTGCATCACGACAACGCCCCCGCACATTCATCCCAATTGATACACACTTTCTTGGCCAAACATGGAATTACAACCGTTCACCAACCTCCCTACTCTCCAGACCTGGCTCCTTGCGACTTCTGGTTGTTTCCAAAATTGAAGACACCACTGAAAGGATCCCATTTTGAGAGTAGAGAAGAGATAATGCGGAATGCGACGACGAAGCTGAACACCATTCCAAAAGAAGACTTCCAGAGGTGTTTCCGGCAGTGGAAGGATCGGTGGGCTAAGTGTGTGCAAGCACAAGGGGCCTACTTTGAAGGGGATTAGGGTCCCAACCCCGTCAGGTATTTGAAATATTTTTTCTGGCTAAAGGTCGGATACTTTTTAGACAGACCTCGTATATATAATGTACAAACATAAGCATAATTAAAATGTAATCATGTTACAGGTCATACAATTGTGAGAATTGTGAACACGTAGTGTTTTACATTTTTAAACTTCATAATACTCAGTGTAGATCTTGTTTTGTAGATTCCATTAAAATGATGAATTGTATCTGAAATATATTATTATGAAATAGAAAAGAGCAAACCTTCAAACTTAAGAGTGTGATTGGATTGAATTATGAAATGTACTCACGTTATTAAAACGTGGCAACTGCACAGGCTGTTGTGATATATCATCATGATCTGTAGTAGTGTTTATCTGTAATGAAGACTTTAATGTCAAAAATTTTGAAAATTTTAAAGTATTGAAATATACTAATTATGTGAACATACTTACGAAGACACGAGGCGATCTTGCTGCTTTAGATACTATGGCTAATGTGACGCGAGCGATGTATGTGCTCGTGTAGAAAGCTGACGCGGAAGGATATTACGTTGTGATGGGGTTAAAAGTTATATAGGGGCTTCCGGATTTGAGTCAAATTTTCATTGAGGATGCCGTTATCCATTTGAATCTGTTTTGCAATATAATATTCCTCTGCAGAATTTATCAATTTTGTATCTATTCCAGATTTTAGTATTTTTAAGATATTGTGTATCGGGCCTAATTCATGTCCAGTATCTATTAAATGGGAGGCGTATGTGGATTTTTTACGGTTATGTTTGAAATCCGAAATGTGTTCATTGTATCTAATTTTAAAGTTTCTTTTAGTTTGTCCTCTATATTTTTTCTTACATGTAAAACAATCCAGTCTGTAAATACCATTGTTGTGAAGCTTATTAACTTTATGAAGTCTATTGTTCATGTTAATAATGTTATGTTTTATTTAACGACGCTCGCAACTGCAGAGGTTATATCAGCGTCGCCGGATGTGCCGGAATTTTGTCCCGCAGGAGTTCTTTTACATGCCAGTAAATCTACTCACATGAGCCTGTCACATTTAAGCACACTTAAATGCCATCGACCTGGCCCGGGATCGAACCCGCAACCTTGGGCATAGAAGGCCAGCGCTATACCAATTTGCCATCCAGGTCGACTCTATTGTTCAAGTTGTTATTAAGTTTATTATTTGGTTTATGTGCTATTATAAAATATGTCAATTTCTCCAACATTTTTTAAAATCTGCATTGAAGTTACAACACTTATATACAACAAAAAACACTAGTCAATTAATTAACAAACTTCAAAATCTAAAGATCACGAAAAACACTAAAATGTTATCATTAGATATAGAAAATTTATGTACTAATATTCCCATAAAAGAAACTCTTGACATAATTGAGAACAAATTACTTAAAAACAATATACAGTACAAAAATCCACAATAGATCAAATAATTAAATTATTATACATTGTAACTAAGCAGAATTACTTCCAGTTCAATAATAAAATATACACTCAACATAAAGGATTAGTTATGGCAATCCATTATCCGGTTTACTTGCCGAAATCTTCATTGAAGATATTGAAGATAACAAAGCCAATAATATCCTAAAAACACACAATGTAAAATTTTACAATAGATACGTAGATGATACCTTAATAATTTACGAAAGCCAACAAATTTATGAACAAATATTAAATTCTTTCAATAACTTACATAATAACTTGGAATTTACACAAGAAATTGAAGTCAACAATATGATTCATTTTTTAGACATCACAATAAAAAGCATAAAAATAAATTAGAATTCAATATTTACAGAAAACCGGGAACCACCAACCATAGTATTCCAATAGATTCAGAACACCCAACAGCACATAAACGAAGTAACTTCAACTACATGATTAATAGACTAATACAATTCCCGTTAAACAAAAACAATTATAAGAAAGAATATAATAAAATAATGCAAATAGCCAATGAAAATGGCTACAGTACAAATTTGATTAAGAAATTAATAAATAAGATCAAAAGAAAAAAAGAATTAAGTAATACATCTACTTTAACAAAACAAAACAACATTAACAAAAAATATTTCGGTCTATCATATAATAAATATATTTCAAATAAATTGGCTAACTTTTTTTTAAGAAAAAAAAAAAAGAAAATATTCACATAGCACATAAACCAAATAATAAACTTAATAACAACTTGAACAATAGACATCATAAATTTAATAAGCTTCACAACAATGGTATTTACAGAATGGATTGTTTTACATGTAAGAAAAAATATAGAGGACAAACTAAAAGAAACTTTAAAATTAGATGCAATGAACACATTTCGGATTTCAAACATAACCGTAAAAAATCCACATACGCCTCCCATTTAATAGATACTGGACATGAATTAGGCCCGATACACAATATCTTAAAAATACTAAAATCTGGAATAGATACAAAATTGATAAATTCTGCAGAGGAATATTATATTGCAAAACAGATTCAAATGGATAACGGCATTCTCAATGAAAATTTGACTCAAATCCGGAAGCCCCTATATAACTTTTAACCCCATCACAACGTAATATCCTTCCGCGTCAGCTTTCTACACGAGCACATACATCGCTCGCGTCACATTAGCCATAGTATCTAAAGCAGCAAGATCGCCTCGTGTCTTCGTAAGTATGTTCACATAATTAGTATATTTCAATACTTTAAAATTTTCAAAATTTTTGACATTAAAGTCTTCATTACAGATAAACACTACTACAGATCATGATGATATATCACAACAGCCTGTGCAGTTGCCACGTTTTAATAACGTGAGTACATTTCATAATTCAATCCAATCACACTCTTAAGTTTGAAGCTTTTCTCTTTTCTATTTCATAATAATATATTTCAGATACAATTCATCATTTTAATGGAATCTACAAAACAAGATCTACACTGAGTATTATGAAGTTTAAAAATGTAAAACACTACGTGTTCACAATTCTCACAATTGTATGACCTGTAACATGATTACATTTTAATTATGCTTATGTTTGTACATTATATATATATATATATATATATATATATCATGATCAATTTTAAACAGTCCATCACATCAACTATCATTGTAATTATCATACACATTAATAATGAGATATTGTACTCAGAACCTGAAGATGCCTGAATGGACGAAAACGTTCGTAACTTACTTTGTATAAAACTCAATGACTACATGTTATAATATATGTCATTGTTTTAATAATTGATTTGTCATAAGACTGAATAAAACAAATATTATATTGTATTATCTGTATTAACAAATATTTAGATAAGTAGTTTTGGAAAATTAAGGATTACTAAACATTCACAGAAGCAATAATTATAATAATCGTAGTATCATGACGTGATCTGAAAGTTTAGACTTATTTTTGCATAAGCATTAAAAATATAAAGAAACAAGTAGTATAACACATTTATCCTTCAACACAGTCCTGTATTAAATAATTGAAATTGCACATTATTTTTTATGAAATTCAACTAAGCTTAGTCAAAAGAACAGCGTGAAGATTACTGCATGTCGAGTGTAATTCCAGTCAACTAAGAATCACATTCAGAAAGTTATTCGTAAATTCATTCATCTTATAAACTCTTCTGACATTTTATAGTGTTCTGCCAGCTGTCGGTATTTATATTAACATCCTGCGTAACGTTTCTGACGTGATTATTACGGTATAATGGAAATTGTTGTAACTAAAGTATCACAATCATTATGATCATTATCATCGCTTTATGGAATGACTTTCTAGACTTTTCTGTATTGAAGAACATAAACTGCACTCTCCATCTTTTCTGTGGTCGGCCTATGTCTCTTCCCCTCAGCTGTATAGTTGAAGATCCATTTCGGGAATCTGTCACTGTCCATTCGTTCTAGATGTTCTATCCATTTTCGTTGGTGTTTTGCTATTTCACCTACCCGGCTATAAATAATTAATTTCTGCCTGATATCTTCATTTCTCATTCGATCAGTTCTTGTCTAACCCAAAATTAATCTCAAGAATCTCGTCCTTGCCATTTGTATCCTAATGTTTTATAACAAATGTCCAGCACTCACCTCCATAAAGAATTGTGGTGACTGCCATTAAGTACATTATAATACCTTTAAATTGCGTCGATATTTGCTTTACCATACAAAATTCCTTTTCTTGTACCACTTACATTTTTTTTTATCTTGGAATCAATATGTTAATACCTATTTAAACTTACATAACCAAGGAATTTGTAATCTCTGGCATTTTATGCAGATATATCTGCTGTTAAGGTGTTTCCACTTGTTTGATATTTTCTTGTAAATGCTTACATTTTTTTTCTTTATAAATACGGGGTAAACCGTAATTCCATTATTTTCAGGGAGTTATTCTTTGAGATATTTGAAACAAAAAATCTTTAATAAAATTTTGCTCGTTTTTGCTTCCTTTTCGAGATAGAAATTATTTTATAAGAAACATTGCTGTGGGAAAGCCATTGATTGAATTCTCAATATGCCCAGTCAATTTTGGAAAGCAGTGTATTATGACAATAAATGATTGAAAGAATTTTGTCTTTTCACTTCAAATATGCAGAAATTTGAGGCCGAGACGTAGATGGGAAGATAATATTAAAATGGATTTGAGGGAGGTGGGATATGATGGTAGAGACTGGATTAATCTTGCTGAGGATAGGGACCAATGGCGGGCTTATGTGAGGGCGGCAATGAACCTTCGGGTTCCTTAAGAGTCAATAAGTAAGTTACTCACGTGTTTAGCAAGTCTCGTTAAATCCTGTAGGCCTACTTAGTATACATTATATATGTGTGCATGTGTTCATGTGCGCGTATGTATGTATGTATGTATGTATGTATGTATGTATGTATGTATGTATGTATGTATGTATGTATGTATGTATGTATGTATGTATGTATGTATGTATGTATGTGTGTATGTATGTATGTACGTACGTATGTATGTATGTATGTATGTATGTATGTATGTATGTATGTATGTATGTATGTATGTATGTATGTATGTATGTGTGTGTATGTATGTATGTATGTATGCTGAAAATCGTGGGTCTATCAATAAACACTATCGGTATTTAAATTATTAGTATTATGACCAAATTGAACCAAAAATTTCAAGCGATTAACATATAGGCCTACGTTATTGGTTCCTGACTTATTTCGGAAGTTCACATATAATCTCGTTGTCTTCAATCGTTCCTCGATTATAACATTCATGGAACATTTGAAATTATATTAAATAAATGAAAAGCATTTCAGATTCTCTCTTTTTCCTCTGCACATGAGCTTACTGGAAATACCTCTTTCCAGACAATTCTGAGCCTCATTCACATCGGAGATCGGCTCCGTTTCCGAGGAAATGAACTACATAACATTGCTTGATTAGATCCCAGCCAGAGACTGTAAAGTGGCACCTTTCATAATCTGCGTGCCGCAGATTACAAGTTGTACTCCGACATCTCCCGCAGTATCCTCGCTTCATTTCCTCCGATTGTCATAGAGTCGATCTCGCTGCCTTTGCTAGGCAGGCGGCGTCGCCCGCATCATGAAGACTCCTAGAAACGGTCATCTTGCTGCGCGCTTGAATCGTCATTTTGACCTAGGCTCGACCTCCAATCGAAAAGAATTTTCAATTGATAATTTATAGATGTTTAGATGTCGCATCAACTGCGGCATAACCAAAGTCGATATCGTAGAAGATAACAAGATGGTACTTATTTGGTGAAATGAGCTCGAGAATTCTACATGCGGGGGGGGGGACTTAATCAGGTAATCCACCCAAGCGAGACTCCACTCTCGTCCGAATGTAGACTCTAATTTTAAAAGGGAAATGCGCTACGCTGATGGCTAACATATCTATTAATATTTAATTACTTTATTTTACGACGCATTATCAACTGCGTTGCTTGGATGACCCTAGACGATTTCCACGACATTCACTTGGAATCCTGATGCAATGTGGTGCAATAGCACATACCGCTAAACGAATCATGGACGTCAATCTGAAGAACTTCAATTATGTCTGGATTGACTTGCCAGAAAATTCTCCAGACTTAAATGTCATTGAGAATTTGTGGGCTAGAATGCAGTACAGCGTATTCAGACACTTTGGACCACCCAACAGAGAATGGACATATATTGATCACGAAACAACCATGGCAACAATGGACGTCACACCAAATACTGATAATCATAGTAGATCATCAAAAGTTGTATCTTTAAGACACTGTAACAATAAAATTGATATTTCTTAATTTTGACTAGTTATTTCAAAATATTTGAGGGTGAGAAACTTTCGGACTACCATGTAGTAGTAGTAGTAGTAGTAGTAGTAGTAGTAGTAGTAGTAATAGAAATTGCTGTTGTAATATATATGACAAATACCTGATATTACTCGGTTGAGGAGCTTTTTTCATCCATTCTGCTCTCAAAAAATCTTAAGGTTAGAATTTACAAAATAGTTATATTACCGGTTGTTCTGCATGGTTGTGAAACTTGGACTTTCACTTTGAGAGAAGAACAGAGTCTAAGGGTAGTTGAGAATGAGATGCTTAGAAAAATATTTGAGGCTAAGAGGGATGAATTTACAGGAGAATGGAGATAGTTACACAACGCAGAGCTGCACGCTTTCTATCCTTCACCTGTCATAACTAAAAACATTAAATCCAGACGTTTGAGATAGGCAGGGCATGTATCACGTATGGGCGAATCCAGAAATGCATATAGAGTATTAGTTCGGAGGCCGGAGGGAAAATCAGTAGTAGTAGTAGTAGTAGTAGTAGTAGCAGTAGTAGCAGTAGTAATAGTAGTAGTAGTAGTAACAGTAGTAGTAACCTTCAATATTAAGGTAAGACGTCAGTGAAGTCGGTATTAGTTTGGCAAGTCAGTTTCCGGTACGTTAGAAGTTTCTTAGTCTACTGATATCTCCCGCTTTCGGCTACATTGGTCAATTATCTATTGTTTTTCAGAGCTCCATTTCTGTTCTTTTTACTTATTTATATTCAAATCAAGTTTACATATTTGCATATATACATTTCTTGTTGTTTTTTGACAAAAGTTTATTCGTTATTACCTGTTTTATAATAAATTTACCAGGTAAATATTTGATTTGTAAGTTGTTATTTCATGTCCCTCTCACCCACTGAAATGATCAGCCTCATTCTACGGTTTACGGCGGGGAAAGACAGAAGTGCCCCGTTACAATAGTACGGGAGGATAGGGCAAAGTGGAATGGATTTTGATATCATCTAATCCTGTCTTTGTGTTTAGTTGTATCACAAAATTTTTATACACAAACTAAACGTTATACATCTGTCAACATTTAAACACGAAAATAATCTTATAATGAATGAAGACAACACAGTAATTAGAATAATAAGTGGACCCTTTAATTTTCCACTTTACCCTCACCAAGAGAGCATAGTGGAAACTCGGAGAGGGAAAAGTGGAAATTACATAACACACTATATAATTGAAAATATTGTTTAAGGTACGTAAAACATAAAATAATTGTCCATATTTAAAACATTTTGAAGCACTGCAGTTATCACATAGGCTAGTCTACATAGTCTGGAGATTAATATCATCACAAAGTTTATGAGGCCAGTCTTTGCATTTACAACACATAATCTAGTCTTCCGATGGTGGGTCAGAATATTGCTCTCCACAGCCCAAACAGAAAACATCTTGCTACCTAGGCGTGTGGTTTAGTGTACTGGCGGCATCGTCTTACCGGCCTTTGTTTTCACTCCTTTGCCGCCAGGTTTCCCATCTGCTTCTTGCGGACTGCCTTCTTAAATGGAAATGTCAGTATTTCAGTTTTCTGACAACGTCGTTTTCGGTTTGTTTCACCAGTCTGAAGCAGTACGCCTAGGCTTACTTTGGGGAGTGGAGCAATATCTTCTGGTGTCACATGAGGCTGCGCATTCAATGTTCCACACCTTAGGCATTTATCTGTGTATTCTCCTGCTTCATTGGAAGACCTATCTTCGCAAAGAATAGCTTATAAATGTAACTACTAGGCTGTACTGGCAATAATGGACAGAAGATGGAGCAAAATCATCTTCTGTGAATCTGTTGCGTCCATATGGAAAAATTTCAGTCCTTGAGAATCCGCTAGTGATATTCGGAAGCACGAACGATTTCTCAAAGTCTTCACTGATCAGACCTGTCACATCATATTCACTGATGTGTCTTCCTGGATAGTTCTTCTGGAATTTGTCTACTGCAACTTCAAAATGCGTCTTGAATGGCTTGTGAACTGCAACATCGACAGGCTGCAGCTTGTGTGTTGTGTGTGAAGGAATCGACAAGATTATGATCCCAATTTCTCAAGCGAATTCAAGAACTTGCAATGACTGGTGAGAAGTATGATCGTCAAGAACCAACAACACTGACTTTTCTTTGTTAGGTCTGACAATTTCTGCAAGTTTCAACCAGTGCAAAAAATTATCTGCATTTGATCCAGCTAGACTCGGAGCACCAATTGAAGCAGGATTGCTGGGTAACTTTCGGCGTTGGACCTCAGACTCATTTCGCCATCATTAATTCACATATCAATGATATCATCATTATTGAGTCCATATCCCAGGTTCAGTTCATGGTGCAATGTGCTGTACTTGTACAATACGGCCGTTCGGCAACCCAATCATTCACAGAATAGGAGTGGTGAGCACAATAAGCCTCAGGCAGCAGTGTAAGCCTTCGGGTCCCTCCTCCGTAGAACAGGAAAAAAACGTAAACCATTAGCCAAATGCATTAACTATCTTGCAATTGCATATTAGGAGGAAATCAAGACTCTATGAGTGAGTTCCAAACTACATGGGCAAAATGGAAAGTTCACTCTTTCAGTTTCCACTTTGCCCTCCATGTGAGTTGCAGGTTAGACGTGATTGTATCTTGCCAAATGAATTTTTAGAAAAATATTAGTCACCGCAACTTCTTCCCAAAACTTGTAACTGTGCTTTAAACATTAATAATAAAATCAGATATTATATATATGGCGATGCCTACAGATTACTTACCATAAACAAATAATTTCTTGCAGCTCGTTTCATTGTAATCACAATTCCACCATGTACAGCGATACTAGCGCTTCGTTTCATTGTAATCACAATTCCACCATGTACAGCGATACTAGCGCTGTGTGGCTAAGTAGAAACATACATACTACCATAAGCTTTGAATATTATACTGAATAGTGCTGCTCTCTATTGTTGTAATAGCATAACAACGATTTTCCACTTTGCCCTCCCCTTCCACTTTGCCCTCGGCTTCCCTAACTACAATATTAAGTTTAAACATTATTCGTTGTATTAGTATCATTAGCAGTAATAATAATAATAATAATAATAATAATAATTATAATAATAATAATAGTAATACTAATAATAATTAATACGATTATTATTATCATTATTATTAGTATTATTGTTGTTATCACTATTACTACATTTCATTATAGTAATGCGATTATTCGTCATATAAATCTGAAACATTTTATTGATCATAGCAGTAATATCAGTATAAGATATAAAGCTAAAACAAGTTTTTTTTTTTTTTTTCATTTTACTGGCATATGTTAGCAGTAAACGTAATGAAGCAATTCGTTGTATAAAGTTAAAACATTTATTGCAGTGGTAGTAGTAGTAATAGTAGTAGTAGTAGTAGTAGTAGTAGTAGTAGTAGTAGTAGTTTTTGTTGTTGTTGTTGTTGTTGTAGTAGGCCCAACTGTCCGTCCGAGTGATTTTGTCACAGGGTCATGGAAACGAGGAAAATCACGTGACATTTACTTATGGGGCCCTTTTCTTTAGGTTATTTTTAAAAGTTGTATAATATTACATAAAAGTCTCAATTCCGAACAGCAAATGTTTCAAGGAAATAGCTAAGCCAGTTCAGCCACAAGGCTATGCAGAGGGCAGTAGAAACAAGTGTGGAAAACCGAAATGAGACATAACCAATCTGACGGACAATAGTATTAGCTGTAATAACAATAGCAATGTAATAATATTACCATAATGCGATAATTCGTGATGTAAAATAAAACACATTTTATTGCAGTGATTGTAGTAGTAATAGTAGTAGTAGTTGTAGTTGCAGTAGTAGTAGTGGTAGTAGTAGTAATAGTAGTAGTAGTAGTAGTAGTAGTAGTAGTAATAGTAATAATTGCGGTAGTAGGCTACGATATTAAGGAGAAACATTTTTCATTGTTGATTTAGCTAGATTAGTAATAATAGTGCGTTACATGAAACTAAAACAGATTATTTATTAATTGTAGTGGAAGCAAGTAGTAGTATTAGGAGCGGCAACAATATAATAATAATAATAATAATAATAATAATAATAATAATAATTTTTACTGTAGTGATAGTCGTTGCCGACAGGCCAATGGCCGTAGCATTCTGATAAGTTGATAATTAACAAATTACAGCACTGTGCTTGTATTTGATACACAAGATTGAATGTGAATAAGACATAGATCGAGAAAAATCAATGACTTCGGTATTAAAAACCAAACAATCTGAGTATTCTTCGTTCAACTCTCCGTCAAAGAGTTCACGTTTATGTTTATTTTTAGTTACACTGTTGTTAGTAAGTTTACATAATTAAAATATTGCACGTTATATCGCTTTAGAAACCATGTACGTGAAATGCTGCTTTTCATTCGTTCTTTTACCGTTTGCAATGTTATGTCCATGTTTACATAATTAGAAAACGATGTTACAAGCATCTAACCTAGTCCAAATGCATAAATCTATATTTCAATTCCAACGACCCTGGCTATAAGCATCAGCTTCCATGTAGTAATGCTACAATTCAGTGATCTATGATTAACTTGAAAACAACGAATGGTAGAGAGCTTTATCGGAGGAACTGAGCTTAATGGATCGAAATGGCTGACGCGTGAGTTTTATTGTCCACTTGGAATGCAATACAGAATACTCAACTTATTCGCTATCTTGACAAGATAAATAATTGAAGCGTCGGCTGGAACAACGTTATAAGTTACATTTGGTAAAATTTACAGGAGCTGCAAAAATGTGTAGACGTACAACATTGTTCTTATAGGGTAGCACACTTTTGAGTGGACAAATTTCACGTACTGCATTGATGGACAGTTGCAAGCCAAAGGGTATAGCAAGGTAACATGACATACAACATTATTACACGGAAACACGCCGAATGAAAATTTTGTAACTTGCAACGTTGTTCCAGCCGACGCTTCAATTATAATTTATATTTAATGTTCCTTTCCGACTCAAAAAAAATTATCCATATACTAAGACTTGACATTGTGATGATAGAAAGACACCTAAATGACAATGGTAGATAGTATCTACGTTTTTGAGAACAATCCGTTTGGCATTTTCTGTCAAATGGGCTTCCGGAATCGAATCCCAGATACTGTAGTGAAGAGGTATTAATTGATCACTAAAATATCATTGACGCCATTATAAATAAAGAATTAAAATTCCATGGTTTCATAAAAAGATCACTTGAAGAAAAGCGCCTTTATGAACTATTAAAAATGACCATCTTTAGGTTTATTAGACCAAGTCCGCGAGTAGGTACCTATCATGAATGATTCACTGTAGCGTGTTCATTCCTCGTCCCAATTGTAGTAACACTTTGGTATCTATTTAATTTTATGAATGAAATGGTAGAACGAGAGCTGGGAAAAATACAGTGCAATGAGAAAAACTATGACATCTTTGCCTTTTGTCACTAAAAATTTCACTTGAACTTCCCGGCATTAGTAGCAGAATTTCTAACACAGAATGTCAACGTTTTGGTTTATTCAACTGGTCTCGTCAGAAGGAAAGCTAATTTAAAGGTTACTACGATATACTAGAAATGTAAGCTATAAAACATTTATAATATTTATTCATCCATACTGTTCTGTCAAAGAGCAGACCTTTCACTACAAATCCAGCATTCTGCAATCATCTCTTATTTCTCTTAGTCTCTGCATATGTTCCATATTATATTTTAATGTTGTCTCTCATCTGATATCTTGTTCGGCCCCGAATTTTCTCCCGTTCACAATTCCTTCCAGTTCATCCTTCAGTAGGCAGTTTCTTCTTAGTCAGCGGCCCAGTCAATTACTTTTCCTTTTCCTGATCAATTTTAGTATTATTCTTCCTTCACCCACTATTTTTAACACAGATTTATTTCTTATTCTATCTGTTCATTTCACAGACACTACTCTTTTTCATATCCACATTTCATATACTTCTAGTCATTTCTATTCACTATATTGTAACGTCCATATTTATCACCCATACAGTATTAGAATCCACACAAAATACTCCACTAATCTCTTCTTTAGTAATTTTTCCAGAGGTCTGCAGACACTGTTCCTTGATCTGCATAATTTAACATATTACATCACTGAATTTCTTATAATATACAGTCGAAAAATCTGAGTTAGGTATCGTATTTGCAGTTTTGTAACACTTGATTAAAAATATACAATCATCGAAATAATGTCGAATTTATATAATGAAGTGAAATAAAGTAGAAATAGTGATTGAACAATTCTGCAATGTTTGGGAAAAGTGGCATAAGTCAGTCTCCACAAACATTTTTTATTAATTTATTGACAACTTACGGAACATCTGCTCGCTTGGGAAAAGAGACATAAGTATTTCTCCCATTACAATAATTCATACAGAAGAAAATCAAATCGACATAAACCAATGTGAAGACAGTTTTTTTCTTCTCCTGTAAAATTAAAATTTTTGACTTATGCCCCTTTTCTAGAGCACTACATAATTTCACTGAGAACTTAAAGGAATCCCAATAATTGCTTGTAACATCTGTAATTCTAATCGAAGCAATAAAAAACAATATATCTATATCTTAACAAACAACCAATATTTCAGTTACTATTTTCTGGAAAACCTAGAAACTCATTAAAACAGAATAGAGCGAGACGAAAGAAAACTACGACACAAGAAGTTCATCTCAAATGTTATGTCTATGGGACCAAGTATGACGTCAGATTGATCCATTCATGTCAAAACGCTACAATTTTTTTCTCTCTCCTAACTCAAATATTGATGTTTCGACAAGAAAATCAGAAACAGTGTTATAAAAGTCACTAACAATAAATATGGTCCTGATACAAAACTAATACCAAATCGGAAACCAAACAAATTTTATTCATAGAATTACATTTTCGGGGAAAATAACAAGCTATAGTGTAACCCTTTAAAATGGCGAATATCAGGTGGCAATATCAATGGCACAATTTTATAGCTACAAACAACGTGATTATAGATTTTCACTAGTTTAATGAGCTGATTAAGAAAATGCAATCAGATTTTGTTCACCAAATGGAGTTTCTGACTACTTGAGTGAAGTCACATTTTATCAGATACCTTACATAAGTACAATTGTTCTTAGGATTCTATGCATTATACATACTTCCCTTTCATTTATTCTACATAATTTATAGTTTGTTGATGTTTGGAAAAAGAGTTGCATTGTCTGCTAGTGAAAATAAGGTATATAGTTTGAATGCTTTCAGTTAGAAATGTAGATATTTCAGTAGCACTATTAATGTGCGCTTCTCTGACGTGAAATAATGAAGAAACAAAAGTGTAGTAGTAAAAACTCTCCACTCGTCTCCTTTGTTAGACTGTATATGTGGGAATTTACTACAAAATATAAAACACATATCAAACTTCTAAACTTCTCTAAGCTGCCTATAGATTTTATTTCTCTTGTTCTCTAGCTGAATAAAATCTGAATTTAGCACCGCATGTGACCTGTACGATATATAGCGTAAGACTTAATAGCAAGATTTAGGCTACATGCCCTTTGCTGTGCCAATGGCATGGGATGAACCAAAAAAAGCAATTAGGTGTCAGCTACTTCTGTTCAATAGGTTTAACTGGTTTTTCTTAAAAAAAAACAAACAAACAAATCCATACAAAACCGTAATATATCTTTGGCTAAAAGTCCAGTAACTCGTGAAGAATATTTATCTATTCCAGCCCCTCTCTACGTGGTGAGAATTTCCTGAATCTTAACAAGGTATCATTTCATGAATTGGAACCGTTTACACGAAGAGATGATCTCCACATTCCAGAGAAAGAAAAAAAACACGTTTAATGATGTTTGAGAAACCCAACGATCTTTTGCGTGACAAATAATTTATCTAAGCAGCTGATTGATCTTTTAGGATCTCGTTACTGGATAAAGGCACGAATGTTAGTGTTCATAAACAAAAAGAGTGATGCATCAGCATATTTCACTTTCATTAACTATAAGACTAGTATCTCATAGAGAAGTTTCATCAATTCCATATCACCATCTACGTGGAAAGAATATTATTCTGAATCTTAACAAGACATAATTTCATGATGTGGAGCCGGTTACATCAAGAAACAGCTCTTAACATGTATGTATGTATGTATGTATGTATGTATGTATGTATGTATGTATGTATGTATGTATGTATGTATGTATGTATATATGTATGTATGTATATGTATGTATTACGATAGTCTCTTTTATATATTTTAGTTATGTCAAAGATGAAGACATCCCTGGAATTCTTCAAAAAAGGAAGAAGAAGAAGAAGAACACGAAAACAATGAAAGTGACAGCGAATTTAGAGAGGAAGAATGTGAACACAGTGAACACGGATCTGAATCAGAACTGGAGAGAGATGGCGGTACACAGGGGAGTGTTGAAATTCCAGGTTGTGAACACAGTGAACCTGAATCTGAATCATAACTAGAGAGAGATGAAGGTAGACAGAAAAGTGTTGAAATTCCAGGTTGTGAACACAGTGAACCTGAATCTGAATCACAACTAGAGAGAGATGAAGGTACACAGAAAAGTGTAGAAATTCCAGGTTGTGAACAAATTGTCAGTGATGTAGAAGCAAATATAGATAATGCACAGGATAGTATTCAACTTGAGTTTTACGTATGAAAAGATGAAATTACAAAACGGCGAAAATTAACATATAGCATATCCTCAAAAATAAAATCGAAAACATCGTGAAGATGTCACCTGGACCAAAATGCAATTCACAAGATGTCTTGAATGAAATTTGATCCTTAGAACAACTTATAACTATTGAGATGATAGATGAGATTGTGAAACATACCAACGCCTACATAAATAGTAAAGGAGATCATTAGCCTACCTACTCTCTAACCCGAGACTGCAAATTAACATCAAGAGCCGAAATTATGGCTATATTTAGAATGCTTTTCCTCATCGATACTAAGAAAGATCATCATACGAATGTGATTCAACTGTGGGCAAATGATGGCACCGGTTTGGAAATACTACCGGCAGGCATGAGCTATAACAGGTTTCTATTTCTGTTACAAGCTCTCAGATTTGATGATAAAGCAACTAGATCTGAACATAGACAAACAGATAAGTTAGCAGCTATACGTTTTATATTTGATGCCTTTGTCAATGATTCCAAAAATAACTACAGTTTGATTGAAATGGTGACTATAGAAGAAATGCTACATTCACTGCGAGGGTGGTGTTCTTGGATTCATTATATCCCAAATAAACCGGCATAGTATGGGCTGAAGATGTTTGCTATGTGTGATTCGAAAACATTTTACACAGCAAATCTTGAAGTTTACGTCGGAAAGCAGCCACCTGAACCTAAAGAGTTATCAAACAAGCCAGCTGATATAGTTAAAAGATTGGTGTGCCCTATTATCAACTCATATCGAAACGTCACAATTGATAATTGGTATTCCAGCATTCCTCTGGCTGAATATCTGCTTCAGAATAATTTGACATTTATAGGCACACTAAGAACAAATAAGAAGGAAATCCCATTGGAATTTTTACTGAACAGAAAGACTGTCCCTGGATCGTCGCAGTTCGGCTATCGGAAGGTCATGACATTGGTGTCTTATGCAACAAAGAAAAACAAGTGTGTAATATTGATATCAACGATGCACGAGACAGGAGACATAAATGACGAGACTAGGAAAACAAAAATAATAATGGATTACAATGCCAGCAAAGGAGGCGTAGATACAGTCGATAAGATTTGTGCCACTTATTCTGTTTCAAGAATTACAAAAAGGTGGCCTCTGATAATTTTTTTGCTTTGATGAATATCGCAGGGATAAATGCTGAGGTAATTTACAGACGAGTCAAGACAATCGGGGCTCCTAAATAGCGAAGAAATTTTTTGCACAATTTGGCTCTGGACTTGATGAAGGAGCATATGATAATTAGATCGCGATACCATCTCTACCTTGTGACATTAAGAGTTTCCTAAAAATTCGGTATGGTGCAGAAGATGAAGATCAGGCTATCAGACAACCACCGCCAAAAAAGAACAGGGTACTTGCACTGAATGTGGAAGAAAGAAAAACACACCCACAACAATGAGGTGCAGTCAGTGTGATAACTTTGTCTGCAAGAAGCATTCTCAAAATAAAGTAATGTGTAAAATGTGCATAGCAATACAATATGATTGAGAACAGAAATGCGAAAAAAAAAAGTGTGCCTCAAAACTCGTCGTTTTTATATTAAGTGAACTTGTGTGTATTGTTTTCATAAACACTTATACACTAAGATTACTATGTTCATAAATACAAGATTCGGTATATAACTGATTACTATTGATGAGTGAATTTTATGTTGAACGAAAGTGAATGTGCTAAACTAAACTGAATTAAACCGTAAGTGCTTCGCTGAACAATTTCATTGAGAATTAAAATGTGAAACGTTAGTAAAAAACTTTGCTCCTCAAAACTTACATATATTTTATATAAGTAAATAGAATTGTTTAATGAATAATTATAGGCTTATGTAACTATGTTTATAAATATATGTTACAGTATTTTGTACACTCAGTACAGTAACTTATTTCTTGATGAGTGAATTGTGTATGTTGGAAGAAACACAAATTGCGAGTTCTCAAACTAAATAATGTGTAATATATATGTACACCACTAAAGAATTTGATTTAAAAAAAATGGTAATTTAAAAAAGAATAATGCGCCACAAAAATTACAAATTTTCAATAAATAGATGTGTGTATTTTTTATAAATCTTTATAGACCTACAGAACTTACTTACTTACTGGCTTTTAAGGAACCCGGAGGTTCATTGCCGCCCTCACATAAGCCCGCCATTGGTCCCTATCCTGAGCAATATTAATTCATTCTCTATCATCATATCCACCTCCCTCAAATCCATTTTAATATTATCTTCCCATCTATGTCTCGGCCTCCCTGAAGGTCTTTTTCCCTCCGGCCTCCCAACTAACACTCTGTGTGCATTTCTGGATTCGCCCATACGTGTTACATGCCCTGCCCATCTCAAACGTCTGGATTTGATGTTCCTAATTATGTCAGGTGAAGAATACAATGCGTGCAGTCCCACACAACTATGTTCAAATATTAAATATATATATGTATATATATATATATATATTAATATGTAACATAATACATATTAATATATAGTATAACAAAGAATTCCCATATTTAGATAAACTAATTTCTTTATTTATTAATTGTACGTTGGACGAAATCCAACATGCGTGTGATTGTGTAACAATTGGGTATGCGAGTGATGAAAGCATAATAATATTGTTACAATGAACTATAACATTTATATTTAGCCCTATAACTTCCCTGTAACTCTGTGATTTCCCCGTTTAGTTAACTTTTTCTGCGGATTTAGATCTTCCATGTAATAAAAAACAAATAACAGAGTTAATATTTTGTTATTTTCCCACGTATGCCGTTATGCGTTGGCAAATAGGATGAAATGCAGCAAGGTCGCAGCACTCATATTTTCTATAAAAAGTACTGTACTGGAAATATATGCTTCCCAAACAACTATGTTGTTGCACTGTAGATTGTAATTTCATGACAGTATAATTCACAGTTTCTTGAGTTTTTATAGAACAGGAACAATGTAAAAGCCAAGTTGAAAAAATGGATCCAAATTCCTATATGTATAAATGTTATTTGTTGAGATTGTTTGACATTTATACTGGCAAATGTGCCAACGTACTAAATCAAAAGTCACTGAAAAAGGAAAAGGAAGAAATAACACAAAAATGTGCATCAAAGAATCCGAAAGCTATAAAAAAAAAAGTACAGCATGATTAATGTTATACATTAGAATCAATAAAGTGAAGAGCAATTTGTGTCATTATTTTTTTAATTATTTTTTCCTTCAAAATGATTTTCTTTGTACATTTAAGCTAAATACTGAACAAAATATGCATCTTACGCACTCTAATTTCCTCAGTCAGTTCCGTATATTAAATGAAGAGTTTTGTATTCCCTGATTTGGCTGATTTGAGAGGTCGAGCCGCTAGGAGCGCCACATGCAAGATGTCTTCCTATTATTTCGTGCGAAATATCGCAAAATGTCTCTATTGTCAATAAAAAAGTTTTTGCTTTAAGTTTGTATCCAGAAAAATCGTAGGAGGAGAAGATTCTCAACTGATGACATTAATGAAATGAAGTTGACCAACAGATTCAAATGTTCTAGAAATGCTGGAAGTTGATTAACTACTAAATTTTCCGTAACAAATTTATGCTTAATATAATTCCAATAAAGCCAAAGTATTTTTACTTGAGAGGTGTCACAACTCTGTCTTCAAATTAGGAAATGACTATGAAATATGTTGCAGAGTATTCTAGTGATGGACTTGCTCATGTTACGGAGGATCTGATAGACCTATCTTCTGGTTTTACCGAAAGATATACTGTGATAGTAGGTGGGACAGGAAATAGCTTGTATAGAGATTTTTATTATTATTTTATTGAGAAAGATGTTATGAACTTAAGCAAGAACAGCGGCCACACAAATGTTAAGGTAGCGGAGCTGTCTGATAGCATGACAAACAGTCGCTTCATTGGAAAGTGATGAGCAGAGTCCGGAATTTGATCACATTCATTCATTCATTCATAGTGTTCTGCCCAAGGGCAAGTCTTTCACTGCAAACCCAGAATTCTACAGTCTTTCTTATTTTCTGCCTTCTTCTTTGTCTCCGCATTTGATCACGTCATCTTCTTTTCCTCGTAGTATGCATTGCTTTCAAGTATTAAAATCCTGAATGCGAAACTCTGTTTAAGAAAATATTAATTCTATTGCATTTTTCGTCATATTTTCTATTTTTGAATTTTAGGTCATTTTTTCAAGTTTTAAGTATTTTTTGGTAATTGTTTTCGTATTTCAATTCCTTTTCTGGTCCTTCTCTTCCTTTTTTGTTTTTGTTCTTTTTTGCTAAATATTAAATTAACTTAAATTATTATTATATAACAATTATTTTTAATCTAGCGTAATAAATGGAAGATAGTTCAGTGGCTCGACAAAGTACATGTTGAGAGTCTGTATCTTAGCAATACCTACTTTGTCGCTGCAACCATCTCCTATTTCCAACCTGCCTATGGTAAAAAGTACAATATGCCGCCCGACATTGTACAGTACATACATGCTGAAAGTAGTTATTTTAGCTACTTCCTATCGCGGCAAACGTTTGATTCGTTATTTTCTGTATCACAGTTTCAATTAATTACAGCTTCTCAGAAAGGAACGTTTGGTGTTCAGTTTTCGTAGTTTCATTCAGTCATGCCTAAAATAAAGACATCTAAATCTTGTCATTTAAAACAGATTGTGTCTGAATTTGGAGATAATGTTTTCTCTACGGTTGATGAAGTATTATTTTGTAAGTAGTGCGAAACAAAAGTATCACTGAAAGAAAATTCACTGTTCAACAATATGTGGGTCGCGATAAGCATATACGGGCAGTGCAACTCGCAAGTAAGAAGAAATCCGAGTAACTTTTACTGCAACAAAGTATATCTAAGAAGGAGAATATATCATTTAAATTTTACAGAGACATTTGTGAAGCATTTGATACTCCCTGCATTGAAGAAAATTTTATTGCCAATGATTTAACGCATTTCAAGTATGCCCCAGTTGTATCAGCGGATGTGCAAAGGAGTTTCTCACAGTACAAAAATGTGCTTTCCGACTACAGGCGTTCTTTAAATTTCGAGTACCTGCGCATGCCGGTGTTACCTACTGCAATAATTCTGAATAAGGTAATATTTTTTAAACGTGCTCTGTCCTGGAACATACAAATTCACGAGTTTAAATAAATATTAGTTTTTTTTATTTCAGTTCTAACGTTACAGAAGTAATAACTGTACTGTACTGCCATACCCATTTCAATTACTTTTATTGATAGGCCTATAATGCTTTTCAACGTCGATGAAGAAATAATTCTGTTATTATTGGAATAACATACTGTATATTCACTGTTTGTAGGTACTCATTTTCAATTCTCTACTTTATTCTGCCGACTTATTTGTTCACTTTAATATGACTTAATCCATCAAGAAAGTTACATTTCTAAAATTTGCTGGTGTGAACTTGTTTATTTCTATTGATTGTTATGGACTTTTATGTAACACATTTCTGTCAAGGACCTGGCGGTATCGTCGAAGACATGTTAAAATTGGGAGGAAAAACTATGATTTCTTATCTAGTGTGTAGATTTGAAATATCAATAAATAATGGTATTGTCCCGCGAGATTGGAAAGATTCAATAGTGGTGAAAATGCATAAGTCAGGGTATTGCGCAGAGAGAAACAATTACAGACCATGTCAGCCTCACCTCTGTGGTTTGAAAACAGATAGAACACTTGATTTCAGCATATCTAAGGCACCATTGAAATGATTCAAATTGGTTACATAATTGTCAGCATTAGTTTCGGGGGGCTACTCATCTGCGAATCAATTATTATCTGTATGTCAGGATTTAGCAGACGAAATAGATTCACATAAGCAAGTACATGCGGTGATTATTGACTTTTCACGCAGATTCGATGTAGTTTAACACGACATATTATTGGTTAAACTACAATAAACGGGGGTCGGCTTTAGAGTACTACAATGGATCAAGGAATTTTTTACTTTTAGCACTCAGAGAGTACGGGTGGGGGAGGAATTATCGAGCCCAATAGATATTAATTCCGGAGTCCAATAGGGGAGTGTCTTGGGGTCCCTTCTATTCCTGGCTTTTGTAAATGAACTGCCAGATAACATCTTGTCCAGAGTTCTCTTATTCGTGGATGACTGTATCGTATAAAATATCATGAAGTTACTACTCTTCTTCAGAATTACCTCAATATAATAAACGATTGGACAATGGCCAATAAAATGAAAATAAATTCTCTAAAGAGGAGAAGCCGTTAGTTTTACAAGAAAAATAATAAAATAATCGCATCGTATACGTTAGGGAGTGGTACTCACTGGAAATTACAAGAGAGCCAAATATAAGAAACGGTATCTGTCGGAGAGCCGCACCAAATTTCACAGTACTCAAACTTGGTAACACGCAGCCTTATTACATTTATGGGTAAACACATTCATTACTGTTTGCTGTCATTGATTTTTATATTAATAGTTAACTGTTTTATATTATTATTATTATTATTATTATTATTATTATTATTATTATCTTCATTATTATTATTATTACATAATTTTAAGATAACGTACAGTTAGTAGACTACTGCTGTGAAGCTGAAAGTCGAACTCTGCATCTCCTGCATAATTTTGTCAATACGAGCTGGTTGATATGTGACAGATATCCTCAGCAGGTTTTTCAAGTTCACATCGGTGAGACGAGATCTATGTTTACCCTTGATGAAGTTAATCTTGCTGAAAGTCATTTCACAAATATACTTTGATCCAAAAAGACACAAAATTTGTTTATGCACAAGACACCAAGTTTTCTAACTGCTTTTCTGGAACTGTATTCCAAAACTCTGAAACTAAATTTGTTTGTCATTTCGCTTGAAAAATAGCTTCTAGTTCTGAATCCTGATGGAGATCAGTAAGTTCATTTTTTATAATTTCTAATCTCAGGGCCAAAAATTGACAACTCAGTTACATATCTGCTGTAATTTTTAATGTTTTTAGTTTTTCTGCTATCAATTTAGAATCTGTAGGATACTTGCTGTCAGAATTTGAATGCACGGTATTATAATGCTTGTTAAGATTAAGTCGTTTGTAATCTTGAACTATGTCACGACATAATAAACACATAGCACTGCCTTACTTTTTTGCAGGTATGAAGGAAAAATCATGCTCTCAACTATCTTGAAAAACTTTTCCTACCTCTTCCACCTTTATTTTTTCTTTCGGAAAAACAACAGCCATTAATAAACTTACACGGCAATAAACTTACCACTGTCAATAATTAACTATTCAACTGAATAGCAGTGTTGCCACTGGCCGAAAATGAAATGTACCAGATATCTCTGAAAATTGTTCTAGATTATACAGATTTTTTTTCTATAATGTACCAAAATTGTACGAGAACAATTTTCTTGTGAAGACAAATATACAAATTACAAATACAGAAAAAGAGCATGAACACATTTACAGAGAGCTAGCATAGATAAAGAAGACTAAGAAAATAAGGAATACATGTATCTGCAAACATGTTTTATTTTAACAAAGAAAGTCACCAACATTTAAAAAACTCACTAACTTTATTTTAGTTTCTTAATATTGATGACAACTACTGCTGAACAATACACAATTGGAATAGATTGGTAATTACACAAACGTTGGAAAGTTGGTAAAATATTTAAGACACTGGAATAACAAACCCATAAATAGTGTTCGGGCCTACACTTTGCAACAAATACTACATTGTGAATTGTACAAAAAAAAGCAAATAGTAACTAGCCTAGGTACAATACATAGAATTAGAGAAAAATGATATCATAACAACCAGTCAAGTCCTGCTTTTGTAACAATTGCAGTTATCGTCGACAATGGCCAATGGGTCAAGAGGTGAACAAAAGAAAATAAAACTTACATACCAGTTTTCTGATTATTTACACTCTCTGTTAATGTGTTGGCCTTAAAGTGGTCCATAAACCTGATTATTCCCTGCCGATAATCATGACAGCGTTGGTAGTACCAACTTGGTAGCAATCAATAATTTTTTAAACTTTATTAAATCAAGACAGTCTCCAATACTCAGACCTTAATACAGAAAAAGATGGCCGCCGCTGCGGTCCAAACATTTCCATTTATAAAGACGGTTCCGCCATACCTTTATGTCAAAATAGTTAAATTTTTCATATTTATTAAGTTGAAATATTAAATTTTGTCTTCAATAAACGTCCAGCATTAATTTATGAGCATTGTCAGGTTAAATTTCAAAAGCACGACAACAAGTTAAGTACGGTACGAGTAGAAACAAATTGCTATTATGTTATGAACTTGACAGTGCAAACGCAGCCTGAAAATAGTTTTCAGTAAGTTCAAAATCATACCCTGAACTCTATATAAGTTACTGCAGTAAATGCAAACGTTCACTAAGTTGTTGCGCATACAAAATCAAAATCAATAACACAATTAAACAAGGTCACACAATATTAGGCCTACAAGGTCAAGTAATGCAACTACTGCTATTGCCACTACTACTGCTACTACTACTACTACTACTAATAATAATAATAATAATAATAATAATAATAATAATAATAATGATAATAAATCAGCTTATATTTTATATTTTTAATAGATGGATGTTGACAACCTAGGGTCCTTAAACTAATTCGTCTTGAATTTCAGTTCTTTATGTTTTATCACTTAGGCCTAACTCTTCAAGACTTCTTTTCACTTTTCTCGATAATTGGTTTGAAATGATTTTACCTTGTTCAACACCTTTGTATGTTATTAATGATGGAATTTCTTCTACACTGTCATCTTTCATATTTAAGAAATAACCTACTCACCTTAAGCAACAGTCATAAATGAAATCATACTTCTTTCCTGAACATCACTTTGAAACTGATCAAAAGTGCTAATAATATCCCTTTACACCATTCCCTCAAAAATTCTTTTTCTCTCTCCATCTGTTCCCCTTTCCGTTGATGTGGATTCTTTCTGGCGCTAGTATGACTGACAGTACGTATGAAAGTTGCTTAGGAAATATGGATCTTTAGGCGTCATGGGTAAGATTCGAAATTTCCCGAGGAATACGAAAAGCATCACCATTTACGATAGGAAAAATATCTTTCCTAATAACTAATCTAGGTTCAAAATGTTTTATGTAACATTGTAATTTTAGGAGGATAGGAACTGGCCATCCTACCCCATTATCTATTGGCTTAGTTGCCTCGTAAGTGGTGCCTTGTTGGTATCATTTGTTGAGTTCAGACCTGTCTTCGGATAGTTGACTGAACAACAACAAACTGTAATTTCCGTAACTTGGAAATTGTCACGATTATGCACCCAAACCATTTGTCGCGTAGTAAAGTAGTATTTTTCGGGAATTTAAACACTGAAATATGAGACACAGATCCACTATTATAATTATTACAACCCGGTACACAACACGAACGTCCTATTTCACGACGTAATTAACACAAGAAAACACCATAACAAAACCACGTGGTAATCATGCTTGGACCGCTATCGGCGCCAATTTGGCCACTATCGATATCCTACATTAAGGTCTGAGTATTGGAGGCGGGCTTGATTAAATCTAGTTATCATAATGTCTGTTTTCATACTAGGAAAATTTAAGGAAGTTCAGATTGTACCAAATAATTTGAAATTGTACCAAAAACGTAGTTGTACGCACCAAGGTACAGGTTATTTAAAATTGTACCGGATCCGTATAATTGTACCAAAACTGGCAACACTGCTCAATAGGAGTATAACAGTAATCTAGTATTCAGTGGCTTGTTCATAGAAACTAAGAAAAATGTATATTTAATTTTGAAAGCTTCCAACGACAATGAACAAATTCAAACGTCTGCCAAACAAACGTACACCTCTTCAAAACTAATAAGGCTGAACATAGAAATTTAATACATTGCATTGTTGAACACGTGCGCTACTGAACTGCACTGCTAGGAATAGTACATGGATATCTAAAGTTTTGTAGAATTCCAATAAATAATTCAATATACTTAGAATTTAGATATAAATGTAATGAAAATAAAATTATCCCAAGAGCCACAATAAATGTTCTGTAGAGACGCATGTGGCCCACGGACCGCGTAATAAGTATCGCTGCGTTAAGGGGTGAAACTATTCCAGAAGTTAACTCATGTAAATACCTTGCAATAACTTTTAGCAGGGGAAACACGTTACTGACACAGCGGGAAAAACATGGAGGGCGTTACACTTTGTGATGGGGGTACTAAGAAAAGGCTATGATAAATCCAAAGAGATTGCATATAAGTTACTAGTTCTTCCAGTAATGGAATAGGGTGCTGCATGTTGGGATCCTTACCGATTAGAACATATTAAGACATTGGAAAATGTTCAAAAACGGGCTCTCAAGCGTTGCAGTAATAATTCAACATCAAAATGGGATACACTCACGGACAGAAGAACGCGAATTGAATTGTGCGCAATATTCAAAACATACCGAGGTGAGCCTGCTTGGAGAGAAATAAAAAACAGGTTGCAGTTGCCAAATTACTCTTCAAGGAACGACCACTCATATAAATTGAGGGAAAGAAGACAGAAGAAGGACAATGGAAGGTTTTATTTTCTCAATCTTACTATTAGAGACTGGAATAGTCTACCTGCAGACTTATTAAAGGCTTTACCAATAACCAAAAATATATTTTAAAATAAGTTTAAGGAGTTTACTAATATACGGTAGTACATTATGCACACTATTTTGTTATTTTACAAGTATAGTGACTAATAAACATAGTGCACCTTCAGTGAATGATATTGTGTGTGCAGTGTATTTTATTGAAAGTGCAGTGACCTTAAAAAAATCCGGGAGTTATAGTGGCAGAGAAATTAAATTGATTTACAGTGAAAGGATGTGAGTATTAGTGAATGTGCTAAAATAGCTTGTAATAGGGTCTGGGCTAGCGATTTTGAGGTTAATATAGTAAGTACGATTCTATGGAATAATAATTGTGTAATTGATGTTTTGTTATTTGAAGTGTTATATCAGTGAAGAAATGTGTTGTGTCAGTGACGTGTGTTGTGTCAGTGAAGTTTTATGGTTTATAGTGGTAGTGCAAAGTATTTGAACGGTCTTTCTGAAGTATTAGTGAAAACAGTATAGTGTCAGTGAAATGTGTCACAGTTCCAGTGCATCGAGTGAGTTAAGTGCAAAATGAGTGTAGTGCTGAAAGGTACTGGTACATATATAAACATACTCGTGGGTTTAAGTTCGAACTTAGGGTTAAGACACAAATTGGACTTACTTAAAATATTATTTTACGTGATCGTTCTTCAATTCAAGATGCTCCTTATTATTATTATTATTATTATTATTATTATTATTATTATTCCATGTATTGTGGATCCCTACCACCACGGCATGGTGCGTCCTCGGGTTGCGGATCGAGAAGACGGCCTCCATGGAGGGTAGCTGTGAATATATTGAATAAGCAGTCGCGGACAGCCGATGAGGAGTGGTCCTCCAGCTTGGGGGTTGGGCGAAGGGCTAACAACCCATCACCGTAAAAAACAGCTTGTTACGAAACCTTCAAATAAGCCTCGGAATGGGACTGACACGACCACAGCAAAACTGGATTGATCTTCCTCTGGATAGGGATTTATGGCGGGCTTATGTGAGGGCGGCAATGAACCTCGGGGTTCCTTAAAAGCCAGTAAGTAAGTAAGTAAGTAAGTAAATAAATAAGTAAGTAAGTATGCCTAAGTATTATTATTGTTATTAACTGTAATTATTATTGTCATTATGAAGTGTAATTAGTTACTTCCCAGTATTTACCAATTTGCAGTGTGAATAATACATGCATACATACATACATACATACATACATACATACATACATACATACATACATACATACATACGCGCTGGCCTTCTATGCACAAGGTTCCGGGATCGATGGCATTTAAGTGTGCTTAATGTAACAGGCTCATGTCAGTAGATCTACTGGCATGTAAAAGAACTCCTACGGGACAAAATTCCGGCACATCCGGCGACGCTGATATAACCTTTGCAGTTGCGAGCGTCGTGAAATAAAACATAACAATAACATACATACATAATACATACATACATACACACATACATACATACATACATACATACATACATACATACATACATACATACATACATACATACATACATACATACATACATACATACATACATGAAAGTCTCAAATTTTCACAACAGAATAACAGACCTACATACGCTTAGAGAGTGACAGAAACGAGACATAATGTGTTATATTGTAAACATACAGGTAGCAAGGCATGTAGTATTACCTTTATTGTAATGGGACATGCCGTTCAACTAATATTAAAAAAAAAAATACATACATACATACATACATACACACATACATACATACATACATACATACATACATACATACATACATACATACATACATACATACATACATACATACATACATACATACATACATACATGAAAGACTCAAATTTTCACAACAGAATAACAGACCTACATACGCTTAGAGAGTGACAGAAACGAGACATAATGTGTTATATTGTAAACATACAGGTAGCAAGGCATGTAGTATTACCTTTATTGTAATGGGACATGCCGTTCAACTAATATTAAAAAAAAAAATACATACATACATACATACACACATACATACATACATACATACATACATACATACATACATACATACATACATACATACATACATACATACATACATACATACATACATACATACCGTATTATTAAATAGTAATCACCATACTATAGCATTGTTGAGCAATGGTAGGCTGAAGTTGTTTGGAGAAGTAGCTCCGATAAATTTGTGTTTTTAATCTGCATGATGAGATTTCTAAAATATTTGGTAAGTGTGTTTGTTTGCTGAAATAACGGAGTACTCGTGTGAGTGAAATGTGAACTTAATAATTAGTGCAATTTACTATATGCTCTTAAATTGGGTGAATATTTTCTTGAAACATCAACAATTAAAATTGTAACCATATAAAGCAGTCATATTAACGTGAAGGAGCATTTCCACATCTCATCTTTCGATCTATCGTTTACAACAATGAGTCGATGCTATGAATGTTCAAAAGCTATAACTAAACGGAATGATAGTGTCAAAATTCAGTGTAGTGAATGTAAAAACTGGTTCCATGATAAATGCATTCCATTAAATAAAACTGATACTGACATTTTTCATGCTAAAAATGAAGTTTGGGTATGTAAATATTGCGCTGGACAGAAGAAGGAGAGTTCGCCTATTGAGCTACATACAAATGTACCATCCATTCTGGATATATATAACCTTCTGAAGAGAATTGAAACCGAGTTTGCCAATAAGTATTCTACCCTGGAAAAAATTAATAAAGAAACTGAGCAGGAGTTAGGGAAATCACTTAATCTGGTCCATGAGAAGTTGGATGAAAATTCCCGACTAATCAAACAACAAGCTAAAAGCATTAAAACATGCTTAGAATCCATTGATGGTTTAAAAAAAGAGAACATGCTACTAAAAAATAATCTAGAGGAAACGAAAGCTCAGTTAGACGATTTGGAGCAATATGGACGCCGAAATTCAATTGAAATACATGGAATTCCTGAAATGGCTAATGAAAATCTGTTGAAAATAGTAAAGAATATTGGATGTGCAATGGACATAGAAATTCAGCCTCAAATGATAGATTCTTGTCATCGATTAGGAAAGTCGCCCGGTCAACCATCTGCTGCAGTAATTGTTAAGTTCGTCCGACGAATGGACAAGGATCAATTTATTCACAGGCCCATAGTTAAGCGTAACCTGAAAGCTAGTCAGGTGGGCTTTTCTAATAATGACAATATAATATATAAATCACAGTCTCACACGTTTGCGTAGGCACATTTACAGTGAAGCAAGAAAGTTGAAGAAACTTAAAAATTTTGCCTACCTATGGATTGATAATGCTGGTAATATTAAACTCAAGAGACAAGAAGGGGATAGAAATATTCAGATTTTGAAAGGAATAGATGATGTAGCTACGTTAGCTTAATATATATAGAATTTTACAATTTTCAATCATCTTAAACCTCTTTTAAGCATATTATGAGCATTAATAGTAGATCTTTTACTATTTACTACCAAAATGTGAGAGGTCTCAACACAAAGACAACTGATTTATATTTAAATAGTCTTTTAATTTAACATAAAATTATAGTATTGACTGAAACATGGCTACATCATGGGGTATATAACACAGAATTGTTTAATTCTAATTATGTTTATCGTTGTGATAGACAGAACAGAAGAGGTGGTGGAGTCCTCATTGCGATTTCGTCGGACGTAGCCTCAAAAAGTGTTAATTTACCATTTGGTGATATTGAAGCATTATGTATTCAAACAATTATTCATGGCCAGATATATTATTATTGGAGTGTATTTTCCGCCTGGCTCAAATTTAGAAAATTATTTGTCATTTTATAGGGTTTTTGAAAATAATACAAATCTCCAAAATAAGCATTTATTAATCGCAGGGGACTTCAATTTGCCTCTAATTACAGGCACAAATTATTATCTTTTATGTGCTGGACCTTGTTACAGAGCTTTGTCACATTTTCTTTCTATGCATGACTTACAATCTATAAATAATATTTTAAATTCTAATGGAAAAACGCTTAACTTGATTCTTACTAATTTCCATAGAATTGCCTGTGTATTACAAGATGATTATCCTCTTATATTTGTTGATACTTACCACCCTGCCTTAAATGTTAATATATCATTAAAGAGACAAAAATCGTTTGTTAAACAGAGTTATACTCATGTGTATAATTTCCAGAAAACTCACTTCCTAGAATTGTATAAATTGTTTTCCAATGTTAACTGGCAATTGTTATCACAGTTTACTGATATTGATGTTGCTACGGATTACTTTTACTCAGTACTATATTCTGTAATGGATTCTACAGTTCCAAAGAAAAGAGTTTCAGCTAAAAAGAAATATCCATCCTGGTTTACAAAAGAAATTATAAATAATCTCAAGTTGAAAGAATATTTCAGGAGAAGGATGCATTTATCTCAGTATAATAAAGAACAATTTAAACAAATAAGAAAGAGAGTTAAAACTATGATAAATAATGCGTATCATAGTTATGTTGAGATAGATAATAATTTTAAAAACGACTCTAAAGTATTTTGGAACTATATAAAAAATAGGAGAACTAGCAAAAATATCACAGCAAAGTTAATGACTAGGCAAGATTACATTTTTGATAGTAATGATTCTATTTCGGAAGCGCTTGCTGATTACTTTAGTTCGGTTTACTCTGTAAATATATCACACAACCTTCAAAAGGAAAATACGGTAATACCGGATTATATTAATTGTCCATTAACAACTGAGCTTATAACTATACAAGAATATTTGACTGCTATAAAAAATTAAAGCCTAAAAAATCTTGTGGCCCAGATGATTTACCTCCTTATGTATTGAAAGCTTGTTTCGAAGTACTTATGTATCCCTTATGTTTGTTGTAGTATAATTTAATTTTAAAAACAAAAACTTTTCCGAAAATGTGGAAATTAACAAATGTTTGCCCTGTGTTTAAATCTGGTGATAATAGTAAAATTGAAAATTATAGACCCATTGCAATAGTTTGTGCCCCGTCCAAGGTATTTGAGCAGATTCTATATACGCGAATTTTTCAACATGTTTATAGTGCAATTGATATAAATCAGCATGGATTTTACACCCATAGGTCTACCACAACAAATCTAATTAATTTTACACAAAAGGCATTTAATACAGTACATAATCGCAGAAATTTAGACGTGATATACCTTGATTTTTCCAAAGCTTTTGATAAAATTGACCATAAAATTTTAATTAATAAACTTTCAAGTTTTGGATTATCTTATTCAGCCTCCTATAAAAAAAATTGAGTACCGGGTCTTTCCCGGGGGTAAAAGGCGGTCAGAGCGTGGTGCCGACCACACCACCTCATTCTAGTGCCGAGGTCATGGAAAGCATGGGGCTCTACATCCATGACCCCCAAGTGCCTTCATGGCATGTTATGGGGATACCTTTACCTTTTTATTCATATTTACAGTTAATAACGTCATATCTTACAAACAGGCAGCAGTATGTTACATTCAATCAAGTAAAATCAAAACCATTCACAGTAACTTCAGGTGTACCCCAAGGATCTAATCTTGGTCCCTTGTTCTTTTTACTTTATATCAATGACTTACCTAAACAGATTTTGCACACTAAATGTTTACTATATGCTGATGATGTTAAATTGTATAAAGTCATTGACAAACAACAAGACGTTTTTCATCTACAGCATGATTTGGACAGACTATATAGATGGAGTAACGATAATTTTCTTCTGTTAAATCTTAATAAATGTTGCTTTATGATATATTCTAAAAATAAGACAGTTCCTCAAAATTCGTATGAAATTAATGGTGTGAAGTTACCTAGAGTAGAATCATTTAAGGATTTGGGTATTTATTTTACACACAACTTATGTTTTAAAATGCACTTAAATCACGTGGTAATTGAAGCATATAGAAAATTAGGATTTATAATCAGAAATACAAAAGAATTAAAAAATATAAATACTATTGATACTCTCTATAAAACTATGGTTAGAAGTAAGCTAGAGTATGCGTCTGTAATATGGTCACCTCAGTTCCAGTCCCATCAGATGCAGATAGAAAGGATACAGAAAAGATTTTTACGTTATTTATATTTTAAAAAACATCACGTATCGTCTTATGACAAGCAAATTTCATATAATCAGTTACTTTTTGAATTTAATTATAAAACTTTAAAATCTCGACGATTAATAAATAGCCAAATTTTACTCTATAAGACTGTTAATGGTATATTGGATAACTGTGATTTTCTTAAATTCCTTCAGTTCAATGTAAAAAGAACAGAATTACGTCATAGGCAACCTTTTATTATTCCTATTCCTAGAACTGTTTTCTTCAAGAACTCTCCATTGTTTGTTATGTGTAATACTTACAACTCTCTGTCTTTAAACTGTGATTCTCAATTGGATTTCAGTTTAACAATTGAAAAATTTCATACAATATTAAAAAGCATTGTATTTCCTTAGATATTTAAATTATGAAGAAGTGTATTATAATGTTTTTACTCAAGTTTTTAAATAATTTTGCATCATTATATTGACATTTGGCACTATATTAACTGTAATATTATATTCTAGCATCTATTACCATTACGTATTTTCTTTCTTTTGTTTGTGTTGTTTGTTTTGTTGTTTTTTCCTCTCTTATTATGTATTTTGTGTATACATCTGTGTAAGCCGCCTGTAATTGGAAGCCTGCTTCTGTTGGTGGTGGATTTAAAAATAAATAAATAAATAAATAAATAAATAAATAAATAAATAAAATAAAAATAAAATATTCTGCAATATTTTTTTTTTAATTTACAAATATCTACTTATAGTATAAATGACTTAACAATGAAATTTAATTCTAAAAACAAATTATTATACGTTACATGTATAGCACTTGTTGTTACAATAAATGTTACTTATTTCATAAAAGTTTTGGCATTATCCTCCTGAATCCTGAGAATATAGTATACTATATTATGATTCATAGTATATTATACTTGCATTTGGGCCGTAGTTGTAACGTGGATAATTTTTTCAGCGTTTATCCTCATGTCAGTGACTTTTCTTTGAAATGTAGAATTATATTGAACTTTAAAAATAAAACAACAATATTGCCTCAGGACTCAGGAGGATATACAGCATCCTCAGATGGCATTAAATATATATAATTTGTATTACGTACATAGAAGTGCTGTTCTTTGAATAGGCAACTATTATTATTATTATTGTTATTATTATTATTGTTATTATTATTATTATTATTATTATTACTAACGCTAGTACTGTTGCTGTTACTACTATCCCTACAGTGTGCTGCTGCCCTTATTAATGCTGTCACTACTATCGTTATATGCGCTAGGTGTTATTCTTTCTATTCCTGTTAATGTAGTCACTACATCCATTTTCGTCACTATTATAAGTATAAACACTGTCTTTTTACTTTCTCTACGGCATACGCTTTTAGAAGCCATATAAGTTCAGTCAATACTCATGCAGCATTAGTGCGCTGTTGCCAAACTGCTAGTTGAAGAGAGAGAGAGACAAATATACGTCGAATGTGCAATTAATACACATCCATGTCGTGTCATACGCCAGTCGCCCTGGACAAGCTCTGTCTGTTCCCGCCCGATGTGCCTTCTAAAAGCATGAGCTATCATTACCACAACAGTCCGCGAAATCCACCTCTCAATGGAACCGTGTGTAGTGGCTTGCTTGTACTGCTATTGTGTATGCATTGTGCGTCTTTTCCAACAATCGGCTTGTCGATGCGCCATGATACCTCGGGAGCCGAGGATTGCCCCATCGCTGTGGCGCATTGTTCCCACCCGTACCCTCCCGTAATTCAATTCGTACAGTATATCAGAATATAAATAAATAGATTCGAATCTCAGGCCAGTCCTTACTTTAATCAAAACATACGTATACAGTTCGAATTTCTGGAAAACACATTATGAACACTGTTTTCATTATCATTATCCTCATCAGTACTATTATGACCGTAACTATCACCACTATTGTACTCTTTCTGCATGGAAAAGTTTGTTCAAACTTTGCCCGAATTCACAGTCTTTGCCAGATCTTTTTGGGTATACCAAATAATATTACTAGGCAATAATCTATGTTAATATTTAAAGATTTCTGAGTGAAATTTTGCTATTGAACTCGAAGCAGATTGGTTTTCCACAAATGTTAATATTAAAAGAACTGTATTTTTCACTTTGGAAAGCCGCCCCACCTGATAGCAACTAGATATCATCTAACTGCGGACCTGTCGTCTCTCTTTCCATGTTTATACACTGCAATGAAAATGAACATCTTCTACGGACCTCTGGAAAAGGAATGAATAAAGTGTTTTGTGTGGAGTGTGGAATTGCATGGGGCAGAAACGAGGACATTACGACGAAGTGAAGAGAAATTGAAATTTGGATATGGAGGAGAATGGAGAGTGTGCAATGGACAGACAGAATAAGAAACGAAACTGTGTTGGAAAGAGAAAGTAAAGAAAGAATGATGCTGAAACTGAACAGGAAGAGGAAAAGGAATTAGTTGGGACACTGGCTGAGAAGAAACTGCCTACTGAAGGATGCTTTGGAAAGAATGGTGAACGGGAGAAAAATTCGAGGCAAAAAATTTATCAGACGATAGACGATTTTAAGATACTCGTATATGGATCATATGCGGAGATTAAGAGGGAGGCAGAAAATATGAAAAATTGGAGAGAGCTGGATTTACAGTACAGACCTGCCCTTGGGCAGAACACTATGGTTGAACATTGCAATGAATTGAATTTTGTCATTATTTTCAAACAAAGAAGCTAAGTTCCTGACTGAACGTTAACTAAAGTTGTATACTTTTTAGTGGGGTTTAGGGGAACTCGTCACAATTTTCGTCGTTACAATTGGTCACACTAAATTTGTTACAAATTCATATTCAAGTTGATCAGTATTTTATTTCTTCAGTCATTCACTTATCATTTATCAATGACAGAAAAAGATTCTGTTACATCGAAAGTACAATTGTTAAAAATCACGAATATTTTCGACTTGTATGGAAGTCATCTTCAGGTAATATTTTGACAAACAATATTTGAAACCTAGGTGAATATTTAAATACATTTAAAACACTTGTAACTGATCCGACCATGTGTACGTTACATGAATTGGTGAAGTAACATATATGGTTTTAAAATAAAGTACAGAATAGAGAATCTTCCATTAATCATAATTGTGATGCAATATGTTAAGGCACATGCAAGTGTGCTTAGAATATAGAATTAAAAACGTTTAAAAATGTTCTTAAAATTGTTGACTTAAGTTGTCCAGTGTGACATTGAAAAACTATATGAAGTAAGTTAAGAATTCTCAGTCTATTCGCCGTGGTGAGAGGCGTTTTGTAAATGATGTACATTGAGAGTTTCCAGACGGTGTGGCCTTCTCATTCTGGCGTTACATGGCATGCCAGAATGTTTCCTTCCGCCTTATAGGCTTACTGTCCTGTAATTTAGGACGATGCTAGAATTGCTGCTCTTTATTTTAATCAGAACCTACTAGTATAAAAGAGGACCATTTATTTCGAATCTTCACGTATATTGCGTAAAGCTGTAGTAGGTTTGTTGGCACAGATTTATATGTTTCGTCCATTATCCAATAATGATTTCTTGATAACTCTTTTAGATGTCTGTCGGTTGCAAAAATCAAAATTTTTCTTCACTCTCTGGTTCAAAATGCATTAACCATCTACACCCTATAATATTTGGCATGCCTTTCGGCTATGACGTTCGATTAGCTGATTGTTTTTGGATCTTGAGGCAGATGTTCATACCTGGTGAGGAACAATGTCCTTCTAATGGTTGATTTTTTGATAGTTTGACATTTCTTTCACTTGACATACTCTGCAATTTATTTTGAAGAATGAGGAAATTAGTTCTCTGGATGTATTTGCTATTTCCTTCTTAGACACCATACACTCTTTCGCCTGATTCTTCTCCAATCAACAATATGGCAGGAATGATCTGAAGATGCCTTTATGATTCTGGTCCCGTTATGCGTTACTGTTAGTAATGAGTTACACTCGCCATTTAAATCACAACGCCACACAATCCCATCTTCGATAGTTCTATATTTGGTAAACATTATATATAAATTTACGGCGTATTATTTCGGTTTGTGTGTATCTAATTTAATCACTCATAATTTTGAAAGTGAAAGAAGTAGTGAAAATACTTCGGATTTGGAAAGTTATAGAAACTATAAACACAATAAATCATTGCGAAAACGATAAAATTGAAATAGTATATTGCGGTACAAGTGTGGTAATAGAGTTGAGGAAACAGTTTGAGAAAACGAGGCCCAAGTTTTTCAGTTTCCGAGATTCTGTTATGCACTTAACGCATGTATAACGTACGTTATTTTGTGGACGATCGTCATTTAAATAAATTTGTTTTTAATTTTGAATGATATATAAATTTGTTTCGTAAGTAAAAATGTTCCCTATAAGAAAGTTATCAACGTTGTTGTCAAGGCAGTATGTAGATTATTTTGTTTCAGTGCAAAGAGTCATTGTTTCTGATAATGAAATTTGTATTACTCTGACTATTTCGTTTATATGACGTCATTACATTTTCGACCAATGAAGTGTAATGAAATTTTGAATTCCAACCAATCACAGTCATACTTTGCGATAATTTTTGCAGCTAGATTTATCGCTATCAATTTATCGCATGGTCGTTCTTTTGTTTAGTCATTGTCGCCAACTGTTCCCCGTAAATCGATGATCATGAATACATTAAGATGCAACTACACGGTTAAACTTTTCTTTCAACTTTAAAGCAATGAATGCAAGATTGAGATTAATATTAATTAATATATTTACGCAGTGAAGACGACGTTCAAAACTGCGCTCCATGGTAGACATGAAATCTTCATGCATCTTAATTTAACGTACGTTTTAAACTTGATTCTTTCAATATTCTTCCCAGATTGCATGCATTCGCGATTGGAATATTGAACTGTGTAGATGCAGCCTTAGTTCCGTTACACACTACAGCGAGAATGCGTTTGTCGAGCTATAAAAAATGCTTTCCTGTAGCACGTAATAACGGTCGAAATAAGGCACAGCTGACACTGGTCCTGCTCACACAGGTAATCTAACCTATAACTGTAGCCTATAAAATACATCTTCATCTTCCAATTCCATGTCCATTGTAGGCTATCTGAAAAAAATTACATTCCTTCATTCAGATTATATAACTGCGTTTTCAACAATTCTTCATTTAATTAATGTAATAATCAGGTTACTGTAATTATATTATAAAATTTTAAATTAAATCATGATTTCAGCAGATAATGTATTTATATTATAATAATAAGAGAAAAGTGCAGTAGGCCCTACATGTAATTAACATTGTTAAACCTGTATTTCGCTTTTCGCAATTGGCATTACTGAATAATAACATCGAATTTCTTTATTGCAGTAGTCGATATTCATCTATTTTAACTTCACAATGTCTGAATAGGTTAAGTATTCGTAAATATACAATTATTAACATTTTGTGATCGAATTTTAGGGATATATTATTTACATTTTTATTTTATTCACGAAATAGTCCTAATAAATGTGACTCGAGGTCTGAGATTTCCCAGATAAATCCACTCGCTTCGCTCGTGGATTTATCGGCAGATCTCAGACCTCTCGTGACATTACTACAGATAATTTCTTAGTGCAACCCTAAAGTATAAAAAGCATAAGAGCACATTAGATATATGGTTGCTACCACAAACATGATTTTTGGTTATCAAACTGTGTCGATGAAAGAAATGTTAGAAGCACAATAAAGTATATTTTTTAAAAATAAAGCATAAAAGCGTAATATTTAAAATAGATCATAATTCTTGGAAAATGAACTGCATACTTCAATGCACTACTTATAACAATTGAACAACAATTAATAATAAAAACACTCACATTAACAATAAGAAGCTAGTTTTCCAACAATGAAAATTTCAAATTTTAAAATTTATGATATATTTTAAATTCTTAACTACAGTTACATTTGTAGTTCTGTAAGGAATAGGACAACAACTAAAATAATATTACAGACAAATACCTTACTATAATAATACAGGACAGCTAGCAGTTCTGCGCACGAACGGCGTAGGTGCTGCTACTTAGGCGGCAGGATGTGCTGAAACCCCCGAAGCAAGCTGCAATTTACTATAATGTAGATTGTTAGTGGGCTAGTAAATAGTTTTATTAATTAGTGCCGTGTTAAAATGTCAGAGTGTATATGTACTGTTTATAAATGCTACAATTACAGCATTACAAATTGCTTCAAATCGTACTTCCGATTTGCGAGGGATCATAAAACGTGAATCAACAACATTCTTTAGTAGGTCTAATGCCTTCGTCTCTGTGTTGATAGAACAATAAAATTTAGCTTTTTTATATAAGCCTAATAAATAAATAGAAGTTAAAATGTATCGGAAATTTTAAGGTTTTATCAAATTAAGTTTTACTGTTGTTAACATATCTTTACTAATAAAATTATTACAAGCATCAGATTACTACCAATTTTATATTTACACATCTCGAAGAAGGTCGATAATTGACCAAAACATGTTAACCAGGTACGGTAGAATTTAACACGAGAAAGACATATAATGCATTCCGAAGTTATCTTTACAGTTGTCAGCTATGGGTATATAATGCGTTATTGTAAATTCATTCTTAACCCATATGCCCGTAATTTGTATTTTTGAAAAAAGTCTTCATTGTCACAAATGATGTTTCTTTTAATCATAGTAAGAGAATAACAATGCAAAATCTCTGCTTACATAATCATTAGTGCCCATTTAACCGTGGGTCGAAAACGACCCTGTGGGCATATGAGCAATCTTTTGTTGCATATTACTGTAAAATCATCATAACGATTATTTAATAAAACTGTTGCACATAATTAATAAAAAATTACTCTTTTGCTTAATATAACTCAAAAATTTATTATTACACTTATATTTTGTGTATAGAAATACAAAGGGACATATGTACAAAACTACTAGACCTATACATTTAAACTATCCCTGTTACTCAGAAATTCCAGGTGGGTGCTATGTAATAGGGCATATTTACTAAGGTTGTTGGACATAATTTAGTCAACCTTTTACATGTTTTATATAATAGGAATTTTTTTTATTACTATAAGGATTCAGTTTTTACAAAAAAAAATATATATAAAACAATAAATTTACATAACTACTACTACCAATGATAAAAGAAATTTTGCACAACTAAAGTAGCCTACACCAAACAAAATATTACCGGTAACCACTAACCAAAGAAGTGCTGCTTTCATGAACTTACAAATGAAGGGAATGCAAATGGATGTACATCATAAAAAATACGCATGAAACTATATAAAACACTTATCATACAATGTTACATCACATCTTTTGCATGATTTTGTGGTTTTGCTTTTGCAGTAAACACATCTTTTACATTTCTGGCCCACAACGCGAGAAAAAAATGGACTCTAATTCTACAGAAATGGAACGACTAATTGAAGCTAATGACTGTTTTTATAAGGTAACTCTAGTCCCTCCAATTATCCCTCATGTTTCTACAGAGGCGGCCCAGGAAGATAGTTGTATTTCTACAACGTTTTCATTTTCGCAATCTGTGTTATGAACAATTTTATTGCAATCTACAGACTCCTTATTGACAAAAAGGTCCGCTGGAACCTCAAGTTGGCGATGGCACAGCGATTGCAACAATATTCGTCAACCGAATCGTCACCAGTTTCATTACCATCATCTTCAGGAGGTTGTAGAACAACTCAATATTTGAAACGTTTTCTTGAGAAGACACTGGCTCAAGTTCTTCCAGTATTTCGAAAGTGGTAAGACTCTTTTGTGAGATTTGTCGTAATTATCTCTAAAATAAGGGAAAACGAACGTCTTATAAGAAAACATTCTGATGGAGGCAGATAAAAATGTTAATTAATTTCTTTCATCATGTTAATAATTTCAAAAGTAGTGCTTATACAAATTTTGGCCACTCAACCGCAATTACGAGGGCCGTAGAAAAAAAAAACGTCGGGGGAAGTTAACAGAAAGAAAATACGATTTCACTGGAAAAATTTATTGCAACAGACAAAGCAATTGTAGAGCTATTTTTCAACATATTATCACCGGAATTGAGACATTTGTCATATCATGGGATGACAGAGACTTGCAAACGGCTATCTAACGCTGGTTCCGCTCCCAAGCGGCTGACTTCTACGACACAAAGATACTTAAAAATTGATCCCATGGTATGACAGATGTCTCAGTTCCAGTTGGGGATATGTTGACAAATAGCGCAACAATTGCTGTATCTGTTCCAATAAATCCTTCCATGCAATTGTGCTTTTTTGTGTAAACGGCCTCAGGGAAAATTACTTTCTGGACGGCCTCGAAATTGCGGTCGAGTGGCC
This sequence comes from Periplaneta americana, assembly GCF_040183065.1. NCBI lineage: Eukaryota > Metazoa > Arthropoda > Insecta > Blattodea > Blattidae > Periplaneta > Periplaneta americana. The sequence goes on along the minus strand of NC_091128.1, from coordinate 20,027,777 downwards.
AAAATTTGTATAAGCATTTCTTTTGACATTATTAACATGGTGGAAGAAAAATAATTAACTTTTTTATTTTCCCTCATCAGAATGTTTGCTTGTTAGCTGTGTTAGCGGGATAGTAGTTTTTCTAAAAAAATTACTTCACGTATTTATAAATCGTTAATGTTTCGTAAATTTTCATAGGGAATATGAAAATAAAGAAAACATGCTCACAATAATTATCAAAAATAATATTATTAGAAAATTTAGCAAAATATACGAAAGGTTCCCTATGTGCCCATAGGGTCGAAAACGACCCACGCCAAATTTCTTACACTATTACGCCTTTACCGAATACAATTCATGACTCCACCTCTTGTAATCATATTGGTTACTGCTTTTCCTATGTAATAACAGAACTAAAGAACTTAACAATGAATTGTGTACTTACATTTCTTTGTTGACGTGCATTATAGCCAAAATGAAGTGTTACACATTTTCAGTTAAAATGCATTGCAGAGAGTTACAACGGAACAATTGCACAAACAAAAGTGTTGCCAATATATTATCGAACACATAATTATGGTGTCCAACCGAAAATTTAAGCAAATATTAAAGGAACTAATAAAAATATGATGTTGGTCGTTAACGACCCTGTGGGCATATATGGGATGTCGGAAATAATTTTGTCTCACTAAAGCAAAGAAAAATATGTAACAATTAATTACGGAAAGTAATACGAAGTATCAAATATTTTTCATAATATCCAGCTTTGAAACAAGGTAATAATGTTACATTAAGTACTATTCAACATTTCTTAAGTGTCTCATATTATATTATTCCACATTAGTACCTCACTTTTCAAACAATAGTCCGATTCCCACTATGTTAATATTTATATTTGTGAACGTAATTACTCACCACTCCGCTATATGCCAGGTCAGCGATATTTCCCACTCACGTCAATGTTGCTAGTATACAGCTTCCGGTATTATTATAGTAAGGTATTTGTTACAGAGTACAAGTTTAACGGTTTTATGGACACTTCACACTCTGAATGAGAAGAGTTCACATCTACTTGATGCCAGAATGCCGAAAAAATTTGTAACTGCGATACAAATGGTTCGCGAGTTTCCTATAGATAATTTTGTGGCTGAAAAGGGGAAACATTTGTGTACTTTATGTTTACAGTGTATTAATTTCGAAAAAAAAATCCATTGTGCAGAAGAATGTGAAAAGTTTTAAGCATAGATCTCGGAAACAGAGTGATGGACAGGGTTCAACTTCAGGTAGTCCTAGCAGTATACGTGCCAGTACGATACGTCAAGTATGAGAGCGTATGGAAAAATCCAAGAATAATATGAGAGATCTTGTGAAAGCATTCACTTCTGCTGATATTTCATTGCATGTCCTTCGTAAACAATGATTTTGTCAGTTGATAACAACAGCTGCTGTATGCAGCCGGCTCCCAGAGAAACCACTTTAAGAAGGTGTCTTGCAAAGTGTGCTGAAGACGACTTTCAGTTAACTAAGTCAAAATGTGAGGGAAATTCTGTCTATCTAGTGGTTGATCAAACAACAGATATAAAAAAAATCGTAAGGTGGTGACTGTTCTTGATACTCCACTGGGTGTTGTGAACGAAAAACCCCGTGTTGTGGAAACCAAAATTGTTGAACACTGCAATGCCAATGTTATAGTAAATTTAATACTTGACACTAGATCTTATTGGTGATTACAGAAGCAAATTTATTGTTTTAATATCAGACACTGTACCATATTATGCTTTCTGCAGGCAGGCGACTGGGTGGAGTTGCAACTCAGCTTTTACATTCTTACGTATTGCATCTTTGTGCTGAAGAGATAAGATTTTCAATAAAAATTGCTGATGAATTCATTGCAGCTGTTAAGGCTACTTTAGCGAAAACTCCAGCCAAAAGGGAGAGATTGCTGAATGCCTAAAAGAAGCAGGGACATTTGTTCTACCTCCAGTTCCTGTAATAACTTGCTGGGGGACGTGGCTGAAGGCAGGAAAAAATCAATCAATTAATTTCAATGTAGTCTAACATTTGTTTGATTTGGAAGATGGTGAAGGGAGTGCTGCTGTAACAAACTTAAAGAAATTGATTGAAAATATAGAACTTCTACTTCACTCACAGCTTTATCTAAAATTTCTGGTGGACTCTGCAATCAAGTATAGGTTTTGGAATAAGATAATCAAGATGTAAGAAACGTCTGACTTCTTCTATCATCATTCTTCAGATGGTTCAAAGTTCAGCTGCAATGTGTAAGAAAATAGCAGGATATAAGAATGAACGTCATCCTGCTCTAAATTTCTGGAAGGAAGTTCAAAATTTAGATCCAAAATTAGCTAATCCTGAGAAGATTTCTTCGGTTTTACTACAGGTGAACTGAAACGTGTCTCTGTCATTGATGTTCCAGTGGAAGAAATATCAACATATGCAGCAATGGTACATGGAGAAAATTTGTTTCGAACTTCTGCTTTATCCTTCTGGCAGAAACATTCCACCAAGATGCCTATCCTAAGTAAGCTGACAATGAAGGCAATTATGGTTCCTCCATCATCTGCTTCAGTTGTTTGAACACTATACGTCATACCTGACAGAAGAAAATATACAGTCTCATTTACAACTTGCAATTAATCAAAATCAACTTCAATACGGCGTTTTTCATGTGGAGAGTGCGAGTGACAATGACAAGGATGACTAGATTTTCATTCATTTCATGACTAGATTTCTTACAGTGTATTATTTTGTAAACTTATTACTTATTTTGCAAACTAACATTAATGACAAAAAAAAAATCAGTTACTATACGTAAACAGTATTTTGCAGCATAGTGGTTATTCAGAAGAACCACCGGTTTTTTTTCCTTTCTAAATCTGTTGGCATAGATATTCCACCAAGGAACCACCTCTTGAGTATACGTACACAGAGGCGCCATCTATGTTTTGAAATTGTGTGCAGAGTTAAAAATGTTGAAAAAATTAAGGAAGTTTTGTTATGATCCATGGTATGAGAAACATAAAAAATTAATTTCTGCTGCAAAGGGTTAAGTTTATTTTTAAGACAATATTACGTATTATTTATGTTAAAACAAATTCAAAATTAAACATAGTAAAGCATAATTTTAAAAGAGATAAAGCATAATTATAAAAAAATAAAATATAATGTAGATTGCTCTATTAATGAATATAATATGCGCTTAACTAAAGTTATGTAATCATTTAATGATTATGGCAAAAGAATTGGTTGAGAATTTAGTGGATGAAGAGATTAAACAAGCGTATAGGATCGATTGCGCTAAGTTAATACCGGAAAAGTCTAAAAGAAAATGTTTATTTTTCTAAATTACAGCTCCATTTGTTTTCACTAGTGGTGTAAGTAGTAATAAAAGTATTGTGGTTTCTTTTGTTTGCATACCAAGCGGAGAACGTATGGTATTGTCACCTTACGGAAGATTTAAAAAAACAATGGTAAGTTGTGAAAAAAGGTATGATCGTACAAAATACTATAAAAACACAAAACATTACTGTGGGGAAAAAAAGTAAGAAAGACATCATTTAAGATAAATAAGTTAATACTATGTGGTATATGGTGAAATTTTGACGAATTCCAGTAAACCCGCAAGAACTGTTACGAATTGTAATTGTGTGACGAATCGTAATTTTACGAATTGTAACTTTGTGACGAATCGTAATTGTTACGAATTGTAATTGTCTGACGAATTCTAACTGTTCCCAATAAATTGTGTTGAGTTCCCAGGTTCGTTTTTCAATGATATACTTGAGCTACTTTTATTTTTTTCATAGTAAGTATGCCGAAAACAATCATTTGTAAGCTTTTACTAGTAATATGTTTGTATTATATAATAGTAATAATAATAATAATAATAATAATAATAATAATAATAATAATAATAATAATAATGGTTTATTTTAACTGGCAGAGTTAAGGCCATTCGGCCTTCTCTTCCACTCAACCAGTGCGATACAAAAATACAAAATTACTATATTGCTAAGGAGCAAAACATAATTAATACAATAAAGTACAATACAATACAATACAATACATAACAATTCTTTTACCTTCCCAACACTCCAATGAAATAATTATGTACTAATAATAACATTAATAATAATAATCATACCTAAATATAATTAAATCATTAAACTCGATTATGATTATAATTACAACTTTAATTTGTCTGCGTCAGTAAGAAATTGTTTAGCTTTGTCTTGAAAGTAGTTATTGTCTGGCAGTCATAAGTAAGCAAGTGAAATTATTGTGTGTAGGACGAAGATATATATAGTCTATAAAATGTATGTCGGAGTCCCAATTGAAAATGAGAATAAATATTGGACATCTCAAGTCACCTGTGGTTCTTATAGATTACATTACAAGAATGGCTTTGTGGGACCAGAAAATGTATGGCATTTCCTCTACGAGTACCATGACTTCGGCTAGTGCCTTGCAAACAGCACAATATTTCTGTGGCTTGTAGCAAGGACAACCAATGTCACTTTTTTTGTCGAAAATGAGATATGACTGCTAAGCGGTAATACTTACCTTTATTTTCATATGCAAGAACAGCCAATGTCCTATTCATCCCTAAAAACAAGCTATAGGTGTTTCTCACACCAATGTAATTGCACAGAAGGTTAAAAATCCCAATTCAATAACAACCAAACAAGACATTGTGGTACTGCTATATGGGGACAAGCATAGTACAACAATAGGACTGCAGATGATTTTCATCATCGTCATCCCAACATTCCAAAACCTTCACAATGTTGTCAAGTTGTTTCATATACTTAAAACAACTTCAAATGTACACGGCAAGAAACGAATTGATTGTACCAAATCTCCTACCGACTGACAGCATTCAATAGACGTGATTGTGAAGATGACAGCCAGTCCTAAAAAGTCAGTACGCTATGTGGCTCGAGACAGTAGTATCAGTTGAGAATCTTTTCGTAGAATATTGATATTGAAATCTGCACGTTTTTACCCATACAAATTACAGCATTTAAACACAATGCATGAAGAGGATCTACCCAAGAGTCGAAAATATTGCAACTATCACACAGCGTTTGCGTACTGATCGATCGATCGATTCTTCCTTCAGCATGTTCTGTTCAGTGAAGAATGCCTACACCTTCTGGATGGGCACGCTCGTACACAAAATGCACGACACTGATCCAATTAAAACCCAAGATGGATGAGTGAAGCTAATAACCTTGGTGCTCCAAAAGTTGTGGTGTGGTGTAGAAGACTAGGTTATTTGGTTTTGGAACCATATTTCTTTGATGGAACAGTAAACCAACACACATTTAGGGAGTTGCTGGACAGCAATATAATGGAATTCCTGTATAATTTTCCTCTGAACAACGAGTAAGAATGTTATTTCAACAAGATGGGGCCACGGTACATTATGCTCTAACAGTTCACCAGAAACTAAATTAGATGTTCGGTGTACGTTGGATTAGACAAGGTGGACCTCAGTCATGACTTCCAATGCCACCAGATTTCTTTCTGTAGCAATTTGTGAAAAAGCACTTTTTCCAGACAGAGCCTACATCTATAGATGACTTGAAACTAAGGATCACTCATGTTATCCACCACAACCCACCTGCAACACTTTAAAGCGTAACAGAAGACTCTCAGGATCGAGTGAGCAATGTTTTCAAGAAAATGGAGCACATTTTGAACATAAACGGTAGTGAACATGCTGTACACAATATTGCTTTTCCAATTACAGTAATGTTTCCCATTTGTCAACTGACTTCTTTGTCACACGGTATAAGTTTTAAGTAATAATAATGTAGGAAGCAAGACGAAATTCGATATAATATGTGGTATCACTCAAGGAATGTTGAAAAAAGAAGCTAAAGTTTTATGGAATTGAATTTATAATAGGCATAGTCTATGGTCTATACAGTGATGGCGATGCACACAGTGCTGAACGGCAGCAAAACCTGGTAAAAATACAAGTAACCGAGGATGATGTCTTAAGAATTAAATTTTGGAATTGGTTTATTTTACGACAATTTATCAAGTAAGATGATTATCTAAAGGTATGTATGAAATGAAGGTGACAGTGCCAACGAAATGAGTCGAGACTCTAGAGTCGAAAGCTACCCGGCAATTAAGAACTTCAAAAAACTGCACAAGATTGGAGAGGAGACAGAGGAAAGGCTTTGTACGAGTAGGAACAGAACTGAATGTATAACTACTAGATAATGAAATAACTGAACATTCAACTAAATTGGACATATCAAGAAAATGAAGTGATATATGCAGGCACCATTAAACTATGGGTCCAACGGAAGAACTGCCAGAAGGTAACCCAGGACACTTTAGAACGATCTATGAAGGCAGTAGGAGCAAAATGTACGTGATTCTTCAGTTGTAGAATGGAGAGAAGACTTTTTGAAGCACCCTTGTATTTCGTTGCACGTGAACTGCAATCTCAGAACAACGTTGTCTAATGTTCTGGGGGTAGCAATTACCAAGAGTGAATCCTTATCTGAGAATCGTTACAGAGCGACAAGGGGGGAGGTAAGCAGCTCTCAGAGAATTTATGGAACCTCACCTCCGCAGATGGCGAAACCAAAGCAAACATTAGCAGGAGACAGGAACCTGACTCATTGCTCTGAAGAATATAGTAAAAACAATAGTTTTTAAATGAATTTTACACAATGCAATGAGAGCGATGACTTTACATTTTTAGGGCCATTCTTAAGCGTAATGTACAGTTAAAAATTTGACGCCAAATAAATATGAAAAATTCATCCTACATGTCTATGTAAAATATAAATGGTTTGTGTGTGTTTGAAAAGAATTCTTTCTCAACTGTATATTCAGACATAATTTTTCCGACATGTCATATATTTGCGTGTTTTTTGTTGTTCTTGTCATAGTTAGAAGGATTCTATACCCATACACTGTTGGACTTATTTGTAGATCAATATTTATGGCAAATGTGATGTCATAAAACGGGATGACTATAATAGTGGTCATTTCAACTACTCTAATAATAGTAAAAGTAACATTTTTTAAATATAATAAAATGTTATTTTCAAAATTAGCCTTTATAGCAATTGAAATAAACATGGAACAAATATATCTTTATTCCTAGTGACATTAAAAGAAGAGGATTGGTATGGGCTATTTACTCATAAAGACTAATAGGTCAGTCAAGTAGAATAGCCATTTGTAATGACCCTAACGAGTAGGCTATCCTTCTCAATCCCCCTTTCGATTTGAATACGTCCATAAGTTCGGTCCATTACTAATATTCCATTTCAGAAAGTCGAGGCATATTTTCAGGCTAGTTTTGTCGCCACTATAATATCTAAACGTTACTAAATATTCCAATGAAGTAAACGGCGAACGAGAAATGAAGGATAAGTGTATCCATGTTTACCTTGAGTTGAAGCGAATGACGTCACCTGACATGCTGAAGGGAGAATTTGAGGCACGAATTAGCGTGTCACGTGGCAGTACAGACAATATAAATAGACTTAGAAGCGATAGAACGTTCGCAGAAATGTGGAATTATTCGAAACTAATCAGGCTAGAATCTCAAATTGATCAATAATCAACAGTCAACAAGTTAAATTCGTAAAAATCGGCGAATGAATTTGAGTGTAGAGAGAAAATTCACAATGTTGGGTATATGCAGTGCAAACGGGAGCAGACGTATAAGCAATGGGTAGCAAACGAGAGAGCACGATGTTTAATATAGCAACCTACATGTTTACTCTCAATGTCTGCAAGATGACTACTTTCAGCACAGACAAGGTATACTGGGTTTTTAGGGTATCTGGAAAGAAGAGATGTTGACGTTTAGCTTAAAAGCAGTTTTATCAGTGATGTATTTACCCATAAAACTTGAGACTCTGTCTCCGATATAGCATTCATTTTTTTATTTTTCTTCACCTGAAGATGGAGATAGAACCAATCTTCGAAACGTTGTAAATTCCGTAAAATAAGCAGTGGAAAATATCCGATCAACAATAGCTCTTCTTTACAACGTACTGTTTGCTCCTTCCTCTTTTAAATCTATAATAATAGATTTCCAAGAATAATTCTCGATACGTATCTAGGTGATAAAAGAAGAGTTTGCAGGCCAAAAATAAAGTGGCTTGAGGATCTTGAAAACGAGGTATGGAGATGGGGATTAAAAGATTTAGATCGGAATGAAAGAAAGGATGTTATAAGGGAGATAAAGGCTAAACTGTGAGGGTCATTAAGCCAAAGATAAAGATGAATAATTGAAATATAATCACTTGTTTTTGCTGTTCACTTTAACACTGAATATAAAATCGTAAAATTTTTTAAAAATTTAAAAGTAAAAAAATGTTAAAATTATAAAAAATGTAATATACTTTATTGACAGACGGTACCGTTTCGACAGCGATGTAGAGTCACCATCAGTGTTACTAAAATACTACTTCTCTAGCTGGTCTTCATTTTCGGCGATTATTGTCTTCATTAGGGGGTTTGCTGATTTTATGGTGGTGGGTGGTTGTTTTTATGTTGTATATTATTAGATCAAATGATGTATGTGTGCTCAATTGTAACTTCGTATTACGTAGCTATATGTTGTGTATATGCTATTAATTATGCGAAATTATGTTCAATAGTATCAATAAAAAGCACATTGCAAGGATATGCAACGCTTGAGTAGGACTTAAAATTTCAATGCAACGGGAACAAGGTGAAATAATCATTTATTACTTAATTTAGTAGCAGAGTAATAACAGCAGCAGCCGCTGTAACAGTAATAGTAGCAGCAGCAGTGGTAGTTGTGGGCCTTAAATTTATGAAAGGCACAAGCACTCTTCTACTAGTCCCCCTTGATGAGGGGAAACAATGCCCTCACCCATAAGACCCCTTTGGATGGGCTCATTTTACTACCCGGAATAGAATGATTACACGCCCTAAGGCCATCCCGCTCTACAGACTCCCTTGCGAGCCACTTACAGAATCCCTTTATCTTTCCACGTAGGCATCACCGCGGTTCCTCAGTCCTGGTCCCACAAGCTACAATGAGCCCCTGGTACATAGCACTATCACCAGCAACTAATGACCACATACCACGGAGTTTAAGTTAGGTAGCCACCCGCAGCCGACTCTACGTCAGAGAAAACCCGAAATATGGGGAAGAAAGAGAAGAAATAAGAAGTATAATTATGATGGTGAAATGAGTCCGAGGTCCAAAGTCTAAAATCAGCCAGTTACAAAAAAAAAAAGTAGGCAAGCAAGTAATTGGATCGGTGTCTGGTAGAGTTCCCGGGTAGCTCAGTTGGTAGAGCGTTGGTACGTTAAACCAAAGGTCCCGGGTTCGATACCCGGCCCCGGAACAATTTTTCCCTCGAAATTATTCAAATCAACTTTACCTGAAAGCTTGATTTGCACAAAAATACTTGTTTCACATCCTAAAAAATCGGATACACATCAAACATAAATGAATAATTAATGAACAAAAAACAAACAATTTCTTAATATACTAAAAAAAGGCCTGTGGTGGGGACTAGTATCCCGTCCACAAACCACCTGCGTCAACAACTGCCCTCATTCTACGCGACATGGAGTCCACAAGATTATGGAACAGGTGTAAATTCTTGGCCATCTCCTCCCACGTATCTAGAACTGTCCCACAATTCGTCAGCTGTCCGAACGGGTAGTTGTTCTGCCCAATTAGAGCGTAGAGTCCGTTTGACTGCATCCCACAAATTTTCAATCGGATTCATATCTGGTGATTTTGGAGGCCAGTCGACCAGGTCGATATCAGACCTTCTCGTAAACCATCTTTGAATCCGGTTGACGGTGTGTACCGGCTGATTATCCTGCTGGAAGAAAAGTGTTCCTTCTGGATATCGTTCTCGGGCGGAAGGGATCATTACATTTGCTAAAATATGTTCGTAGATTTCTGCCGTAAACCGCCCGTGGATGCGTTCCAGAAGTCCTGCCCCATCGTATGACGTCACACCCAACACGCGACGCTCAGGCGACTCGATCTGTTAAGTCGTCCCATGAAGCTTTCATCGTATTTGTGCCTATCCATGCGATAAACTAGGCAGGATCATCGTTGCTACTGGAGATAATTACCTCGTCGGAGAAAATTACATTTCTCCAATCGAACTCCTGTTGGAGAATAGCATACGCTAGACTGTCCACGGCATCCACCATCGTCAAATGTTCTCTTCTCACAGCTCGATGACACCTTATGCCACGCACTCTATTGTCTCTCTTCCATCTTCAAGCGTAATGACGAGACAGAACGTTTTATTAAGACAGGAGTATTGCTTAGAAGAGAGAGGGAGGTTTATTATTTATTAGAGTTTTGGCATATTCTAAGAGATTTCACCACATAAAGATAGCTTTGCGAGACATATATGATGGCAAATTTGTAATTAAAAAAAAAGAGATTGTGGGAGATTCGAACCTTGAGCTCCTATTATTAACTTGTCCAATATACCAATCCACATCAATGCCGTAATGAATTACTCTACTGAGACTGTTAATATCTTTCCGGCATAATACTTGGTTTTCCTTATCATATTCGTTTCGGTTGATTTTGTATTTAACAATTGTATTATTATTTCATTCTTTAGAAGCCCTGATGCATCTAGAATCAACCCTCTATTCGATTTTATAACATATTTTACACTCTTAAACAAAATACAGCAAATTTAAATAGTTTAATTATGTGTTACCTTGTGAACTACGGCTTTGACGAGACGAGCATGCGCAATGTTAGTCTCTGGAACTTGGAAATTGTCGGCGGTCCATTCTTTTTGCCGTTAAGTGTACATGATTTGCTAAATCCCATTTCTATTGGCTACTTTCTAAGTGTCATCGCTTAGGTTTACACTGTAATAAATAGCATCTATAAGATGTTTATAGCATTCACATCAGGATAATAGGATTTGAAACATGTAGTAAATTAGAGTGCCGGCCAAGCTTTCGTTGGGTCTGAACATTTTTAGGACTCAATGGAAAAAGTAATGGAGTAGGTACTGCCAGCAAATCATAAAATGAGGTCTTTCTATTGTTATAAATACTGTCGGATTCAGTAGGTAGATCGTTACGAAGTGATCGATTTCCAGTACATAAGTTCATTTATTTTCGGAGTATTTAAGAAGACCGAATAATTAATTTCCATGTGTAAGTAGATTCATGGCACCAACTGAGATTACATCAACGAGAATTGTACAATAATATCAGATGTGTACCTACAGTATTGTGACAGTAATTCAATTTTATTTTGTATTCCATATAAATTAACTTTGCTGTATGATATTTCCAATAAGTTTCAGCTCTATTAACGCTCTATTTTGTCCTAAATTGTAGTACTGAAGTAGTGCGGTATCCTATATTACCTACAGTGAATGTTAAAGCTAATTACAAGTAAGAGTTAGTATTTCAGATTTTCATCAATTGTGGGAATTATAATGTTTTTGCTGAACTTACGCCTCTTCAGTATGAGAGTGAAATGCATTAATAAACTTTTCTCTTGCCACGAATTTTGAGATCTGTATCTATTTTTTTTTCTCAGTAATCGTGTTCGTATTTTGTGTTATTTTCAGTTTAATTTGTAATCTTTAATTTACGTATAATATAATGCAGTACAACCCCGTTACTCCGGAATAATTGGGGGGATAAGTTGTCAGAATTAACGAAAGTTCGGATTAACTGAAATAACATATTAACAGCAGACAGTGCAATACAACTCTGTTTACAGCAACTTAACATTCTATTATGCATTTAAAGACCACAGATTTACCCAAGATTTAGTTTCATGTAGCAACTGAATAGAAAGTGAGTAGTGACTGCAGTCTATACGTGACATAATATAATGTGATAGATGAGACAACACAGGACAAATATTTTAAACTGTCACGGAGCTATGTGGCCATTGTGACTGTTGACTTCCAGCCAATTTAAAACCTAGCATTCCCCATTTTAAGGATGTTGCTCTTTTGGTGTCCGGATCAAAATAAATCCTTATTATCGGGGTCAATATTAACAAGATTTTACTGAGTATACATACTTATATGAAGTTTTTGAAATTTTCAACTTAGTGACTTAACAATCAAGAAATAAACAAAAATCAGTTACATTATAACTATATTAAACATATTTATTTAACATTGGCACGAAAGCATTACAAATGCAAACATTTTCGCCCTCCTGGGGCATCATCAGGCGAAACATAACAATATCAAATATTTCAAACATCAAAAGTTAATATATTGCACACAAAGTGAAAATGTGTGTTATACAATTGTTGCATTGAACAAATGAATTCTGCATCATACTTAGAATTGTACTAAAAAACACTATGCTATGTGTGACAACATTGCAGTCCATAATTGTCGATAAAACATTGATGAATTAAAATACATTAAAATCATTGTATATTGCATTGATGTAAGCAAAATATTAATAATAATTACCATAAATTATGGCTATTTAATATCATTTGCACAAACGATGCAAATCTATCATTTGTGAATGTAAAGTCCAACTTTTCAACCTGATCAAATATTACATATTATAAGACGATGGGATGATAATATACCTTGACTGGTAATCTTGTAAAATACCACCATATGCTCAAGTTTGGGATCTGTAACGTATATATATATATATATATATATATATATATATATATATATTAGTTAATGTTGCTAAATTTCTGTGTTAAGTTGTATTTGTCTATACGTACATACTCAAGATGAGGACTGTGATATGTTGATATATGCTCGCGTATGTGTTGCTTTACTAATTGCACTCTGCTCTCGTGTCTGCGTATTGATATTAGCTGTGTTGACACGGGGAACTATTTTTAAATGGGTCAGAGAGTGTATAAAGGATTATTATTACGGATCAAATTCTCATTTATTACAGTACTATCTTGCGAATATTATATTGTTACATAAAATTCTTCAGCACTGTTTATTCATGTATTATTATAACATGATTATATGATTTTAAAGGTGACAGCACTATGTCAAAACTCGTGGCCTGTTTCTATTAAATGAGTGACGTGCTGAAGAATTTTATATAACAAAGCAATATTTACAAGATGGTACAATAATAAATGAGAATTTGATCTATAATAATAATTCTTTATACACTCTCTGGCCCATTTAAAAAATAGTTCCCCATTTCAACACAGCTAATACCAATACGCATATACGACAGCAGAACGCAGTTGGTAATACCAAGTCAGTTGCATACAAATACGCGAACAGATATCAACATATCACAGTCCTCATCATCAGTATGTAAGTATGGACAAATGCAACTTAACATAGAAATTTAGCAACATTAACCACTACAATATATATATATATATATATATATATATATATATATATATATATATATATCCGTTACAGATCCAAAATTTGAGCATATGGTGGTATTTTACAAGATTACAGTCAAGCTACATACTCATTCCATCTTCTTATGATGTGCAATATTTGACCAAGTTGAAAGGTTGGCCTTTACATTAAGTAACGATAGATTTACATCGCTTGTACAAATGATAGTCAGTAGCCATAAGTTATGGTGTTTGTTAATATTTTGCTCACATCAATGCAACATACAATGATTTTAACATATTTTAAATCATCAATGTTGGACTTTACATTAAGTAATGATAGATTTACATCGCTTGTACAAGTGATATTCAATAGCCATAAGTTATGGTGTTTTGTTAATATTTTGCTGACATCAATGCAACATACAATGATTTTAACATACAGCATTTTAATTCATCAATGTTTTATCGTCAATTGAATCGATGATTGCAAAAACATCATGAGTCAACGTTTTTATAAAATTGAGGTAATGTCATAATCCTACTGGTAGAATGCAGTTACACATATGGTGTAAAAGGCGCATGAGTCAGTCCTAATATAGGTGAGTGAGAACAAAATGCACATAAGTCAATGACTCATGCTGTTTTTGCACCCAACAAGTATTAAGAACTTGCAGCGATTTAATAGCAAATGTTTTTCGGCCATCACGTTGCCAGTACTTACAGAAGTTTCAAACATTCGCAAGGAAAGTGATAACACTACGGCAATTACTTTCGACTTCATGCAAAATATGCCTCGTCCGCATTTGACAGTCCAATGTTGTCTTCTTTTTGAGGCCATTATGTGTTTACTGTTTTGGAATTCATAATCTGAAGACTGATGATTCTAAATTCTTTATATATCATGAAGGAGAAGCCGAGAAGGTTGCAAATTAGGTGTGTTCAATGGTTATGAAATACATAGAAACATGTGTGCCTGAAACAGGACGAATTCTGCATGTTTTTTTTTTCAGACGGTTGCCAAGGGCAGAACAAGAATCATACTATCACTCATCAGATTCTTCCTCTCTCAAACTCATACTGAAAGATTTGATGAAATAATCACTACTTCCCACAACTTGGACATGCCTAATGACAGAGATTTCGGTGTCATCAAGAAGAAGCTGAAGAAACATGATAGGATCTACGTTCCTGGAGAATACTAAACAATCATTGAAGGAAAATGCACTAAATTTTCAGTTGAACATCTGGCAGCTGTAGATATATTCGACTTCAAAGCCTGTTGGCCACCTCATTATAAGCGGAGATGTCTTTCCAATGAATCATATGGAAAAGTAGTTCCAAGACATTCGAAGATTTCATTTGCACCATCTGAGCTTATGACCTTCAAATATAAAGCAGAGAACAAGGGCACTGTTGTTGTACAAAACTGTATCGATGGTATATCAACACATACTCTAAAGTTGAATAAGCCCAATACCATTTTTGCTATGCCTATTGGGAAATCAAATCCGTTAGGAAAGGTACCCATCAAGAAGTACAAATTTCAGGATACTGAAAATCTTGTCTCATACATCCCTAGTGAGTTCCAGGTATGGTATGACGACCTAAAACAATGGCCGTCGGAAGACGGTGAAGAAGAAGAGGAGGGTGATGAAATATTCTGAGAAGGAACTGATCAAATTTGAACACTGATTTTTGGCAATAAGGACTAGAAAACCCACAGATTTCTTAATGTTTGAGATTTGTATTCATTATATTGAGAATATCAACACATTAACAAATTACATTAAGTATATAACTTTAGTTTTGCTATGTAAAATAATTTAGTATGCTATGCATTAAAAAGGCAATGTTCAGTTATAAACAAATATTCAATTCAGTTGATTAGTGCAAAAACCATATGAGTCACAAACTTATTAATTCTAATTTCTCTCTACGTTAGTGAAATACATTAACTACAATGAACTCATCTAATAAGAATGGTTATTTATAATTACATAGAGTGAGCAGGTTATCCTCGAAACAGCAATATGAATACAAATTAGTTTATTGCTTCTCCTGTAAATTTAAGAATTGGCGGCTCGTGTGCTTTTTGCAATCATCGATCCAATTATAGACTGCAATATTGTCACACACAGCATACTGTTTTTTTTAATATAGTTCTAAGTATGATGTAGAATCCATTTCTTGAATGCAATTGTATAACACACATTTTCACTATGTGTGCAATATATTAACTTTTGATATTTGAGATATTTGATATTGTTATGTTTCGCCTGATGATGTCTCAGGACGGGTAAAACATTTGCATAATGCATAACAAATGTTATATTAATATATTTAAAACGGTTATAATGTAACTTGTTTTGTATACTTATTGATTCTTAACTCATGAAGATTGAAAATTTAAATAACTTGATATAAATATATATGGTCATTTGGTTATCTGACAATCAACATGAATTGTAAATTAAATTTACTGAGTATGTTTAATTCTTTTCTTATTCTATTATTACATTATTTACCTAATATATTATTAGTCACTCTACTTCGAAGAAAAGTATAATTACTTCCAATCTTACAAAATGTATTTTTCTTAGATTGACACTTTGCATCCATACATCAATGTCGGAATTCCTTTGCATCATAAATTGAAAAATTGTTGTTTATCGTAGCATTTTCAGTAGAATATCTTCTAATATATTGTAGAAATATCTAATATAATTATTTTATCTTCCATATCAGTATTTTCCCAAATACTGACTTCAAATCCTTGGCAATGAAATTGTATCAATGGTTGGAGTGAATCGGGGGAGGTGACTAAACGAGGAAAATGCTTATTTTTTTTGTAATTTCACATTCTTCTAAGAATCAACGCCACGCGCATGTCTTCATGATCACTGAGACATCTGAATGTCTGAAGAGTGGAAGCTAACTCATTTTGTCATGTTTTCTTGTTGTGAGAAGAAGAAAAGCAAGAAAACGCTCATTTTTGTGCTATAAAATAATAGCAAACGTATGTTCAAATTTTAATACCGTCTTGAATTTGTAATAACTATCTAAACTTTGTAATGGATATTGTAGTAAAGGTTCTAAAGTTTGTATTGTTAAGAAACAACTACCTTGTTCCACCATCTTAGGTTGCGTCACAGGACTTGGCATCTTACCCCGATACTTGGGGAAGAGCTCACATTTTTCGGGATAATTTGGGAACTTGTTGCAAGAAATTTATTAGTTTGTTTTATTTCAGGGAATGCGTAAACGTTACGTAAGATCCTATGATAGAGGTCAGTGGATTGAAGACAGTGTTCAACTTGCTATGTAACATGTTAGAACAGGGGTATGAACTGTTTTAGAGCATCGGAAGCATACTGGATTTCTTACCGTACCCTTAAACGCCGCCTAAAAATAATGATGACAAAAATGTACTCTATTGAATTCTTTGTGTGCAAGAAGTGACTTTACGAGTCTTGTACGCGGCAACAAAATATGTGCAATGACTGTGCTGCTAAATAGTGATAAACGAGTGAGAAAGTGTCCATGAGCTTCAAATGAAGTCATTTTTGTTATGTACATGTATCAAACCAAGTTCAGGTAAAATACAAATATCAGTAAATGTGTTAATAGTATTTGCCATCTTACCTCGAATATCGGGGAAAGATGCCTAAAATGCAGGTAAGAAGAAAACATTTTTCTATAAACATAGTAATTAATGTTTTCTGTTCTGTACAAAAAATGTAGTTTCAAAATACCTTCCAGACTTTGATATTTCAATATGAAATTAAAAACTAAATAAACAGTACAATAAAATTTTCAATCAAAGAAAAAGTTAGTCATCTTCCCCCGATCCGTTCTATATTGTACGCCACTTTATTAATAAAGACTTTTCTATAATTAATCTATTACAATTTTAAAACCATTATTTACTTTTGCTTAATTAAATTTCAATACCCATTACAAATAGTCTCTTGAGGTCCATTTCCATATCGATTAATTGAATCACAATATTGAGAAATTCCACATGTCTCTTTTTTTACGAAATTGAGTTCGTTTTCTAAACATGTAGACTCATGATTTATGAAGAGAAAACCCACATATTTCTAATAATATTCATTTTAGCTAAAGTGTTAAGAAAAATATAATTTGAGCACAAATCTAGGAACTGAGATGTTTTTTTTTTTTTTTGTATCTCCTGAAAAGTCTAGTTTTCTAGACATGTGGGGTTTCTCAATATTCCGGTTCAATTGTGAACCTGCCATTTGCAAAAACAATACATTAAATCAGTCAAATATAATCTGAGAAAGAATGAAACAATATATTAGAATATTTGGATCAAGATAAAAAATTGAAGCATTTGGACAATGGACGATGGAAAAGCTTGAAATTGCACTCTCTTTCCGAATACACGAGCGGGCGCCCGGCGGACTTTGTTCACTTCTAGGAGTAATTATTCTGACTTGTTGAGAATGAATGTTAGGAATAAATTATATAATGCAAGTTTACGCTTTATATAAATAACATAAACTCTTAACTTGCCGGTACTATATTCAATGTACTGAGTTGTCATCAGTAACTTATTCGGCTGCCGAAAAATGCCTTATCTGTTTTTCACACGATAGCAGCACTTCATTAGTAGAAAAACACTACCTGCCCAAAATAAGAGACCTTCCCAAATTAGGCTCCTTTCTTCTCTACGTGTCATGTATGTATGATGCATATATATCTAGCTGATTAGAACCAATTAAAAGGATAGTCTTTGTCTGATTTACAATCAGCTTGCAAAATATCACCCTAGGGACGACTACAAAGAACTGTTACAACTCTCACAGCTCTTTCTTGGAAAAACCTTCACCAAAAGCGTCTTATATCATTCAGATACTTTACATAGACCTAGATGGATGGCAAAACTGACATTCTGCTTAAAAATCATATTGTTTCGATCACAGTTTCACATAACAATACGAGAACTTTTCTGCATTCGTGAGTTCAACCTGTTAATGGAGCAATTGTTTGTAAAATCACGTTTTAAAGCAGCATATGTTGTCCTTGCTCCAAGGATGGATCTTGAATTGCTACAGAATTTTATAAAGCATAAAACCACAAATTAATCTACTGGAAATGCTGAGCTCAAAACTTTCTCAGAGAATTTATGGTATTTGAGTGAAATTCTAATTGGTATTCCATTTTTTGATACAGATGTACCTTTAGATATAGAAGTGGCCATGAGATCATCACTAGACAAACCAGAAGAGGACTCCTTTTCACAAAGAATTAAGATTAGTGAATAAAATATTGAAGTAAAGAAACTACCAGATTTTGATTAAAAAATAATAAGAAACTGTTTGGGGCTTTGAATTTTCTGACGAATTTCAAAACAGATCCTAGAACGTGGGATAAAAATGAGGACTTCAGTCTAGCCAGACAGAGAGTCGGATATGCCCAAGTTACTAACGAATCAAAAGAATGTGACATTTCGCTGATACAATCTTTCTACTCTGTGCTTACCAATCAAGTAAAATAGAAGCAGTACCTTCTGCAAGTAGTAGAAAAGCACCGCCAGCGATACCCAAATCCAAAGAAACTGCGTATTGTACAGTGAACGCAGTAAAAATGTATTTATATAACTGTAATCTGAAATAATGGTGTATATTTTCATTATGATTTTAACGAATATGTTTAACTGTATTGAACGACCCCTAAAAATGGCCAATTGTCTTCAAATTTTGTATTTAATGTTCAATTAATAAAATGAAGGAAATCGATGGTAAGACATTGACTTTTCAAAATTTTAATTTTGAGCGTCATCCTAATATATATATATATATATATATATATATATATATATATATATATATATATATATAAAGTTTTATAAACAGATTTCTGGACCGCATATACCTAAAAGGTCAGCAATTCTCACTCAGTGATACACTTTACATCAGACATGGGCAATATGTTCCTGCATGGGCAATATTCACCATATCTTCATTTTTTCCCTCCAAAAATATTTTACCTGTCTGAATTTACGTACAGCAAGCTGAGGTTGAACTCGGTACCATAGCGTTCTAATCAGGGCTATGTAAACTGGTGAAATATGGCGACAAAATTGTAGGTTTCGCCTTAATTTCCAAGAAACATGGTCACAAGTGTATTTTGTTATACAGGTAAAGCTAACTGTCTCAAGTGGTGAGTTGACATTTATGTAGAATATTAAAATATCAGACGGCACTTCGCTCTTGAACATGAGAAAGATTTTGGCAATCATAAACTTATATGTGATATTTTGAAGCAGAGTTGTTAAAAGTGGTTGATATTAATAAAATAGTTGTTACATGCGATAAAGAAATATGTTATTTTAGTTTAATTTGTTGTGCAGGTTGGAAAATGGGAATGTTTTGAAGAATGTTCAAGAATAATTTGTTAACAAAAAAACAAACCCACCATCACTACAAGTTTAAATGTAGTCCGATCAATGTATCGTATTTCAAACACATAGGCGAGCGATGGAGAACAGTACCTTTCTTCAAATTTAGGTAAAACAGAGAAGGAATCGTATGAATTATTACATAATGACAAGCCTCCTGACTTACGTAATTTCGCAGCTAAGACGCTTGCAATCTTTGAATCCACGTATATCTGCGTACAATTTTTACCTAAAATGCACTTAATGAAAACTATTGCGCGTACGAGAATAACAGCATATCATCTCGTAATTACTTTACGTTTGTGTGTCTAACAGTATTCGTCCTAATATAGACAGACTCGTTCTGACCAAACACTACAGGAATATAGAGCTTATAAGTGGTTATTTATGAGTGCTGAGTCAAAATGAGCAATTAATTAATTAGTAATTAATTATTCCGAATGAAACAAAACAAATTATTCTGCGGAATTGGAGATAACTTACGTTAATATCGGGACTATGGAATAGAATAGAATAGAATAGAATAGAATAGAATAGAATAGAATAAAATAGAATAGAATAGAATGTTTTATTTTCTCCGGCAGAGTTAAGGCCATAAGGCGACTCCAGAAGTGCATATAGATTGTTAGTTGGAATACTGGAGGGAAAAACACCGTTGGGTAGGCCGAGACGTAGATGGGAGGATAATATTAAAATGGATTTAATGGAGGTGGGATATGATAATAGAGAGTGGATTAATCTTGCACAGGATAGGGACCGATGGCGGGCTTATATGGGGGCGCCAATGAACATGCGCCAATGAACATAGTAAGTAAGTGTTTAAAAGTTAATCAATATTTACAGTCTGAATTGAGTAAATTTAATAATGAAATACATTTTTTTCATTTAGTTATATAGCATCTAACAAAAAAAATGCTGTGACGTTAGATTTCAATACAGTTGAAAGTTGCAGGTAGCAGGATCCCGTACTTCGGTACAGACAACATGAAATTTTCGTTGCTAACTTTAGCAAGCAGCATCATAAATAGATATCTGGACAGGCATGCGTCTAGCAAAACAGTTTCGACAGCCTTTCAAATGTTCTCCACGTCCGAAGCTTGTCAACTGTTACTGAATAAATAACATCTTTGGGGATCAATCACATTCCCTCTGCTTCCATATAACAGCCACGGATCCTGTAACTATGAGATGAAACAATTGAACATTGTTTACTGAACTGACATATCTTGTTTCCTGCGGATGAGGATGAACAAAAATCAGTGAATACGTTCACAAAATAGACTTACACTGTATGACACATTCAGGTTGATTCACTCTGAAATTATGTAGAATACAAAGAATTGTACGTATTACATCCATCATATAACATACGTATATAAATAAATTACTTCGCTTATAATATTATATCCCATTTGAAAATGAGACCTGAAATACCATCCAACGTTATGTCGAAATTATTTGATATTTATATGCAATGAGGATATAGTTTCATGACGAAAGAGAATTATTTAAATACTTACTTTTCCTTACCGCTTTTCGACACCCAGCAACAGAAATTAATATTTCTTCCGTTCGCAGTTCAAATGCAAAAAGAATGTCGTTCATTTTCATTGCCATCGTAGAAACAAAAGGAACTGGTGAAATGATTTGTCGCTTTAAATTGAGGGGCCCGAGATCAAAATGGACTATGTCATCCAAAGTAAATTTTAAGAAAAATGCAAAAATGTCCTACATCTCATACAAGAAAGATACAAATGCGGGAATGCCTCTAATTGATGAAGACGTCAGTAGTAAACATGCCTACCATGTTTATTCAAATCATAATGTCCAAATATTCGTTTTGTAAAAAAATTTAAATTTTGATATCCCAATTTGATTCATTTATTTTGAAACTCAATACTCTAATTTTACATTACTTGACCTAATTATGCTTTTGAACATGATTTCGTTAAAATAAAGATTTCGAAATACTTTAATTTTATTTTCAATAACACTATTCCCAAACCAGTCACACGAAACTTAAAAAACTGGAAGTGTTTTACTTAATAATTAGAGTAATTGCACGGTTTTACGAAAATTATAACAAAATCACTCTTCAAACATGTTCACAGGAATCTTTAACAAGAAAAATATCCAAGCGTTTCGCATGGGACTCGCATTCGGGGGGTCCGTGGTTCGGTCCCCAGACCAACTAACCTGACTGTTGCTTAGCCAAATGCAGGGTTGGAATTTTCATTGCAATGTTGCATTTTCTCTTCCCCTCCCGTGTAGAAAAAGAATTTAGATTTTCATATCAAATCATTCATCTTTCTCATCTCATTTAATAGCCAACCGCTCTTTGGTTCCCACCCTTCCGCTATATTTTTTATTTTTATTTTAGTAGGTTATTTTACGACGCTTTATCGACATCTCAGGTTATTTAGCGTCTGAATGAGATGGTGATAATGCCGGTGAAATGAGTCCGGGGTCCAACACCGAAAGTTACCCAGCATTTGCTCATATTGGGTTGAGGGAAAACCCCGGAAAAACCTCAACCAGGTAATTTGCCCCGAGTGGAAATCGAACCCGGGCCATCTGGTTTCGCGGCTAACCGTTACTCCACAGGTGTGGACCTTCCACTATATCTCTGTCAGGATTCATTTCTTAAGAGCACTTCCAAGGGCACTCCCACACCTTGGAAAGGCCGTTGGAATGGATCCTATGCTGCTTGGTCACCTTTTCGGTGTGAGGGTAGGAGGCCTCCATTGGTTGAGCAGATGAGGGGTGACATGCGGCCGGTTGGCTGGTACAACTTCATCCTCATTAATCCTATAAATTCGGGGTGCACAATAGGTCTTAGTATGACCGATGTGCACAGGATCGTCCTAACAGCCACCGTGACCTGACTTAACCTAACCTAACAAGGGAAAAACATGTGCAAAGGCCATCAACGTCCTCTTCTTCATCTTGTTTGTTGGCACATTCCTGCTCATACGAATTTGCAGGTTTATCTGCGAATGGTCTTCTCCTTCCCAGAACAATCCAAAATGTTTCTACAACAATCCTTCTACATCCATGATGTATCGATGTATTGATAACCTACAGAAGAATTTTCCTCGTTTGCACAGTCCATTTAATATTGTTTGCTCTAAAAGCGTAAACATGCTTGTCCTTTAAATAAGATGAAGAGAAAAGATGTTTAAATTCTGAGATCTTAAATGGAATGGAGCTGGTCGGTTTCACCATGTCTTTTGTAAATTTCTTTCACTTAAGGACTGGACATTCTTCATTGCCAACCTTGATTACAGTTGCATGTTTCCCAGTGATAATATGATATTCTTTTGGCAACACAATTACCACTTATTTTCTTATTTGATTCTCCAATTTTCCGAATATATTGTCGCAGAGTAGAAAACTGTGTCCAAGAAGAAGGAATAGAACCCCGTCATATATCAGGGATGATGGAGCTTCACTGTAGAACCATCAACAGATCATCGATATTATAGTAGCATTTTTGTGACTCTCATCCATTTGAGACCAAAAGAATTTTGTCAATTCCATTCATATCATTATATATCAGTCTATTCCTTCAGGATGTCCTTTAGAAGTCTCATGTTATAGCATGTGTAAGAAAATGCACTATGTCTCAATATTTTGTCTTATCTCTGCTCAACTACTGTTAAATTGTACATGTAATATTGCTTGGCTTAATACGTTGCTTGGTTAGAAGACGTGGAAATGCCAAATTCTGCTGACAATCATAGATCAAAGTGAGAAGGTCTGGAGACATCTCATTCTTGATTTCATAAAACTTTTCACTCTTAGCAGATGAATACGTTGAGTAGTCATAGCCTGTAATCTTCTGTCTGACGTAGTATTATCGTAATCCATAAATTAACGCTTATTACATTAGTTTAAATAAATAGTTTTCATAGCAATAAAGTTCTTGCCTTATAAATGAGAACAGAATTGTAGAGGTATAATTACTGTATAACTAAGGTCTAAACCATGTTAGTTTTCTGAAAAATCTAGCGGAAAAACTTAAACCACACAAACTTTGGCAAACATAGACCATTCTGTTTCATGTGCTCTGGAAATATAACGTAAAGATATTAAATATAGCCCATTTTGATCTGTTCAAATAACGGCTGGCATATCCCATTTTGATTAATTCATTTATAATAACATATCCCATTTTGATACAAGTACTAATTTTCTCCATGCATTTTACATGTCTAAATTAAACCATTTTAAAACTGCACCTTTCACAGTGTAAAGTCTCCAACCCAAAATTGCCAATGACGTCAATAACTCATTTTCTGAAAAAAAGTCACACAGTCCATTTTGATCTCGGGCGCCTCAATTACTGAAAGAGATTCTAAATGAATAGCCATTTTTATATACAGTGTTACTATAAATGATCTTTCCGATTACAAACTTCAATAACTGTCGTTATGAGACACTTAGAAACATGATATTGGTATCAATGGAAAGAGAAACTCAAATATTTTTTGTTATCCATTCGGTTAAATCACATGTGCTACTCTTAAATCAGCAAAAATTAGAAAACATTAAATTGATATGAACAAAAACAGAAACTCCAACAATTTTTTAATTTTTTCACTGGAAAACATGAAAAAGAAAGAGAAACATTTGGTTCACAACCGTAAGTAAGTCACAAGTGCTCAATGTGAGCTCCTTGTGTCACACGACACACATCAAATCTGTAGTCAATTTCCTGCCATACACGTTGTAGCATTGGACCATCCAACAGTGCAATGGCCTCTATGATGCGGACACGAAGATCCTGAATGGTAGATGGTAATGATGGCTGATACACTTGTTGTTTTATAAAACCCCACAGAAAAAAAAAATCACAAGGAGTGAGGTCGGAGGAACGTGGAGGCCAATGCAAACATTCTAAATCTTTACGCCCAGCACGTCCAATCCATCTCCTTGGAAGTCGTGTATTCAGTTCGTTTCTGACATCTAAGTGGTAATGGGGTGGTGTCCCATCCTGCTGAAAAATGAGACCTTCGATGTCCTGTTCCAGTTGTGGATGAAGCCATAACTGTAACATGTCTAGGTACGAATTACCTGTGAGTGTCGCCTCGACAAAAAAGAAAGGGCCATACATCTTTTCACGGCTTATAGCACAAAACACGTTCACTTTGGGGGAGTCGCGTACATGTTCCATATAACTGTTAGAATTTTCAAAAAGCCCATATCCTGAAATTTTGTTTGTGCACTTTTCCTGACAGATGGAAAGTGGCTTCGTCACTAAACACCAATGATTCGATGAAACCTTCAGTTTCCATTCTGAGTTGCATCTCCACACAGATAGACTGTCGCTTGGCTTTGTCGTCTGGTTTCAGAGCCTGAAACAATTGCAGACTGTATGGATGGAACTTCAAACTTGTCCGTAAAATCTTCCACACAGTTTCTTGGGAGATGTTTAATTCCCTACTGGCTTTTACGGTGGATTTCTGTGCACTTCGTGTGAAACTCTCTCTCACACGCTCCACATTTGCCTCACTTACTGATGGACGACCGGTTGACTTCCACTTACAGATTCATGCCTTCGTTTTGAAGTCAGCGTACCACTTACGGATACTGGGCCCACTAGTGGATCAACACCAAATTTTGTTCTAAAATTGCGTTGTACAGCGACAACAGACTGGGATATGTGAAAATCTAGCATACAAAATGTCCTCCTGTCTTCGTTTGCAGCCATTTTTCTGTTATATCGTCTCCTAGCAACGAAATTAATAAATATGCGACAGGTTCACCAACATAACAAAAAATATTTGAGTTTCTCTCTTTCCATTGATACCAATATCATGTTTCTAAGCGTTTCCTAATGATAGTTATTCAAGTTTGTAATCGGAAAGATCATTTATAGTAACACTGTATTTCCATCTACTTATAAGGAAGATAACATAATTTATCTAATATAACATATCACATTTGACTTCCAATCAAAACGTTTGTATTAAGACAAGATATATAATTATATTAAGAAGTTACTAAATTATCATAATTATAACATTAACCTATGATTAAATTTATATGAAATACCCCACAGTTAGTCTCAAAATGAAATGGGTCATATTTACATTCTCCGACGGTAATTTCCAAGGTGTCGAAGCGCCCTTGGAAGTGCTCTTAAGGAATGAATCCTAGCAGAGATATTGCGGAAGACTTGAAACCCAGAAACCAATTCGGATAGGACGCCCCTCCTGCAAGCGGACGAAGACATGCGTCATGACCTGAATATGCTTCTGGAATGAGATGATGAAGATGAATAAAATGATATGAAATCTACATAATTTTTCTACAGGGAAGAAAATACGAAATGAACCGTGGAAATGAAAATTCCAACCCAGCATTTGCCTAAGTAACTGTGGAAAACTGCGGGAAAAACACAGTCATATTGGTCTGTCCGGGGATTTGACCCCCTGATCTCTCGAATGCGAGTCCCGTTCGGAACGAAACGCATGAGCCAACTCTGTCGGTACCAATGAGTGATATCTCGTATATACAAAAATAGAGATTTAGTTTAACTACACTATTATTTAGATTGTGTTCACAAAATTGGACAATTTACTAATTTTTGTTCTCAAGTAAAAGATTTTGGAAAGCAGAAACAGACATGAAAATTATGTCGAGTTTCTGAAAAATTAATGTTTTAAACAGTTGTTTGAAACACCTTCAAATTTACAGATACGAGGTACACAACTACTTAGCCATCGACACATCTTCCACATCTATGGGCGAAGCTAGGGCACAAATAGTATTACAATGGGACTTAGCATTTTTCTTAGTGGATTGAACCGCGGACACACTCTTTTTTTGTAAAAACTAATTTTCAAAAATATTAGCACTTACAGATTTCTTTATGTCCAGTCTTCATATGATGGTTTTAGTAATAGGTGTAAGAACACTTTCAAACTGGAAATTTAAATCTGGAAATATTCATCTTCCTAATTATTTTACTTTCTCCACATATCTAAATGTTTCGGAAAGATTAAAACTAGAGGGACGCATTTAAATGAACGAAATATTGAGTTCGGAGTGCTGCTTATCCCAGACACGTTTTGTGAACAATTTCCAAGTTAACGCACCCACGCTCCATGTCTTGATATTCTGTATCGTGTAATTTAATACCAGTTGCCAGCACAGACACTCCGCTATCCTCTGGCAACAGCTTGTGTCACCGGCTGGTTAAACGTTCCTGGAGAAATTGTTCTGCGCTGTTACTATAGCTACTTCTGTCATTACTTCAGTACTTATTATTTGTTAATAGCTTGTAAATTTAGCATATATCCAAGTTTTCAGCTTTCAGATCACTTCTCACAGTTTCCATATTTCAGTTGAAAAATGTCACATTAACTTTACTGTGTAGTTTTCCGTTTACCACTCTGGTATCCACAAATAAAAACACAATTATGCAATCGCTAAAGGGCAGCTCTGACGTTGCATGGAAGACAATGTCGTTGATTTAAATTTTTTTAAGTAGATTGTTTTACGACGCTGTATCAACATCTCAGATTATTTAGCGTCTGTATGAGGTGAAGGTGATAATGCCGGTGAAATGAGTCTGGAGTCCAGCACCGAAAGTTACCCAGCATTTGTTCATATTGGGTTGAGGGAAAACCTCGGAAAAAGCCTCAACCAGGTAATTTGCTCCGACCGGGAATCGAACCCAGGCCGCCTGGTTTCGCGGCCACACGCGCTAACCGTTACTCCACAGGTGGACGATTTAAATTAAAAACACACTTAGAATATAAATATTTGTCCGTTTTCTTAAGTGGAGTTACGATGTCGTGTTAAAGATCACAGAGCTTCAATGGTGTAAAAGAAACCTGACTCCTACTAATCAATAGTGATTGAAAATGAATTCGTGTAAGTGCGTCTTCTTCGAAGAGATGGTGGAGATAACAGTCATTATCTATAACAGTATGGAAATATACCCGGCCAATAAAATTCAAAATTATGAGAATAATTTATACTTATCTACATCTTCATTTTGAAGTTTTAAATGATAACAATGTTTAAAAGGAAATGAAATCATGGTACTGGCTCAAATTATTATGTAAGAAACGTTTTGTAATCAGAAGAGATTGCATAAGAAATAGTAGCCTATAGGCTATTTTAATATTAGCGCGGGAAGGGCTTCATTGCAAAACGATTATGAAATTTGGAGCACGAACGCTATTTTTCCACGAAAATAATATAATTAACTGTAATGAATCAATTATTAATTACAATTGAAAATATTTTTAAAACCGTTAAAACGCGTTTCCATTACGTCATCAACTTTGTTGCCAAGACACTAGTAGAAATCCACTGTTGATGTAAACTACTATTCAGTTTGAACGACATTTTGTATACTTAGGTATCAATATGTAAGTCGTTCTGAATTATGAATTTTGAAGACGAAGAATTTATGGGCATACCACCAGACGTTGCAGCAATAGTGAATATTCATATCTTCAAGAGAACTGTTGCCTGAAAGATATCTTTTCTCATGTTATTTAAGTTGGTGGATAATCTCTTCGAATTCTCAGTCCTTCATGTAAAAGTGAAACATTTCATATTTCGTTTAGGAGAGAAGAGTGTAGTGTGCGGAAAGAATGTGCTGAAAAAATTGTTCCTCACTGAATGTAGGGAATCGTACTTCCAATATCAGTTCTGTTGCCAGGAAACCTATCATTCCGCACTATCGTAGAAATAGTAATTTATGTGACAAAAGACTTAATTAAATTTTATTCACGAGTGGAAAGTTTATCTGAGATAATTTCCATGAGTGAATAAAATCTATCAAGACTCGTGTTGCATACAATATTTTTTTCCACTACTAATGTGTAAAGTAGTATTTCTGTGAAAATATTTTTTAATTCAAATTAAATATTAGGCTCATTTGTTATTGTTTGATTCAGAGCCAACTGTTTTCCATGGTTACTTACTTACTTACTTAATTACTTACTTACTTACTTATCGATGGTAGGCAACGAAAACAACGTAACTCCATCAGACTCTGAAAACCACTTAATTCCATTAATCAGCGTAGAAAAATCTGATACGTAACCTGTTGAGAACACGAACTTCGCGTTGCACAGTGTTGCGATCTAGGCTGAAAATGAAAACCTCGTATTTCCCGCGGTCTTTTGTTTGTGCTGAAAACCTTGTATCTCCAATTGCAGCCATTGTGTGTAAACTGAGAAGTAACGTTTTGTGATATTTTAGTGTTCTCTATGTGATTGTGATCTTGTTGTGTGGTGAATACAACACTGATTCCTAATAATAATAATAATAATAATAATAATAATAATAATAATAATAATAATAATAATTTATTATAATGCAACCGTTAATGCTCATAAATGATACTGTTAAAATTAATGTGGAGTTGTGTGTTTTTCACCGCGCATAGTAGTGTTCATGAGGCTACTTACGAGAGAGAGAGAGAGAGAGAGAGAGAGGGAGAGAGAGAGAGAGAATATTCTTTGCACATGGACCGAAAAAATTAAGTAAGAGAAGCCAAAAGCCTTGATAAATCAGGGCCGACTAGGATGTTTACCATGGACCTCAAAGCCCTTTTGCTATCTCCCAGATTACAGGCGTCTGCATTATATTACAAAAGTAAATTGAAGGTACATAACTTTACTATACTTTATCTTCAAAGAAATGATGGCTACTGCTTCTTGTGGAATGTGCGTGAAGGAGGTATGAATGCTTCAGAGTTTGCCAGCATAGTTGTTATATTGATTGATATCCAATGTTTGAAGTATTATTTCTCGACCGAAATTCAGTACAAATTGAAATTCAGTGACACATGGCAGACACTTCAACGAAGAATGTCTAATATTTACAACTTATTTGAAGTTCCTGATCGGAACAGTTCTCCACTGAAGATCAAAGCAGAAAAGTATGCACATTTTCAGCAGCTTAAAGAAGTTATTCCAAAGGATCAATCATTCTTTTCATGATAATTTGTCAGTTTGAACAAAAGCAATTAAAGTTAAATGGCAAGCTGATATCTTGCTACAAGAGGTCTTGTATAGCTCTAATTTGTACAACATGATTTAAAGTATTTAACTGCTTATACTTTGAAATTCTGTAATAGCATTTTCTATTATTACTGCAAGATTTTTGCTTTTGTCTCACTCTGTACTAAAATAATGTGTTACTATATTTTTGTTATATTGCCCTCACTAGCCATGCAAAAAGTTGTTCCAATGTTACTGTATTATTTATCTCATGGCAAACGAAAGTATATTTCAATGTTTCTTGTTCAAGGTAATAAGAAAGGGGAAAAAAGTGTGTTCCAATCATAAAAGATTGTACCACCCTATTTATTACACAAATTAAGAGTGTTCTTCTTAATATGAAATTAGTTTTCACTGCTATGGAATTATAATCTTGAAGTACCTTAAAATAATGAAAGTCTTATATTTTTGTATCCTTTTACACAAACATAAAATAACCACGTTCACCTTTTGTATTACTGTAAGTACCTCGTATCTCCAGTTTCAATCCAGAATATCACAACTCGGAACTCCATATTCAAAGAGAGATTTGAAAGTACATTGATTTCTCTAATCGATTAACATCTAGGCTTGTACTATGTAGTAAAACTCTACAAATATCTCTGTATGGCTTTATATGTCTTTTTAAAACAGTTATTTGTTTCTCCTGTAAAATTTACTTAAATGGAGTTAAGAGGTTTTCATTGCCTACCATCGTTATGGCTTTTAAGGAACCCGGAGGTTCATTCTCGTACTCACATAAGTTCGCCATCGGTCCCTATCCTGAGCGAGACCAATCCAGTTCTACCATCATATCCTAGATCCCTTAAATCAATTTTCATAATATATTTTTATCCTTCCACCTATGTCTCGGCCTCCCCAAAGGTATTTTTCCCTCCGGTCTCCCAACTAACACTCTATATGCATTTCTGGATTCGCCCATACATGCTACATACCCTGTCCATTTCAAACGTCTGGATTTTATGTTCCTAATTGTATGTCAGATGAAGAATACAGTAGTGCGTTCTGCGTAGTGTAACTTTCTCCATTCTCCTGTAACTTCACCCCTGTTAGCCCCAATGAATCACAATATTGAGAAACACCATAATATGTCCATTTATTTACGAAATTGAGTTATATATGTTTTCGTATTCTAAAAATGTAGACATGATATCATGAAGAGAAACCCCACATATTCCCATCAACATTCATTTTAGATAAAGTGTTAAGGCAGGAATCATTTCAGCACAGATCTAGGACATGAGATGAATTTTGTGTCTCCTGAAAAGTTAGTTTTCTAGACACGTGGGATTTCTCAATATTCTGATTCAAATATTTTCCTAAACACCTTATTCTCAAACACACTTCTCAATATTCTGATTCAAATATTTTCCTAAACACCTTATTCTCAAACACACTTAACCTTTGTTCCTCTCTCAAAGTGACAATCCAAGTTTCACAACCATACAGAACAACCGGTAGTATAAATGTTTCATAAATTCTAAGTTCAGCTTTTTTGAGAGCAGACTGGACGATAAAAGCTTCTCAACAGGTATTTCCCATATTTATTCTGCGTTTAATTTCCTCCCAATTGTCGTTTATATTTGTTACCTTTGCTCCAAGATATTTTAATTTGCCACCTCTTCAAAGGATAAATTTCCAATTTTTATATTTTCATTTCGTACAATATTCTGGTCACGAGACATAATCGTATACTTTGTCTTTTCGGGATTTACTTCGAAACCTATCTCGTTACTTGCTTCAAGTAAAATTTCAGTGATTTCTCTAATTGTTTGTGTCAGTGGTTAGTCAACTAAATAGTATGTACAGTTAGCTATAATTTAAATAATGGTAATGAAGACAACAATGTCTGTCGCGTTGGCTACAGAATGAATAAATATAAAATTGTTGTTCTTCGGAAGCAAAATGTCATGTAAAGAAGAAATTTTCTTATCGAATAAAGTGCTTGTTATCGCCAAAGATTCTGTTTCCACGCTAGAATTTCAGAAAACTCCATTACAAAGAATAGGCCTATAAATTATTTTGTAAGTGGCGAGAAAGTAGGAACGTGAAAGGCGTTGACGAAGAAATCATATTTCTAGGAGTGAATAAGATAACAGCAGTGAATAAAACAATTAATTTTATTCACTCTTGTATTACAGTCATTGTTTAGGTTGCTATGAGCGACTAAACAAAGCCATTTTTACATATAAGTAGTGAAAAAATAATATTTAAAATCCATGTATTGTTGTTCCAGTTTTCTGAAACACATGAGACGAATCACTTCTAATTGCAAGTTCATGTAATGCAGCACATACTACGAGTATTTTCGAAGGTCGTTCTGATTTGTTCTCTAGAGCTTTCCGTTTTCCACTGTTACTAATCTCATGACGCACCACCTTTTCTTTAACGTCATGACACGAGTCATGATTATGATTCGCTTCCACACGTGTAACATTCTCATTGTTTTCGAATCTGTACACTTTTTCCTTCACTGTGTAAGCCCAAAACGACTCTCAGCTCTTTAACAGTTTCTTTTCTCTGTACGTGAATCCATCTACGATTATTAATTCTTTTCCGTCTGTCGAAGTTGTCAGCCTGACGTCCATGTCTAAATTGTGCAAACACTCTCACAGACTAGTTGAACTCTACACACCATCCAAACAAATGACATTCAGAGTATGAGGAAGTGATTAACACTGTCGTCCACTGGCAACAGGACTCTTCCATAGGACACCAAACAAATACAAATACAATTAATGGAACACAGATCACAAACAAAGGTGACATCATTGGCGTGCTTGTGATCGTCTGCTTGTGACATCATTCCGGCGCATGTGTATTTTAACTTTTTACGTAAGTTGTACCGTCTGTTTGTGACGTGACAGTACGGGAAACTGCTGTACATTACGCCTGTATTTAATTTTCTCTAATTACAACTACCTTTTCTGTGTCAGTACACCTATATTTATTTTCCTCAAATTACAACTCCTTTTTGTGTCGGTGAGCGGAAATCCTCTGCTATTCCTCAAATTACTGTCGCCGATTTTGCTAGCCTAAAACTGTACATCAGTGAAAAAATTCAAATATCTTGGGGGCAACAGTAACAAATATAAATGACACTCCGGAGGGAATTAAAGGCGGAATAAATATAGGAAAAGCCTGCTGTTATTCGGTTGAGAAGCTTTTGTCATCCAGTACGCTCTCAAAAAACATGAAAGTTAGAATTTATAAAACAGTTATATCACCTGCTGTTGTGTATGGTTGTGAAACTTGGACCCTCACTTTGAGAGAGGAACAGAGGTTAAGGGTGGTTGACAATAAACTGTTCAGGAAAATATTTGAGGCTAAGAGGGATGAAGTTACAGAAGAATGGAAAAAATTACACAACGCAGAACTGCACGCATTGTATTCTTCACCTGACATAAGTAGCAACATTAAATCCAGACGTTTGAGATGGGCAGGGAATGTAGCACGTATGAGCGAATCTAGAAATGCATATAGATTGTTAGTTGGGAGGCCGGAGGGAAAAGGATCTTTGGGGAGACCAAGACATAGATGGGAGGATAATAATTATGAAAATGGATTTGAGGATGGTGAGGTATGATGGTAGGGACTGGAGCAATTTTGCTCAGGACGGGGCCTATGGCGGGCTTATGTGAGGGCGGCAATGAACCTCCGGGTTCTCTAAAAGCCATTTGTAAATACTACTGTAAATTAACTGCTGCTAATATTTCTACTACTCCTTCCACAATTTTACTTTACTATCAATTTTCATTTTACCGATGCTACTGTGTCTCTATGTTATTCTTATTGTCGTCAGTCCAGCGTTTGTATGAATTCTGTTAGCCGTATTACTAACATACTATATTTTATGATTTTGTTACTCTCACTGCTGTTGATAGTAATTCTGTTATTCCAACTACTATCATTCTACTGTTACTAGCAAAAAAGTGTTATTATTACCACTGTCACGAATTATTTTATTTTGACTGATGTCATTCTAATGTTGCTACCAATTCTGCTACCCTCATCACTATATTCCACTGCTGTTAATAGTTTGTTACTTCTTCAACTGTAATTACGAGATTTCAAGCAATTCAGTCACTCTTGAAACTATCATTCTACCGTTGCTATATGTTTTATTCTTCCCACTGTCATTCCACTATTCCTAGCCATTCTGTTACTCTCATCGCTATATTTTATCCTTGCTAGGAATAATGTTACTTCTACAGCTGCAATTATATGTAATTATACGGTTGCTAGCAATTCTATTAATATTGATACGTCATTCTATCGTCATTATCATTTTTGTATTTATTGAATGTAAATGTATTGTGAAATATCAACAAACGACCCAGTATGATAGAATAATCAATATTTTACATTAGTAATCTACAGTGAACTAAAGAGACAAGCACTTTCGACCGTTCGGGCATCTTCAGGTCTAACTTTAACTTTTAAATAACCCAATTTGAACGATATATTCATTACATCAGTATACTAAATACAGTCTGTATAACAATATAATAAATTAGACACGATTTAGTAATTAATGATCAACACATTGACACTTATTGAAAATTATAGGGGGCATTGCATCAATGTTTAATATAGTATAAATATCGTTTTGATGAAAAGATAAAAGTTTTAAAATTTATAATTGCATACGATAAAATTCTGTGAAGGGCTACACTTTATGTGTTTGTAAAGCCAATAAAACAGCTTGAATGCCTATTATAACCATAAATACGAGGTTGCATTATGTTATAAATACATAAGAGCTTCTTTTGGAAGATATTCCTGAATTCCGAAAAATACTCAAAAAGCCGTTTTTTTTTATTTATTTTGCCAACTTAATTTCCTCTCTGCAAAACCAAACTCAGTACTTGTCGTGTTATGTGGAGTCAAATTTTCCTATCAGTTCATTCGTACACTGGAATGATTCAAATTTATTTTTATCAGGTGATGTCGACTAGAAATAAAGTTTCTTTAGGCTATAAATCCATTGCTTTTATCCCTGGCTGTTATGTTAACATCTTGGCCTTTGCAAATTACTATTCAAAGAAGAGTTTAAGTGTTTGAAATTATTAGTAAGGAATGCGAGTCTAAGAGGCCTAAGAGAACTGGAAAATAGATCTGCATACTCTAATTTCCGGCTTGCAGGTACCGGCTGTACAATAGACTTAAAAAAATTCTGCTATTGCCGGGATATATTTTTACCTACGTTACCCTATGAAAAACGTCTTACTTCCGTGTGATAAGGAAGATTTTCATATAATGAACCCACGACCTTACAAACGACACTGCAACACTCTTCCTTTGATGGAATTTATTACATTGTATTGAACTATTATCGTAGAGCCATGGGGGTGTAGTGGGAGGTCGAAAACAAAAGTTTCGCCAAAAAGTGGTCCACACCTTCAAAACGTTTAGAAATCTCTGATCTAGAGTATTGAAAATGATGACATTGCTTGGTGCTGTGACAAATAAAGACTACTTTATGGAAAACAAATGAACAGAGTTAGAAATGGTTCTGTGATGAATAGGGCTGTGTGATGAGTCGGGTAACATCGATGTTAAGACATAACACACAGTGGAAAACTCAAAACTTTTGTTCTGACTTCAAGGCCATATTTGTACAAATAAATAGAGAATTACCAACACGGAAACTTCTGATCCTTTCCGCTCGAGTCACCTCGAATGTGTCATTTTGGAATAACTAATATTTCTGTAATCTCTGATTCATACGATTTTCCTGATGATTCCATTAGGTATCCTCAGAAGTAGTTTCATTCTTTACCGATAGAGTGCAGCACCCGGCAGTTCCTTGGCTAGATGTTTTTAGGAAGAAGATTCCTTTGTTTGTTTGTTTGTTTTTTTTTTTTTTTTTTACTCCATGGTGTCTCGACAAAAACAAATTCATGTCAGAAAGTGTTAAGAATTAGAACCATTTGAACTTTCGCGTCAATTTTTTTTTTCACTACAGTAGGTACTATTAAGTACTTGAAATTATATTTTATCTTTTCAGTAGCTTAGTAATTATTCTAAAGTAGACTAAGATAAAATTGTTAGAATAATAATATTATTCTATATTGTGGCGTAGTTTATGCTGCGGGGGATTTTTATGTGATAGTGTTGGCTACATTGTTCCTTTCTTGTTGTGAACGCACCCCCATTTTCGCCTCCTCTGATTGGAGGAACAAGGGAGTGTGGCGGCTGTCTGCTGGAGGAGCTAGGAGCGGCCTCGTAAGACGGGACTCGGGTTCGAAGCGAGTCAAAGAGAGGACGTCTAGTCTCCAACCTCCACGGGAGGATTCGTCGGTTGTTTGAGTCGACCCGCCTGGTTGAATCGGAACGACTCTGGTTATGCGTGGGACTCATCACCGAAAGAACATCGTTTTCATATTGCAGTTACATACACCCAGTGGCGGTCTGCTTCATCTCTAGCAGAGCATTGGCCAGCTCTGTTAATTATCATATTCTATACAGCATGGGATCGTCGACATCCTTTATACGACAGTGAAGTTCCTTCGAGTCTATCGTGGTGTTAATGGTGATAGTTTCTGAGTCGGTGACGAGGTATTCTACACGGACCTGCACCGGCAATCAGCTAAAGGTTGGAGTGTTGAAATTTATTGGATTTCTCAGAGGCCGTGTGCCATGGAGAACTGTACTTTATGTGGGGGGTTTGACCACTCGCAGTGTATAGTACCATATTTCCACTTCTCATTCCATGTTAGTTATTAGTCCTCTCTCTCTCGGCAATTTACGCCGTTATCAAACTTTAATATTTAAAATTTTTTTATTACCCCCGCTTCCTGTTTGGGGGTATTCTTACGTTTTCACAGTTCTTAATTTGTATAATATTTGTAGCTTCTTTCTCTCTACTTGTTTGTGGTTTATTAAATTGTTATGTTTATGATGGCTTGTGTTATAAGTACTATTGTTAGAGGCAACCAAAAACCTTGAACCATACGATCCTCTTTATTGTTCCTTCCTGGGTTTTCCCCCAGGCACGCCAACACGACAATATCACGTTCCTATTAATTTTAAGTACTTTTGGGCCT
The DNA here is from genome assembly GCF_040183065.1 of Periplaneta americana. Lineage (NCBI taxonomy): Eukaryota > Metazoa > Arthropoda > Insecta > Blattodea > Blattidae > Periplaneta > Periplaneta americana. Next base: position 19,990,937 of record NC_091128.1, on the reverse strand, counting down.
TTCGTTGAGTCTCATGTTTTGTATTGAAGAATATTACAAAATTATTATTCGAAATCCTAATTCTTAAAAATGAATGTTATATTAATACGGAACCAATGTGTAATGATTCTGTATTTTATTCTCCTTCTCACAACGCAGGTCTATTACCTTTTCATGCCATTACAATTTCTCTTGTCAGAAATTTGTATTGTTTTGAAAGAAATCATTACAATCCCATAACATATCTCATATCTTTCCTCTGAAATAATATTAATATATACTCGCTTAGTCCTACAAGTTCACCTCCTCTTCATTTTAGCAGGCAATAAATCAACAGTGCTAATTTTCTATAAAAAGAACCAAAAAAGTAAATCCAGAACTAACATTCCTTCGCGTCTCAAAAGTATGTTACATAATTTATCATCGCAGTAGTTCCGCATCTTTGTAGTCAGTTGTCACCGTTTCATAATACTCCCCCTTCTACAACCCTTCCTCACTCCTGTTCCCATTTTCATCTCAGTTTTGTTTTCTGCCGTTTGGTTACTCGGCCATTATTTTCTTCTTCTTCTTTCTATTTTTCCGCTTCAGTTTGGAAGGCGACGTAATAAATAAGGACAACAGCACTTCCCTGCTATTTCTCTTTTCTTACGAGGACAATATTTCATCTGTGCAGTGGAATTGTTGTTATGTTTCAGCCATCTTTATGGCTTCCTTTTATACTCCCTCTCTCAGTCTTTTCCCACAGTAGCTTACCGTATAATTCACCCAATGGTACACCTGCAACTTGATCTTCAGAATGGGTCGTGTCAGAGTGACGTCATTTTTTCCGATGTACTACTAACCATAGAAACCTACCTGAAAGTTTAACTCTAATGAATCAATGTTTCGCACAAAGAGCTGAGTTTGAAACTTGAGAACTCCAAATGTAATTTGTCCTCGGCAAAAACAATCACAAGGCATGATAATAAATAAAAGCCAATATTACATTTGTATGATCACATTTATAAAAATAATTTAAAAGTTAAAATACAAACATGTTTCGGGTTTGTATGCTACCCCATCTTCAGTGTAGGTACTACAATAATATACTAATACATTTTTAATTATAATTAAATTTTTTAAATATTAAGGTGTGAAATGAGAAATATGCTTTTTTAAATTCAAATGTAATTTAACTTACTTAAAATAAAGAGTAACATGTAAAACATGACAAATATTATAATTATGATATAAATTAAGAAGAGATAATTTGAATTTAGAATAGACAAATATACAATTCAAGATGAACTTAATAAAGACTGTAGGACGTAACCTGTTGATCGGTTTTTTGCGTTTACGTATGTGACTTGATGTGAACTCGCCGTAGCGCGATGTTTGCGAGAATTTATATCTGTTCTGGTACTACATGTTTCAATGACCATTTTTATGAATTGATCAAATAAAATGTTTTTTTCTTGGGTAGCTTTATCATTGAAATTATATGAATTAATAGTTTTATCTGTATGTATTTCTAAACATTCTAAAAGGTTGTACCGTTTTAATTTATATGTAAAATCTCCATGTCAGAATTTATGTTAGTAAAATAATGTTGAAAACTATAAATATGATCCGTAAAACAGAATGTGAATGATCATGGCGAGTATTTCTGTGTCCCTTGTATCCAATATTGAAGTTTGTACCTGTCTGTCCTATATATACATGTAAAAGAACATTTCGGACATTTATTAATATTTCGTGTAATAGACATCTATAGTCTTATCGAGTACAATATAGTTATTAAATACTATAATACAATTAAAAGATTAACGTTTTCTGCAATATTTGCCATCTTCAGATCTACAACAATAACACATAAAATTTATGTGAACAACGTAATTCATAGTTGGTTAGGAATCAATAAACAATATATCATTTATACAAGAATAAAATATAGTTAAAATTTAAAACGTTTATTACATTAAAATTGACATTTGATGTGATTATCGGCTTGAAAATGTGGTGAAAGTTGTTGTACAATTTCTTCCGGTGGAAGATTTTGTGTCACGTTGCGGGAGACAGCTGTGGCCAAGTGTAGCTGTAAGATGAGATAAGTATTGTGAGAAGCTAATTCATATATAAATTTTGTTTCTTTAAACTTCATGTTTATAGTATAAGACTTACGTAATAATATGAATTGAAGCAGTTGCAGTTGTGCAGTCTCGGCTATAACTAACTTCTAACTTCTAAATTGCAAATATTAGTGTAATTGTTAAAGTGGTCTACGTTATTTTCCACGTAACTTTACCAACAAGGGTCGCGTGAGCAGACAGAAGTACTTCGTTTGTTGGATGCACGCACGTCGTTCGCCAGTAAAAACTGCAGTAATACTTAATCTTGTAGCCTCTTGGGGCAAAGTACGGTCCCTAGTAATGATAATTATAACTAAACCCCAATGTAAGCGTGGTTAGCTGTGTACAGAGTAAAGCGCAACAACACGCTGCAGGGTTAGTACATTCAGTTTCTGATTAATATATTGAAGTATGAGAATAAGCCGAGTTTCGTCCTCAGTGCATTTCTTTACAGTACCCATTTCTCAGGCAAGTACTTCAAAGATCTGTCTACTATTACTATCCAGCTGCAAGGAACGTCTAAAACAAACTGATGTTCTCCAATTACAGGAAATAATAAACGAAGAGCCAGTATCTGCTACTGACAAATATGTTAAGACCAGATTTTCTAATGTTCTAAAGAGAAATCTCGACATTCAGTGATTTGTGGCTTAAGGAATATTTTGATTTACTACGACAGACGGAAGAATTGTGACAATGTAAAAACTCTGATATTCCAAACTTTCATTTTCAATGAATTATTATTTCTTGTCAGGTTCAAAGCACTTTTCTAGATGCAATTAATATTGTCTAATGGAGGGAAAAATGTTTTCATTAGATGCACTGAAAATATATAGGCCTACATAGTTCATTATAATACCTCTCAAGTGATAATTTTAACTTTATTCGAATAGCTTAAAAAACGTTGTTTTATTTCTCTTGAAAACTGACTTATCAATCAGTTTCTTAGTTTTAGATGCTTAGCTAGGTACTAACTTAGGCATTAAATACATTCGTATTGGACAATCCATGCTTGTTAAATTTGCATTTGTGCCAGTTGTTTTTCTGTATTTGTACTTTTTAAGTTTGTATTTCAATCTGTACTCTTATTTTTTTTCTTTTTTTTATTTTCTATGCATTTCTTTGACCTTAACTTCACCGGAATAAAAAAATAAATACATAAACAAATAAGTAAGTAAGTAAATAAATAAATAAAAATAAATACATAAATAAATAAATAAATAAATAACATAAGATTTAGCAGTTGAAGACCTCCCAGGAATAAGGGTGAAATAAATATTTGTGATACACGATTCAGAAGAAAAAAATAATTTCAGGAGCATACTTCGTTAGCTTATATTTACTAGCAGAACCATTTGATTAATCATGAATATAAGTATATTAAGCTATTGCAATCCATTGTTCATTGTTATAAATGAATGATTCAAAATTATGTTTTCCACCTAAGTCATAATTTCATTAATTTTATGTTACAGCTTATTTCCGGGGAGGTCTTCAATTATGTAATTTATATTTCCATAAAGTGTCTGATTCTTTTACATTTAATTATAAGTTTTATAATTGTTGTTTAATTTTCTTAGAGCTCAATATTTCCTGCAATAATCTATTATATATATATATATATATATATATATATATATATATATATATATATATATATATATAATCAATGCATAGAGTATAATATAAAGAACGAAACTCTTATTTACAGTAGTATCTAACTTATTGTGTTCACCGATACACTACAGACATGAAATTACGTAAACGTACCTTCCATTTCTATGCACATAGTCGCTGCTGCTTACCTGACTTTTGTGAAACGTGATCAAACACGATGATACGATGAAAAAGACATCTGTAAATATTAATTAATTCGTAGTTTCATGCCCAAGGACAGGTCTTTCACAGCAAACCAAGCATTCTTCAGACTTTCCTATTTTCTGCCTTGCTCTTAGTCTCCGTATAAGATCCATATATCTTAATATCCTCTATTATCTGATATTTTCTTCTGCCCGAACTTTCCTCCTGTTCACCATTCCTTCCAGTACATCCTTCAGTAGGCAATTTCTTCTCAGCCAGTGACCCAACCAATTCCTTTTCCTCTTTCTGATCAGTTACAGCATTATTCAATTCTACACCCATTATTTTCAACACAGCTTCATTTCTTATTCCGTCTGTCCATTTCACACTCTCCATTCTTCTCCATATACACATTTCAAGTCCTTCTAGTCGCTTTCGTGAACAGGCATCGCACTAACGGTAGATAAACTGATTTATTCTGGCGAATATCTGTCCAAAACTAAATTTAATCTATTTATAACCGGTATGTGTGTATATACGTATGTTCACTACACTGGCTAGTATCCAGCGGAATGGAATCGAAATCAGTCCAAATTTTGATTCTTAATACGAGGAAACGGAAGAACCCCGAGAAAAATTCATCTGGGTGTTTGTTCCTCACAAGTGTTCTTACGGGTTTTTGAAATTAAAAATATCAGACGTGACCTGGACTCGAACCTGGACTGTATGAATGACAGGCGAACGCTCTTACAGCTCACATACCGCAGAGATAAATTTAATATAAAGTGTATGTTTTTAGTCGTATTCCCGGAGCGGAAAATCAATTATATAGTTTGTATAGCTGTCATAATTAAAATAATCTTCTTAACCTAAACAAATTCTTTAACTTTCTTCTTCAAGTGCCTTAACATACGAGGGAAAACAGTGAACAGTCAAAGTGGGTCGAGTTCATAAATCTGAAATGTTACGCAAAATAAACACGTTTTATGGGTCTACCAAGAATCGTTATACATGAGTTTTAAAGAAGTCTTATGGTTCCTATATTGTATTACATAGTCATAAAACTTTAAGAAATATTATGATTTCTTGCAGTGAACTAATTTCGTTCTGAGATAATCCTGTTGTTTACTTCTGGAATGACGTAATAATTCATTGGAGAAGCTGGGTTAATGTAAATTTATGCCTACTTTTTATGAAACATAAAAGTATCTTGCTCAACACTGTGTAGTTCTCACTGCTTTTCTCTCTCATTTTTCCCCTACTTGTTACAATGCAAATGAGAATCTGAGTATACGCTTATATTTCATTTTCTAGTTCTCTGCTTGTATTTATATTCTCCCACAGTGAGACAGTTTCGTTAGGGATATCCTAAAAGAGGCAAAGAACCATCTTCTTTGTGTACAGTTCTCTGCACGGCTCAACCAATACTCATCTGGAACCATTGGTATAGATATAGAACATGCCACTGCCACAGGATATTTCATTTACAAATAATAATAATAATAATAATAATAATAATAATAATAATAATAATAATAATAATAATAATAATAATAATAATATATGAGGATTTCAAGTAGGTTCATAAACAAAATAGGCCTAATAAAAAAATATACCAACACCAAAACAATTTCTCGAAATGTCACTTATTGTAATTTACCTAACTGCAATTCTATTATAAATTGAATAATAATAATAATAATAATAATAATAATAATAATAATAGTAATAATAATAATAATAATAATAATAAAATTATTTACAATTCCAAAAAAACACAAAAATCATGGCAATAAATTCATAACATTAATATTAGCACAGTAGTAGCACACATAAACTTGCAGCTCCATTCAAAAAATTAAAGCGGCGCACGGAGCTTTACGGCAGCGAACTGCGGGCTCACCCGAAGGGACTTAGAAAATTTTCACTGCTCAAGAGACCGCCGCTTTCGTTTTGACCAAGTGTACAACAATAATACAATTTATAATACAAAACCAAGGACATCCGAATAAAAATCCCACTTTGGTCTCCAACCGTTTACTAGCTCGGCGATAAATTTTAAATCTTAAGTGTTGTACACTGGCTAACGAAACTTTTGTCCGATATCCTGCACAGTTTTTCTCGTTCTTAAGTTGGTATTAGTACTCACTCTAGTACAGTAGCGTACGCGACAGGTAGTCTCTCCGCAGGTAACAAACCACCCCTACTCATAACAGAAAGGTTGAACCAATTTACTTAGTAAACTTAAAGAGATTATGTTTACTTAGTGGTCTAGTGATAGCCTATAGAGAAATTTAATAAACACGGCATTTTGTAACTCCTCCTTACGTTGATTAAAGTTGGCACTAACAATCAATACATTAATATCCTAAAAATCGGTAAATAATTTTATTAAGACAAATTTTTATGGGTATGTGTATAATTTAAAACTTGATTATCAAAAATATCCCGTAGGATACAGCAGTTTAATTTATAATTTGCACACATAAAGAAAAGGTTTGCACATTACTCTCATATAGTAATGGAACGAAAATGTGGATGTAACGAACTAAATAATAAGCAAAGCATATATAAATAGCAAATGTCTGTGCTTTGGACACCAATCATGATATTGGAACCATATCTGATACAACAAAGATGTGCAGATGGAGGAATTGTCCTGTTGAAAAAATATAATTATATCAGGTTGCAATATGCGCAGGCTAGGTAGCATACAGTATGTGGATATAGGGTAAATTAGGGTCTGTTGGACAATCGGGCATGTTGGACACTTTGTACTTTAACGTGTTACCTCTCCACTTGTGGGCACCACATTCTGCTAGAAGTCAATGACAGAAGTAACCCCACTCGTGGCTACTTCCGTCATGGACTTCTAGCAGAAAGTGGTATCCACAAGTGGCAAGGTAACACGTTAAAGTACAAAGTGTCCAACATGCCCGACTGTCCAACAGGCCCTAATTTACCCTATTGGTGGGAAGTCAACTTCTCTTCAATTTTACACATAGTTCCTCCTCATAGCCTGGAAATCCATCCCCAAAAAGCGACAGAAATTCGTCCACTGCTTGTGTTGATGTTACATATTCTGGTTGGAACCTTGTGGATCCAATAGGACGAAATACCTGAATAGGCCTGTGACTGATGTATGAGAAATCTTTTAATCTGAAAATATTGCATTTTCACATGGATATTCATAATATTCTTGTCAAAACGCGATGTGATCTATTCTATGTTTGTGATCCAACATGGTATTTATACGTGCAGGGAAGATGAAAATTTTTCCTGGAATATTATATAGGCTAATACTCAAAAGAAGTAACAACATGTTTTAAACATTTCGGTGCAAAATAGACCCAAAGTTTTATTTCTGTCAGTTACATATTCCCAGGACATGTGGAGTGAGGTATGTAGACATTTGGCAACAAAATATCTCACAAATTTCACTTCCACATTATTTCATAGGACAAAAGTTTTGCGAGCCAGTGTACTATTCAGAATGTTCTGATTTATACATTTATTGGCAAGAATTACTTCTAAGTAAGGGAATGTAGGCTATCTATTACCTCTACTTTTTCCTTCATTAAGAAAATTAATTTTTATTATTATTATTCTTTATTTTAAACACTCAAACTGTCAAGTCTTCTTTTTTATTGGTCTCAATATACATAAATCTGTCCTCTTGTGATACGTTGATTGTTGGAGATAACATTATGATTTGCAAACCGCAGTATATAATGGATTTGAAATTCATAGTGATGGACACATTCCGAAAATGAGAGCAAATATTATTCAATCGCAATAATGTTCGATATACCTGCTATATGAATATTTCATATTTTTTCCCCCTTCCAATTCTGCAAATGACAGCAAAAGGTAATTCATTTATATTAATACTTGTAGCTCTGAATGGAAAGAGTGTCAGATATCAAATGGGAAATTAAACTGAAAACAATGAAATTGCAGCAATTGGACGTCACATTCGTTTTCACTTAACGTCATGGAAATGTGAGATCTCGCTAATTGTTCCAAGTGGCTACTGAAAGCGCTCACATCAATGATAAAAACTCAATTATCGGGCCAATAATACAGAAATAAGTAACTTCGACAGGCAGAGTAATTTCGCTGCTTTCAAAAACTCTACACTACGTAAAAAGCTAAATTTTCTGACAAAGAAAAGATCAATTTAATTAAAATACCTTAAGTTACAAGCAACTGACAACATAATAACCAAGAAAAACTATGAATGCCGTCTTTTTAAAGAAAATTATAAAATAATTAAGTCGGTGATACTTTGTTTATAAGTGGGTTGTAGGACTGTCGTTCTACAATTACAAATCAATACTTTTAAATTTTAAACAATGTACAATGTAGGTTCATTCCCTAAGGTCAGAAGTTAATTATAATAATGACATGAGTCATCAAATAAAAATTACATTAGGAAATAATAGCCTCATAGGACAATTTAGTCGCAACTGATCACATGAGAAATAAAAAATTACCTTGCATGAGGTCCATATCCAATGCATACCATACTTGAACACTAACAGAGATAAAGATTTGGTGCCATGAAACTGATAGAATTATCTCACATGCTTGGCATGTTTCACAAAAATACACTTATTTCATCTTGTTGTTAACGTCATATTCTCTTGCCATTTATTTATTTATCATTCAAGACAGCTTACATAAATAAAACCATTAATGGGTCTCCAAATAGAAGCAAACCCTTCGCTCTCTGGACTGCACACAGAAGGCATTAACTTATAATTCATAGAGTTGAAATTACCGGTTTCTTTATCCGATGTACATATGTAGAAACATACAATTAATTTTACACAAATTCATATCAAATAGCTCTTAGCATATTGTAATAAGTTACAATTTAATTTTTATGTCTAAGAAAATAGGTATTTCTAATATTTATCAAACTGTTAAAAGAAATAAATTGTTTGTATTGTAACTTTTATTCTTCTTTAAACCACCACACCTGTCAACAATATGACTTTTATTCTTAGTAATTCACCCTACATCAATGGGTACTCCACTCAGCACGGCAACACAATAGTTATTGCATTCCACACGACGACAATGACAATACATGTGTATTTTTGTGAAGAACAACAATGTACTCCAAATTTCAATTAATGTTCACAAAGCACTAAGTATAGAACAAAACTGTCAGTTCTCAGTTCACAATTCGCTTGTCTTGGCTAGTTTTTCTAGTCACTGTTCAAGTTCACTGCACATCGAACTCAGATCCTCCGGATACGTCGTCCTCGCCTGGCCAATGCCACAGTTACGGACTCACTCAAGTTCTCTGCACGTCGAACTCGGATTCACTTTGCTCGCTGCTGTCTAAGACTTGAAGGCTGACTGAATACTAACTAACTCACTCCGAAAACTGCTCGCGCTTTTATTACTAAACCGTAACTTCTGGAATCTTCGATTCGCGTGGCTTTCCGAACCTTCGAGAAGGATACGCTTCTAGGTGTTTCCGCTGCTCTCTCAGCTCCGCGCCTTCACCAGAGTCTTCTTTCCACTCGCTCCGTGCCGCTCTACAGCGCCTACCGAAGCTCGAGTTTCCGTTTCCCCCCCTCCCTCTCGCTAGAGGCACGCGCAACTCCCTGACGAGACCAGAACATTCCAGACGGGTACAACAGTATACAGGGTGTATCAAAAATACTTGTACAAACTTCAGGCATGGGTTCCTTACACCAAAAGAAGGAAAAAAGTTCATATGAACATATGTCCCATAATCCTTTATTTCCCCATTATTCATTTATTACTAAAAGTTTGCGTTTAACGGCTCTACAGCGCCTACCGAAGCTCGAGTTTCCGTTTCCCCCCTCCCTCTCGCTAGAGGCACGCGCAACTCCCTGACGAGACCAGAACATTCCAGACGGGTACAACAGTATACAGGGTGTATCAAAAATACTTGTACAAACTTCAGGCATGGGTTCCTTACACCAAAAGAAGGAAAAAAGTTCATATGAACATATGTCCCATAATCCTTTGTTTCCCCATTATTCGTTTATTACTAAAAGTTTGCGTTTAACGGCCTTCGAGGTCCAACCTCAAAATTTCATTTCTTTATGCACTTATTCATAGAAGGCTGTGACTCGTTGTATCAGAAATGGACTGCAGATGGCGAAGTGTTGCCATGGAGACTTGTTTACATGTGTCATTTGTCATTAGTCTGTCTTCAACGTTGCAATTGTGAACGTGTAGTGAGTTAACGTGTTTCGTTCAACCATGGCAGAGCGATATTCATTTCGTGAGCAGGCTGACATCATTTTTATGTATGGTCGCGCGAATGGTAATGGACGCGAGGCTGTACGGCTGTATCAGATGGCGTTTCCAGACCGAAGACAACCGAATCATCAAATCTTTGTTGCTGTGTATCGTCGCGTTGCTGAGACAGGAACCGTTGCACCACAGACTGGTGATCGAGGAAGACCAAGAATTGTTCGTACGCCGAACCTCGAAGAAGACGATCCAGGTATCAGTACAAGATAATTGGCTGTGGCAACTGGTACATCACACAGTACAGCATGGAGGGTACTTCACGAGCAGCTCTTGTATCCGTATCATATGCAACGTGTGCAGGGCCTTTTGCCTGCCGATTATCCACCACGGGAGAACTTTTGCCTATGGTTTCTAGCACAAATAGCCAATCCATTGTTTGTCTCATCAGTTTTGTTTACAGACGAGGCAACGTTTGGGAGAGATGGAATTACCAATTTCCACAATGAACACGTATGGGCAGATCGTAATCCTCGTGCTGTATTTCAAGCTAGACATCAGCAACAATTTAGGATTAATGTGTGGGCTGGAATTGTAGGTGACTGTCTGGTAGGTCCATACGTTCTACCAGCACGTCTTACAGGTGCTATCTACAGGGACTTTATCCAAAACACTCTTTCAGAATTACTGCACGAAGATGTGCCTCTGAACATAAGACAAAACATGTGGTTCATGCATGATGGGGCTCCAGCACATTTTAGTCACCTTGTTCGAGATACATTGACTGGTGTATACCATGACAGATGGATAGGCAGAGGAGGACTAGTTCAATGGCCAGCACGTCCTTCCGACTTCATTTCTTTGGATTTTTATCTTTGGGGGCACCTTAAACAATTGGTTTATGGAGCAGGCATCCCGGATCAAGAAACTCTTCATCGACGTGTCATGGAAGCCTGCGAAACCATTCGACATCATCCCGGAGTATTTGAAAGGATGCGACAGTCCATGATTCGACGAGTGCATGCATGTCTAGAAGCAAGAGGAGGACATTTCGAGCATTGGTTATGAGTTTTGTGTGTTGGCACATTATAAGTGTACCAATTGTTGAACAGTTCCTAACGAGGAAACAAAGGATTATGGGACATATGTTCATATGAACGTTTTTCCTTCTTTTGGTGTAAGGAACCCATGCCTGAAGTTTGTACGCGTATTTTTGATACACCCTGTATACACACTAAAAAGTATATTGTCAAATTGCCAGCAGCACTGTGAATGCTCCTTACTAGAACAATTTATATCATTTTTCCGAACATTCAGCGTTGCTTGAAATAATGGACGGCTAAGCCTTTAAGAAAAAGTGATTCCTAATATCATCGTCGTCTTACCAGAGTTTCAAATTGAGAAATTCAATGGAAAAAGCTGGGTGTAACATTAGGACGAAGTGTCACATCCAATGTTCTTTCACTGAGATACTCAATTGTTTGAAGCAAGAAATAATTTCTCAGACAACATTTCCTATTGCAGAATGAAACATCAAAGATAACGTCATTAGTAAACTCGTCAATTTTGTGCATGATATATAACTGCATACAGACGAGGAATACTGGACCAAAACTACAGTAGTCTCAAAGTTGTTCATACGCGGAATTCATATTTTAAAGTTGAAAAGCGGGATGGACTTGATTATTAAAGTAAGCAGATGCACTAGCACCTTTACTTTTTAACTTTGTTGTAGAATATGCCATTAGAAAAGTCCGCGATAACAGAGAGGGTTTGGAATTAAATAGGTTAATTCAGCTGCTTGTCTATGCGGATGACGTGAATATGTTAGGAGAAAATCCACAAACTATTAGGGAAAACACAGACATTTTTCTTGACGTAGGTAAAGAGATAGATTTAGAAGTATATCCCGAAAAGACAAAGTTTATTATTATGTCTCGTGACCAGAAAATTGTACAAAATGGAAATATACAAATTGGAAATTTATCCTTTCAAGAGGTGAAAAAATTCAAAAGTTGGAGCAACAGTAACAAATGTAAATAACACTCGGGAGGAAAGTAACGCAGAATAAATAAGAGAAATGCCTCCTGTATTCGGTTGAGAAGCTTTTTTTCATCCAAACTGTTCTCAAAAAAGCTGAAAGTTGGAATTTACATGGGCCATTCAATAATTAGTGGCAACATTTGAATTAACAACAAAGAAAACATGTTTGGAACAGTCAAATTGTTGCAGTGCTCAGAAGTAATTTCGTCCAACGTGAAAAACCCAACTCCACATCTCAGGGGAGACGACGGATGTCATCCACAGTGTCTTGTACTAATCTTCGAACAGACTGCTCTACTGCTGCTATAATTGCCTGTCTGGTTCTATAGCGAACTGCTCTAAGTGGTAATTTCATTTCCGCGAAAAGGTCAAAATCGCATGGGCTCATATCTGGGGAGTATGGAGGATGCTCCAGAATTTCCCAGTTCCATCTGCGAAGTAAATTAACCACAGGGGCAGCTATGTGAGAGCGAGCACCATCATGTAGCACAATAGGATGAGAATTCAGGATATTCGGACTTTTACGGGCACAGATGCTCGTTAATGGTGTTCCAGAAAGTCACTCTAATATGCACAATTCATATGATTTCCCGCAGGAACTGAATGAGTGACAAGGACACCGTCAAATCATAAGCAACAATGAACATGACTTAAAGTGGATCTTGTTCTTGCTGATAGGTTTTGGCCGCGAGGAATCATGTACCGCCACTCATTTGATTGTCTCTTCAGTTTTGTTTGGTAGCATTGATTACAGGTTTCATCTAAAGTTATTATACGTCGAAGGAAACGCTTGCCTTCACGTCTACAACGTTCTAAGTGCAATCTCGCTATTTCCATTCTCTGCCACATGTTTTTTCTCTTTAAGATTGTGTGGAACCCACCGAGAGCAGATTTTCCTCATCTTTAACTCTTCTTAAGTACGTAAAGAATCGTACCAGGAGTAATTCCAACTTCCCTTGCTAGTTTAATACAAGTCCAACAACGATGTTCTTCCAGCGTTCACATACACATCGTCACTTGCCGATTGCGGTCTGCCAGCTCCAAGTTTATGATGAACATTTTCCCTCCCGTTGCGAAATGCATGTGGCCAGCTAGCCACGGTACAATATGGTGAAGTCTCTCTACCACAAGCTTCCAGTAATGCTGTATGGCATTGCCGAGCATTCTTGCCTCTTGCAATCTGAATTTTAATTAAACATTTGTGTTCGTATTATTATGATGTATGATATTTCCGTGCAGGAATTCTGCGTTGCAATATGATGAAGGATTGATAGAACAGAGAAAAAGTCTCTCCAGAACCGGATAGATAGAACAGCGAAACATTTTCCTCAGCAGTGGGACCCGAACCCGGGTTTTCAGCTCTGCGTGCTGACGCTTTATCTATTAAGCCGATGCTGGAGAGAATTTTTCTCTGTTCTATCCATCCTTCATCATTATGGTAACGCAGAATTCCTGCACGGAAATGTCATATGTGCTTCTGTACATCAAAATAACATGATGTGTGTAAGCAATTAGTAGCTCAAGACGGCGCTCATCCCGTCGGATCTCCGACAGTTAGTCACTCGTAATGAGTGTGTCTCTGCACATAGTGCGTTAAACATTGTGCCACTGTCACATATTCTGTGACACAGTACATTAGGGTAGGCCACCAAAGGAAAAACTGAGAGGTAGAACTTAAACTGAGGGGATTCGATCCGACATTGGGGCTGGAATCCGGTGTGGCTTAGTCGATAAATGGGCAGCACGTAGAGCTGAAAACCGGGTGCCGAAGATAAGTTTTCTTTGTTCTATCCATCCTTCATCATTTTTGTTCGTATTTGCTAAACCTTTTAGAGCACTATAGATAACAGTCTACAAATTAAACTCACCAGAAATATCTTATAAATGAGATTATTGTCTTCAAACCCACACATGACACACATCAGGTGCTCTTGTTTCTCATTGTTATCAGCTTGCATCATTTACCGCTGATAACGCATCGTACAAACATTGTTGTCATTAATTATTGGATGACCAATGTATAAAACCGTTATATTATCGGTTGTTTTATATAGTTGTGGAACTTGGACTCTCACTTTGAAAGTGGAACAGGGATTAAAAGTGTTTGAGAATAAGGTGCTAAAGAAAATATTTGGGGCTAAGAGGAATGAAGTTACAGGTGACTGGAGAAAGTTACACAACATAGAACTGTATGCATTTTATTCTTCGCCTGACATAATTAGGAACATTAAATCGAGACTTTTGAGATGGGCAGGGCATGAATGGGTGAATCCCGAAATGCATATAGGGTGTTAGTTGGGAAGCCGGAGGGAAAAAGACCTTTGGGAAGGCGAGACGTAGATGAGAGAATATTATTAAAATGGATTTGAGGAAGGTGGAATATGATGTTAGACACTGGATTAATCTTGTTCAGGATAGGGACCGATGTCGGGCTTATGTGAAGGCGGCAATGAAGTTTCGGGTTGTCTAAAATCCATTTTTAAGCAAGTCTTATTATTATTATTATTATTATTATTATTATTATTATTATTATTATTATTATTATTATTAAATTGCAAATAATTAAACATTTCCTGAATATTACATGCGCTCTAAGCGCTACTGGGTACATTGTAGTGTAATATTTGGGTTCAGTAAATACTCATCAAAAGAAAAAAAGGCTATCAAACTTTGACAAGTTCTAAAAGAGTACGGCAAGTGAGAAGGGGTTTGAAGTTTACCTGCAATGCCGAGGAGTATGAAGACGGCTAAGCGCTGTGTACGGTCAGCTATCAGCACCTTCGTCAGTCTGCAGCAATGGAGTAGAGAGTAGAGTGATGTGCACAATCTGCTCTCAGAGTAAAATATTTACTTACCGGTATGTTGGTGTGTTTGGCTCGACACATCCATATGGAAAATTATTTTGTGAAATGAACGCATCCAAAAGAGTGTCGCGTGCAACTTTTCAACAAACGTTGATACTTAATGAAAATGAAGTGTTAGAAAAATTTCAACCACATCTCAATAATCTCACAACAACATATTTACTTCGACCACATCAATACTTGAATGTTTTAAATTAGTTAATTGAACCTACTCTCATTTATTCCTTTTAAGCAATTCCGATTAATCAGATACCAAACACGTTTTTCATTAAAGCTGATAAGATAATCAAAAGCGCAGTTAAATAAATCCTTAAGCTTACTTATCACAACCCAAATAGTAGGGTCTATATTATACTATACTACAAAATTCAATGATCTATGGATAATGCGCATTACATGGGAGACATACCTACAGCAACTCAACATTATCTCGAAGCGTGAAGCCTTGGAGGATCCACACGTCGACTTTGTTAGAAGTTATGATTCTGTAAAAGCTATTTGTTTGTTTGATCTACAAATAGACGCAGGCTATTCTGCATGACCTGTGAATATGAAACCTAGCGTGATTATCCACAAAACGTCAAAGGTGTTTGTCTGTTCGAGGAAGTTTCATCTGCCAACTTGTGGGTCCTGAATAAAAACCGCTTATCAAACCCCAAATGGCGCGACATGCTAAAGATGATGGGAATGGTGGCACCGGTACTTATCCTTCCGGGCCGTACTACTGTAGGGATTGCAGTGAGATAGAAACTCTGTCTCATGTGCTTGGGAGCTGCTCCAGAGAGAGTTCTTTTCTCTTGTACGGAGGAGGGACCCGAAGGCATATATTACAACATGAGGCTTATTGTGCTTACCATTCCTATTCTTGTGAATGATTGGGTAGCCGAACGGCCGGGCTCTTGTACAAGTACAGCACGCCGCATGTGTACATAACTCGCGCTATTGAATGAATGAGGATGATGATGATGATGATATATGAATTAATGATGGCGAAATAAGTCCGAGGTCCAACGTCGAAAATTACCCAGCAATTCTGCTTCAGTGATTGAGGGAAAACCCCGGAAGAAATCCCAAACAGGTAATTTGTCCCAACCAAGATTTGAACCAGGGCCCGCACCTTTCATAGCCAGACATGCTGACCATTACTCCACAACGGTCGACACCAGGGAGAGTTAGTAATGATCAAATGGCATAACACTGTAAGAACGATGGTTGCCAATGCCCTTCGAACGACAGGCCTAGAGGTCCTTGAGGAGGTCATTTGCGTGGCCGAGAATGGCAGTAACCACAGAATAGATATTATTGCGATCAACGGGAAGAAAAACACAGCGGAAATTATACATCGTACTGTAAGGTCGGAGCTTTTATCACATCAACAGCTGAGGTGAACTCCGTAAAGAAGAAAATTTATTAATCCACCATCTTTTATTTTAAAATTCGTACAAAATTCATTATGTTCAAATGACTAGTCTCTTTTTGGAAGTAAGAAGTATCATTTCTAAATTATTTCAGTCATAGAGGGAAAAGTATAAGCTTCATAAAAACTCCAGATGACATAATTAATTATAACTGTAATTAAATAGTCATGCTATTTCGGAATGATGTATATGTCAACATAAGTATATAGGACAAGTTATTTTCCTTTTATATATTAAACAAATTTGTATTTTTTCTCAATGTTAATTGAGGGATTTGGGGGAAAAACCAGGCAGCTCCAATTTAGTACTTTTCGAGATAAGTAAGAAAAATTCTTTAAAAAATTAATAATGCTTCCTCTAATGTTCAAACTAACACATAACATGGTAATTGGCATAAGTAAATGATTGTTTAAGAAACAGAAGATTTTAAAATTATTTTTTAGGATTACAGAAATTTTGAATTTGTTGGAGCCACCTTGTTATTCCACCAAATAGAGATACTTTCAATTTTTGTTGTATTTTTAAACATTACTTTTAAGTAACTTTAATTTTTAAATGTTGATAGCATGCGTAAGTGTTGTTTAAGAGTCAACTATATGAAAATGTGAAAATATTTTCGTTCTCAGTTATCATTTATCATCAGATTCAGAAGTTCCAGTTTGACATGTATTTGAGTCGCACAGTAAACTCAGCTGGTGGCATATCAGCTGGTGGCACAAACTCACATGCCAACTACATAGCATCTTTAACTTGGCTGCTTTTATCTAGAGATGCTCTAAATATAATTTTTGGTATATGAGGGAAGAAGGGCCATATTTGTAAATAATAGGAAAGTCAAAAAATAAAGTTGCATTCAAGAATTCACCACACCGAACAGCCTGCTTATATCGCATGTTATACTGAAATAGTTTGTAAGTAGAAATCATGAACTTGCCATTTCTAGCGTTATTTAGTAGTTCCTTGTAGCGGCTTTGGTAACGTTCACTGAAATTCTTCAGCATATATTGACTTACTGGAATGACTTCAAACTTTTTGCAGCTGTCTTTGACGACTTTATACCAGTCCTGCGGAAAATATCATGTTTCCTCTTCTGTGATTCAACAAGTCCAAATGAGCGATCACAGGGAAGAAAACTGTGACTCAGCTCTGAAAACATGTGTGTGATGGTCTGAAATCTGCTTTGCTGCACCAATGTGAATAAATATTGCACAATAGTATGGTTTTTATTTTGTGCTGCACAGTTGTCTGAAAACATGAAAATATGCTTTACAGATTTCTTTCAAACTGTAGCAAAGAACTGATCAAGAAAACTAATGTCCTCATTGGGACTCTTTTTACCCGCACTTTCATCATACTGTAGAAGCAACTTTTTATGAGTGCTGCTTACATGTATGCAAAAGCTGTGAAGTCATAGCTGCCTGCTGTAGAAAACATTCCCTGATGGTATTGTAGGAAAATCCATATTCAGCTGAAAATCAAAGCAGATAGTTTCTACAGTTTCATCTACCTTAGACAAAGATGACTTCTCTTTCAGCTGTAAATAGAAGAGGTCAGCTTTCCTAAGATGTAAATCTTTCTGAATTATAACGGCTCTTTTTTCTTCTTCAGTTTGAGATTATAACATCTTCTTCTCTAATATGTAATATTTTTGGAAAGTGTCACTACGTGGCTTACCAAAGGAAACGTTACTAAGGTTTGTAGGGAAGAATCTATAGTAGAAGTCATAGTTTACTTTATACTTTACCTCCAGCAAATACAGTTTTACACACTATCACTTCATATGAACCCACAAGAAATTAAAATTAATAATAATAATAATAATAATAATAATAATAATAATAAGAATAATAATAATACTAATAATAATAATAATAATAATAATAATAATAACAGTAATAATAATAATAATAATAATTCAGTATGATTTATTATCATTTCATGTAGACATTATTTTTTCCTTTTCAATTAGTATTTTGAATTATATTGTATAATTTAACCTGTTTGCATTTAATTATTTTGCTTACCTTATATAAATATGTGTGCAGACGAGGAATGCCACCTCCACTTTTAACACGGTGTCGTTGGATATCACGGACAGTTATCAGGCCACCCAAATATTCATCTTGCGTTTCTTTATTCTTCATGTCATTAAATCATTTCAGTATGTCCTTTTGCATTTGGATACCAAGTTTCTGGTAACACTGACGGTTGCATTTACAGTCGGATTGAGAAACACGAACAGGAAAATTCTTGCCTTTTTTGTTCACATATGATTTACCTCATTTCTAGTTCCTTTCTTGTATTTGATGGCCACTGTTATGGATTACGTTCAATTTTCTTTTTCAATGAATCTAAGTATGCTGGATGTTTCATCACTAGACACACTTTCAATTGGATTAGGCCTATATTCACTCTCAAAAGCAGAAAAATCACTCTCACCAGTCTCCATGTTGACTACTAATGTGATACGAATATAATACTGACAACAACGGATTAATATTCATTAACCTTCTTATTTGTCTTTTAATCTGTGATATTAGCGCTGCTTCCTATTGACAATAATGTAAGATTTTGGTGAAACAACAAGGTGGCTCCTGGAGCTGCCTGATTTTACCGCCAAACAATAAACATGTACAGAAAGAGGCAGGTCCAAAATCCAATATAACTGTGAATGTAATTCTTGGAACTACCTGGTTCTTCGACCAAACGATAGAGCGTATTTTTTTCTTCCTCTCTGCATAAATACGTAGCTCAAAAATGAAAAAAATTGGCGCTGCCTGGTTTTTCCCCCAAACCCCTCAATTGTAAAATTAATTGTGACCTGTGTCAATTGGCAAATCCCGTATATGAAGTTAGACTTGGAATCTCATCTTATAAGGAAATGGCGTTTTATTGCTCGTCGAGATATTATCTTAATCATTTATTAAACGGAAATATTGCGGGCCATAACTCAAGCGGAATGAAACAGAATCCTATACATGACTTGAAACCATATTGCGAAAGGATAACATCCATAATCAAAGTGAGGTTCGTGATAACGATGGTAAATCTAAGCAGTCAGAAATGTGCCTTGACACTTGAGTACACCAAAATATCCAAGTTCAACTGATAGGATGTTTGAAGTGTCCATGAAAGTGCGATCAGATGGGATGTGAACAGGAGCGACGAGGTTTTCACTGTGCGCTGCTGACGCACTCGAGACGGGGAGCGGTGGGCTGGCAGAGGCAATGAAGCAAACATGCACGTGTTTGTCCTGTCTCGTGTCAAATTAAGTGAATCAGTCTCCAAGTGATTGGCAAGTGACAAGAACATACTACGTTGTAATATACGGTGCTTTCTTCTGCATTTAAAGTCAGTGTGTGAATAAGTATTGTACAATGGCCAATTAGATGTATACTACTGAACAACGTGTATATATTTATGAGTCATATGTATGTAAGCTCCGTATTACAGCTACCTATAATGTGAAATTAAGTTGCCTGATTCGAAGTATATGCGACGTCACAGCGCAGACGTTAGTGTACAAAAGAGTTACGTATCCTTTGCCCTCTTCCCCTAGAAAGTCAAAACCGGGACGCAGTCATAGTGAGTAGTCTTATCGAACACTGCTCTTACTATCTATTTTTAAATAACTACAGCTTTGTGGCTGATTGAAGGATCATTGCAGAGGTAACATGTCTTAGGTAAAACGCTCAAACGTGTAATATTGCAGGGCATAGTTGAGGATATTTGAACTAACATTTTCACTGTCAATATAAACAACATTAGGTACATAAGTTTATAAATTGTGTAAAATAAACATAAAAGTGACAAAAACAGTGCATTGAAAGATATTGAAAAACCAGTGTGTTGAACGTAATCAAAAAGAACTAGTACCATCAAAATCTGAAAATTGTGAAGATATTGACTCGAAGTTTAGCATGGTTTTGTGTAGTCTACCATGATGTTCAGTGCCAACATCTCTATTAAGGGGAGACTGTACGTCCTATACAAGCAATGTTAAATCAGCATAGTTTAGGTACAATTTTCTTTTAAACTATTTGTAATATGTTAACCAAATTATCTGCAATGTATTTTACAACCTTCCTATATATATTGTCATTTTTTTACTCATTTAAACATAAATTGTATTTTTATGAATTTTTCTCCAAGAGACAAATATTTTCAACATTTTTACCCAAAATCAAAATTGAGGTATGACTGCTATGGGTTCAAGAGCTTCCAAAAATGACAAAACATTGTCAGATGATACACAAACATGATCCAAAAATTTCATGGCTCTATGACTTATAGCTCCTGAGAAAATTGTTCCTTAATGTCACAAAAATAAATTTGCTGAAAAACTGGATTCAATTTTCAACATCTTATGACTGACCTCAAAAGATTCCTGCTCCGAATGCTGGGTCATCCTCATTTTCTTCTTCTTCTCTTGCCCTTTTTAGACCTCTGGAGTGTTGTCTTATCTTTTTCCTAATCAATTCCACCTCGTAGTCAGCCTTCTTCACCCTCAGTTTGTCTAATCTTGAACAGATCTAACCATATTTACTCCTGGCTTCATTCCTAACAATCTAATATCATCTAGCTTTCCAGTGTTACCTTAATTAAAAGCTAGGACTGCCTCATACACTCCAAATGACAAAGTGTCATGACCTACAAACACATTTTGGCACTTTGGTCCATATCACATTGTTGAAGGACTCGTTAGGATTTTGTATTCGTCCATGGAGACATTTGCGAAGAAGACTTGGGTTTGCTAGAGATCGGAAAATTGGCTTGATGGTGAAACATACTGCTTCTGGTAGTGAATGTTGGTGCTTATACCGTTCTCCTGCTTCCAGAGCACCGTTGTATTTGCACCAAGATGTTGATCCCGATGGACAGAGTTGATGAAATGGTAAGGCGTCTGTGGAAAGTTTGTGGAAAAATATTGCCCAGATGTCTTGCTGCATTTTCTTTTCACTATCTATGTATGCTTCTTCTTATGGCCTGACTATAATAATTTTGTATGTTGTCAATTTCTTTGTCAGTCAGTCTTCCTCTACCAGTATTGGGTTTACCATCTTCCAATGGCTCTTTCTTGAGTTGTTGTCGTAGTTTTCGAAGACGTGTCCCCATTCTCTTCTGCAAGTGCCCAATACATACAAGTTTTTCTGGCACAACATTACCATAGGGCTTAGGTTGCACAACACTAAGGAACCCTTTGCTGTCTCCATCCCCCAAGTATTTAGTATATCTAACACCATGAAGAGCCAAAGAACGAGAAAAAAATAGCATTAGCTCCTTTCACCTCCATACCGCCACTGCTACCTTTGTGATTCATTTTGCATTCCTCACTTTCTTGGTGTTGTTTCAGTTTCTCTTCATTTGTTTCAATGGTACATTTATGACAGTATTTTGAAAGAATTTCTACGTCTATCACCTTCCCATTATCTACACTGGTGGCAGACACCACACCATTTAGACTTGTATGTCCTCTACGCTGCCAGCTCCCATCGATGGCCACAGCAATGTCTGTGCACCCTTCATTATCATTCACAGATTCTTTCACAGCCTTCTTCATAGAGGACAGAGCACAAGTTTTAACCACATCACCAATACACTTATTATAATTTTGAAATCTTTTAGGTCCTTGGGGTAGATTTATTACAGCACACAGACTTTTCCCAGCTGTTTCCCCTTTCTCTATTGTTCTCAGCCCATATACAAATCTCAAATTATGTTCATAACCATTGTCAATTCTTTTACTAGAATAAAATGAGAGTTTCTTCTTACAACATTTACATTCAAACACTAAATAACTTGCTAGTCCTAGTCTTGCATCAGAGTTTTCATAACAAAGTATTTCATCACATGCATTACAATATTTACATTTCACAAAACTATAAATAGCAGCTGACAACAGTTCAATATCCACTATCACATTCCCATTTGTAATTTTTGCATCACTTGTCTCTTCTATTTCACTTGTAGGGGTTTCATTCTGTTTTATATCATCACTAACAAGCTTTTTCCGTGATGCACTACAATTATTTACAGAGCTGAATTGTCAATTTGGAGTGGAACTACCTGGTGTTTCTAACCTAACCTCATCACTGTTCTCATTAATTTCAATAACTGCACTATTTACAATATTACTAGTATTATCTACATTATTTACAATATTATTTACATTACTTTTTTTCTTCCTTCTACACCCTCCTTTTCTTTTCAAGAAGGTTTTCCTAGGGCGAGGCTTTTTCTTCCCTTACAAGAAAAACACACAACACTAACAATAAACTGGCGGGAAACAACTAAAAGGAGCATGGTGAAACAGTCTGAGCAACAAAACAACACAAAATTTCTTTCTATAACCTCAGGAAACAGGAAAAGTAATGCTATAGAGACGGAGAACTTGAAGGGGCGTGGCATGTAATGCAGAGGGTATTAAAATTGCTCTTTAAAGTGCTTTTAGGTCTATTTTCAGACAAAATACATAAAATCCTGATAAAACGGACCCTAAACTATCAGAAAATTAAAAAAAAAAAACAAAAAATCAATTATTTTGACCTTAACTCACCTACAGTCTCCCTTAATAAATTAAATATTCTACAGTACATTTTAGGGAATTTCTAGAAAATTACATAGCAAATTAGTGGGTCTTCAGTAATGAGCGACATACGGTAGGCTATGCAATATCCTAATAAAACGCGAAAAAATATCAGACAGTATGAATATCTTATACTACATCATGCACCAATAACTGCATGTGCTATTGAAAGAATTTCTTCCAATATAAAATCATTTCAAGTGACATCCGCATATGTTCAAGTTCCGTAACTTACAAATGCATGTTATTATTCACTGCAAAGATCACGACGAAAATGAACATCACGGCTCAAGCATGTGTTTACTAGTATAGCTTCAGAATGTCTAGAGTTGACTGTTCTCCACGAACACGCAACGAAGACCTGTTTGTTTATATCCTTATCCGTTGCATTACCTGTGTTCGATGTACTATATATCCAATGTGTCTTTAACTTCAGTCTTTAGGTAGCTGGAATATGGAGCCTAGTCATATGTGTTAAACCAGTCTGCCAGTCAAGTACAAAGGCGTTTTGAAACACGATTTCCAGGTGTAAAATTTCAAACACGAACTATAATCCATAACCTTTATAATAAATTTTAGGCAACGGGAAGTATTCAGCCTAAGAAACGAAACAGATAGCGTAGGGTTCTCACAGAAGAAACATTAGATTACATTAGTCATCGATTGGAACAGCATAATAAAAAATGGACTAATAGACCCATATTTAACAAATACCTCAGACGAATTTCATACAGAGATGCCAAAAATGTATGGACAACGAAGGCGACCAGATTCAACAACTCGATCAATAAAGTTGGTAATTATGAAACTTTTTAAAATATTTATGGAAACTCGTATGCTTTTAACACTATGACTCTACACTGGCCTTTCCCCGTCGCGATTGAGTCAGCAGCACATAGTGAACACCCCGTCGCTCCTATCCAAATCTCATCTGAACTCTCTGTAGTACAGGGTGAGCCTGGCCCCTCCCTTCGTAAAAAACGTTTCCTTTAAATATTCTTAAGTTGATTGAAACATGCAGTGCGAACTTTGGTAGAACAGTGTCAATATGTAATATTCAGTGGCATAAGAAGAGTATGGGAGACAAAATGAAATTAAGTAAGCTAATGAAATAAAAACGAAGTGAAGACAGAAGTGAAAGCAACGAAGAAAAGAAAGATGAAGAACAAACCAGAAGGACGACGAGAAATGGAAAAAATGTAATACCGCAAATTAAAAAAGGAATGAAATAATGAAGAAAAAAGTATTTGATGAGGACGGAATACATAAACGAAGACAGGAAGATAAGGCGAAGAGATTAAAAAAGACGAAAAATGGAGATAATGACACAAAGGAAGAAAAGTACAAAATGGGAGGAGGTAGTAGATAAACAAGATGAGAGCTGGAGGAATAGCAGAGATAAAGCTTAGCTTAATCGTTGCATACTTCGTGACTTGATGCTGTAATTAACATAAACGTGATGATCCTGAGAAGGCATGCCCAACAGATATCATTTACCGCATTTGAATGAACTTCAATTTACCAAGATATTTCAATCCACCATACGGAAGAAACTTTGATAGAGCAATCCGACCATTTTAACACACAATACACACACATGTGTATAAAAAGAAAAACCTTCAACGCATTTAATTTTAAGCGATTTTTCGTACAGAATTTAATTATCTCCCTTAATTAAACCGGTATTGAAAATTCCGTCCTGTTCGTTTGACGAACTGAAGGGGTGGTGGATACAAGAGAAGAGAGGGTGGGTGGTGAGGGTTCAGGAAAAGCAATTATCTAACCCTCGTGGTTTTAAAACATGGGTGGATAATATGACTACTGGGACAAGATACAGTGTCCGAAATGACAAGTAAAAAAAAAAAAACTAGACATGGACAAATTGCAGTGGACATTACGAGCTCCTATAGATCGATGCCACAGTCGTTTTATTTCGTTGCTATGATGACTTGGCGACACGTTATATAGGTTGGGATGTGACGTGAATATTGGTACATTAATCGTAAAAAACAAATAAACTGTCCTATAAATATATAATACATTTTATTGTTATACATTTTTAAGTAAATACTCTGCTCATCTCAGTCGCAGATCAAAACGTAGTGGTAGGAACTGCAATTATTTAGATCTATCATTTCTATTCCGCAATAAGCTGGCGTACAATTGTATCAGACCTGTGTTACTAAAGTTTTTTAAATAATTATTTCTACTTTTGCAGATAACATTCCACCATGGTTACTGTCATCACCGTTCTCTACATATCCTCGTTAGCACTCTTGGCCAATAAGTTAAGCTTTCGTTCAATTTTAAGTGAAAGCGATAGTTGTAGGTACGAACTTGCTTTGAAAGCATTGACGTGTGTTCATTATCAATTTTACAGTTACAACGCGAAAGCTATCAAAATTCGAAGTTTCTAGGAAATTCTACTTCTGATAAAGCTCCTTAGATAATTATAATTTTCACTTATGTAATTCAGTTACATCTAGAAATAACTATTGCTCTTTAGGAAATTCTAGCTTTGACTAATGTAATCAAGTTAGCTCTAAAATAACTGATAGGCTAGTTATTAGAAAAAACCGTTATAACGATTTCAAGTAATTCAAATCTGAATGCGTAACCGTTGCAGTCTCACGCCGACGAATAATTTAAGTTCATTATGGTTTACTAGGACAATTGTACTAAATTTTTGTTACTTCGGGCGCTTCGTGGCAAGATCGCTGAGGAGGTTGCCTTTCAACTATTTTTCTTGACATTTCGAACAGGCTGTATATTATACTCCGATAATGGAAGAGAGTTTGTAAATTCTGCTATGATAGAATTTAATAGTGAATCTGCAAAACGACTTAAGTCGACATTTTGGGGGTTTTGAGTTGAGAGCATGATTACGTTACTGTGTTCAAGAGACATCGTTTAGTAGCAGAATGATATTAATCCACGACTTTTGTACAGTTTTTCTTAGCAGCAGAATGTTTTGTTAAGAGGTAAAACGACTTTAGTTCTGAATTTCATGTTGACTTTAGTTCTGTCAAGTATTGAAGAAACTTACATAATAGGCCTATGTAATTTTAATTATACATTCAGCTGACAAAATGTTTTTTGTATGTTGTCATTGGTAATTCTTTAGTTGATAAAATTTAATATGTTTGAAGAACAGAACATGAAAATGAAAAGCAATATGCTCAGTAAAAGTCTTAAACTTGTAGCTGAAGTAAAATGTATTGCAAAATGGAGACAAATTAAGCATCGAGAGAGAGGATTTTCTCGCTGTCATATTTGACTACTCGAAAAGTGTATGCTTACCCAAACACTAGTTGAGGATATTTACAGTAGTGGCAAAGAAAACCGGAACGATCCTTGTAGCTGATTTCAGAGTCTTTTTCGCTCCAGAGCACGATAGACTGGTAACTATGACTTTCGTGGTTCGAATTCTGCCCGGGAAGGAAACTTTTTTTGTTCCTTATTCAAATTTATTCCCAATAATTTTCGACTGCAGCGATATTTTACTACTTAATGAACTTATTATTCCCAGAACATGAATTTTACCGGCAGTCGAAAAGTATTGGGAATAAATGTGAATAAGGAACAAAAAAACTTTCCTTCCCAGGCAGGATTCGAACCACGAAAGTCTTAGTTACCAGTCTATCATGCTCTGGAGTGAACAAGGCTCTGAAATCAGCTACAAGGGTCATTCCGGTTTTTTTTTGCAACTACTGTACACTTAACGGCAAAAAGAATGAGCCGCCGACAATTTCTAAGTTCAGATACATAACATTGCGCATGCTCGTCTCGTCAAAGCCGTAGTTCACCAGGTAACACATAAGTAAATCATTTGAATTTGCTGTATTTTGTTTAAGAATCTAGAATATGTTATAAAATCGAATGGAATATTGATTCTAGAAACATCAGAGCCTCTGAAGAGTGATATAATAATAAAATTTTAAAATAAAAAATCAACCGATGTGAAAATGAACAGGAAAACCACGTATTATGTCGAAACGACATTAACAGATACAGTAGCGTAAGTCATTACGGCATTGGTCTGTTGAACGGAACGAGGTGGCGATAGTAGCTCGAAGTTCGTGTCTCCCTAAATCTTTTTTCGTTAATTACAAATTTGCCATCATATACATCTCGCAAAACTATATTTACGTGGCGACATCTATTAGAATATGCCCAAACTCTAATAAAAAATATACCTCCCTCTCTCTTGCAAGCAATACTCCTGTCTGTTAATAACACATTCTGTCTCGTCATTACGCTTGAAGATGTAAGAGAGAAGTCATTGCCCTGGTTCGGGTAGATTATTTTGCATCGATGGCGGCCAGACAGATTGGAGTCCCATTGTCAAGTGCTAAGCGAAGGGCTATTTTTTTTTATCGAGAATGTGAAGTTGTAAATCGTCCCATTCCTGGTCGGCAGTGCATCTCTACAAGGGAAGAGGACGCCATGTTATTGAGAGGAGTTAAGAACCACCCATTTGGAACTGCCTCTCAACTCAAGATGGCGTCCAACTTTCCAGATTCCCCCACATAACGTGAGTAGACGTTTTAGAGAATGTGGCATATGGTGCCGCCGAGATGTGAGGAGAGAACATTTGACGATGGAGCATGTAGTGGACCATCTAGCGTATGCTATTCTCAGACAGGACTTAATGTCATTTTCTCCAACGAGGTAATTGTCTCCAGTAGCAACGATGGTCCTGCTCTAGTTTATAGTATGAATGGCCACCGAAACAATGAACGCTCCATGATACGACTTAACAGGTCGGGTCGCGTGTTGGCGGTGGATGTCATACGCTGGGGCAGGACTTCTGGAACGCATCCACGGTCGGTTTACGATAAAAGTCTACGAACGCATTTTGGCAAATATAATGATTCCTTCCGCCCGAGGACGATGTCCAGAAGGAACAATTTTCTTCCAGCAGAATAATCACCCGGTACACATCGCGAACCGGATTCAAATATGGTTTACGAGGAGGCCTGATGTCGACCTAGTCGACTGATTTCCAAAATTACCATATTTGAGTAAGACTGAAAATTTGTAGGGTACAGTCAAACAGATCCTACTGTCTAATTGGGCAGAACAACCACCCGTTCGGACAGCTGACGAAATGTGGGAGAGAGTTCTAGATGCGAGGGAGGAGGTGGCCATAAATTTTCACCTGTTCCATATTCTTGTGAACTCCATGCCACATAGAATGAAGGCAGTTGTTGACGCAGGTGGTTTGTGGATGAGATACTAGTCCCCACCACAAGACTTTTTGTTAACATATGAAGAAATTTTTTATTTAATTATATATATATATATATATATATATATATATTTGATATGCGTCCGGTTCTTTAGGGTGTGAAACAAATATTTTTGTATATACAGGCCAGGTCTCGCCTATTAATAACCCACAGATGATGGGCAATAATATTTTTACGAGGCAGACATGACGAAATTTATGAACATATTCCATTTCACATTTAAATAAATAAATGAATTGAAAACTAAAATATAAAAAATAATTTCACCGTACTAGAATACGAAATCAGAACTTCTGCAGCGGATGTCAGATATCTTACCACTGGGCTACACACAGCTCGTTAGGTTGACTACATTGTACATGGGTGACTTTTAATGAAGAGAGACCACAGCAATGCCTTGCAGTGCAGTGCATTTACACTAGTGAATCGCGCGATGAAACTTAGCATTTCTATCGACCAAGAGTCAGCTCATTCTTTTTGCCGTTAAGTGTACTAATATCGCCAGCTTATCGTCCCAGCTTTCTCTCTGCACAACATGAAAAATAGTGAAGTGTCCTTTTGTGTCAACTATGAGGGACAGGCCAAGAAAAGTCTTAATGACGTATGTAATTTTCTCCTGCACACTATTTCAATAACTATGTCCCATCCAGTATATTAAAGAACTGTGGTTGTTTTGTGTCAGGTGTCCAGGACAAAATAAGTACAACACACTAATCAAATTCTTAATGGCAACAAATGCTCAGAAATATTTCTTCGACATTATACTTTTCTCCAACAGAGGCCTGTGCTCTTGTGATTAAAATTGGTCAAAAATAATGTTGTTCAACAATTGCAATAAGATTATTTTATGATTTTGGTATAAATACATTTAGTTAAACATGTTTATGTCCTAATAATTAAAATGCAGGATTGAAGTTAATTTGCAGAACAGCTTAAGTCCTGAAGATAATTAAATTTTTTACGACCTGAAGAAGAGTACAAAAGTTAGAATATTTATACTAAAACAATTTATCTTACATTTATCTTACATATAAGAAAATTATATTGTAACAGTGTATGGTTCAGCGAGGCTGAAAACAGTTTTCTTTAATTTTCTCAAAACTGCTTCTAGGGATATAAGTCTTTTTGCAAATTCTCCATTTAATTATTTATATACTGGCCAGATTTACAAATTGTTCATTGGAAACCACGTTACAGCTAGAGCCAGGGTTCAGTGGAAAGAGCTAACCAGTATGAAGAAAATATGTTAGTTTCCTGGATGAAAGACAACCGTTCCACGAATTGGTCAAATGGTCTTCGCTTTGTGCAATTTATGTAAAATAGAGCCCTTCATTCGGGAATCAAACAGTCACCATACAAAGCCATGTTCGGAATTGAACCAAGAGTTGGGCTGACTATATCATCTTTGGTACCTGTGTTATTAAAAATATGTTTAAAGAGATGATTTGAAACAATAGTTTTAAATATAAATGCAGAGCAGGAATAAAGACAAGCGCAAGAGGAAGAAGAAGAACAAGAATAAGAAGAGATTATGTAGCTAGTATATCGTCAAACATTTCCCTACTCAGAAAGGAAGCCCAAGAAAATTTAAAGAAACAAGTGTAAAGAATGAAGTTGATTTCCGATACAACGCATCCACCAGATGATACAGGAGGTAACATCATATACGCATTCGACAGGGGAAAGGCCGATTTGCGAGACCTCATAAGAGTCGTGCTTGAGAAAAATGACGACCACTTGTACAGAATTGGAACAAAGGATGGAATTTTTAATATACTGTATTTTAGATAGGGACACTGAACTTTAAAAACTGACAGTGTAATTAATTCCAACAACAACATAACACTTTCTTTCAGATCCGAATTTTATGTATGTCCTCAAATTTTCTTGACACAAGAATAGGTGCCAGATGCAGAAATTTCGCCGAGGACTTTAGGAAAGAAAGAAACTATCCGAAGCGAACAAGGGTTCGTTCGTTCGTTCGATGTGCTTGCAAATAAATTGTGTTTCGAAGTGGTGCTTATGTGTGAAAAGGAAAATTCTCTGTTGCCTTGTCGTAAGAAGACACTTGTGAGACAAAAAAATAATAATATTGAATTCTGTAACAATTATTTGCCATTCATCAACAAAATAGTAATTGTTATTAAAGGAGAAAAATTCGCTCCCACGCCGGGGATCGAACTCGGGTCCTCGATTTTACGTACCAACCCCTCTAACCAGTGATCTACGCCGAAGTTTAATCCACAGCATTGGATCGAATCCCTCCTCTAGTGTTTTTCCTTTTTGTGGTCTTATTTCATTTTCGACATATATTATATTCAGTCACTTGCCATTATGCAAGGAGCGCACTCAACTAAGTAACTTGGGGCCGAGATTCAACAGTATATGCACTGTTGGGCGAAGAATCTACGTGAAGATTAATTTTTGGTTCTACAGAATTTATCTGTTATGGTGACAATTGTTATTAGAGGAGAAAAATTCGCTTCGGCGCCGGCAATCGAACCGGAGTCCTTGGTTCTACGTATCAAGATCTCTAAACCACTGAGCTACGCTGAAATTAATTTTTAAGTAGATTTTTCGCCCAACAGTGTATATATTATAGAAACCCTGCCACCAAGTCAATCAGCTGAGTGCGCTCCTTGTTGAATATGTCGGGCATGGACTAAGGCCACAAAAGGAAAAGATTAGAGGAGAGGGTTTCGACCCAGTGCTATGGATTGAGCTTTGGCGTAGCTCACGGTTAGAGCGCTTAGTGCGTAGAATCAAGGACCCGGACTCGATCCCCGGCGCTCGAGCGAATTTTTCTCTTCTAATATCAATGTTTGCCATAACAGATAAATTAATCTTTACGTATAAAAATAGTAATGTTTAAGCATCCTATGACATAATTATTTGTGTTATAAAACTATTTTGTGTTTCAACAAAAACAACAAAGACAAAATGTAATAATGATGTCCATGTGCAAGTACCAATATTTACTAAAATCATTTTAATAATAACTTATTTCTGGATGTAACTGAATTACGTAAGTGAAAACTAGAATTTCCTAGGGTTTTGACAGATTTCGAGTTCTGAAATCGTTACACCAGGTTTTCCCTAATAATAATCATTTATTTCTAGATCTCGCGTTCTGACTGTAACATTAATGTAACGTTCAGAGTTGTTTCAGAAATTTTTCAGTTCGCAGCCTTCTTAGAATGGAGTAGAAAACATTGTGTGATTTGCGCAACCAAGGAACTTATATAACATTGAATAATACAAAAGCAAATTGAAGGGACATGGTGAATACCTTTATTTAATTTTATGAAGTAGGCCTAATTACACTTTTCAGGTTATCCTCGTACCAATAAAAGCACCACATTATTTAAGAAGTGTGGAAAGTATAATATAAGTATAGACGTATAATTTCTTTATTTCAGTCTGCGCGTAGCTTGTGATACGTCACATAGTTACTACAATAGTTCTTCAAGCTTCTACTTTCTTAATAAAATTATTGCACTACACAGGTATACGGCGTCTCAGTAGGAATGTAAAATACTTCACGTTAATGTAGTCTTGGTTAACCTATATCGATTTAACCTGATATACCAATGTCCGAAATATAACGATTGGGAAGTTATTGATAGGTAAATTTTTAAATGGAGACAAGTATTATAAACGTATTTCTACGATTTAGAATATTGTGATACTGTATGATACATTATTGAAAATGCTGCATCTCGTGTTATTCCAATAAGATTATTTCATAATTAAGTACAAAACTAGTAAGATTATAAAACAATTACGTAATACAAATTACTAAGATTGTCCTTCTTATGGAATCTATAATATTGTAAATTCACGTCAAGTACCGGTACCGGTTCTCTATCCCACCTCATTGAAACTCTTCATAGCTTTCTAGTTTCAGAGAACATGCGGTAAACACGGGAAACCGCACAGCACTGTAGATGGAACCCTTCGATTGGAAAACATCGTCTGTATTCATCAACAGCAGTCGAAGCATTGTCATCACAAAAAGCATAAAATAAAGCATATCTGCATATTCACTATGCAGAATACACGAATTGAATATTAAGTGAACATGTATTCAATTGTGTGTGTTGCGCAGGCGTTGCAGTGCTTAGTTCCAAACGATCTGGCGCATTACTTCAAGTATAATATACGAAACCGCAAGGCGAACCAGTGTTTCTCCTCAACCGTTAGACTTCGTATATATATATATATATATATATATATATATATATATATATATATATATATACATACAGTAGATTAAATCAGTGTAGTTTAGCCAAAACTACAATATCCTGAAGAATTTTACATTTCTTGACACACCCGTATAGGCTATATTACTAATTACAAAATACACTAAGTATATTACATTTATATTTTATAAACAACAATAGTAACATGAACTGCTGCCCGGAAGTGAAATGGAGGGTAGGTATGGCAAAGGAAACTTTTGATAGGAAAGGAGCATCTTCTATCTACCTACTTCTGGAAAAAGAACTAAGGAAGTGGTTAGTGAAGTGCTTTGTGTGCATTGTTACATTGTATAGAGCAGAAACAGGGGCATTACGACGAAGTGAAGAGAGACGACTAGAAGTAATTTTGAAATGTGGATATGGAGAATATTGGAACGTGTGAAATGAAGAGACAGAATAAGAAATGAAGCTTTGTTGGAAAGAGTGGATGAAGAAAAAAGATGCTGAAACTGATCTGGAGGAGGAAAAATGGCTGGGTTACTGGATAAGAAGAAACTGTTTATTGAAGGATACATTCAATAGAATGGTGAACGGGAGAAAAGTTCGTGGCAGAAGAAAGTATCATATGATAGACGCCATTAAGATAGGCCTATATGGATCCTACACGGAGATTAAGGGAAAAGCGGTAAACACAATCTTCCGTAGAAAATTTTGATGTGTGTGTGTGTGTGTGTGTGAGAGAGAGAGCCTACATTTTTTGTTTCAATACACAATGTACAATTAACATTGTACTACTCTTACACGTAACAGGTTTGGGAAATAACTGACGTTAACCGTAACATATCCATAACCATCAAAAGACAAATACAGCAATTATGTTACATAGAGCACATTGCCGTGGCAGTGACGATACAATGATGTGTAATTGCATAGTAACAGACAATACTCGTACGAGGCTATGCTACAAGTGCGCTGACTACTATTCATAGAAACTAATATGTTTCCACTTTATTGTTAGCCCCTACGTTAAACACTGCGCTGAAAGCAAGGCTGCCTGTAGCAACTATTGAAATATCAATAATAGTTTGCTATTAAGGCTTGTGGTAATCACTCTACGACTACACTCTATTTCCTAAACAACAAAATTATTATGGATATTATTACTCTAAAATAACTTATTCCTAAATTAATTATAGCCCTATATAAACAAGGTCTCTACATGATTATGTTATCTAAAAGTAAGAGTTGCTAGGATTTCCAGAAACTTTTCCAATTACAAACTCCGAAAATCGATTCTACCGAAAGGCATTATCTAAAAGAATTTTACCTCAATACTAATTTCACGAATGTAATAACTCCCGAAAAATTATTTGCTGAAATTTAATAGTAATTTTTCTATTTCGGATCTGTACGATTAAAAAATTTTATTACAATTTAAGAGGATTTACAGTATGAAGTGTGAAATATATTTTATCGAGTACAGTTTGAATTACTGCGAAAGAATATATTTAAATTATGAAATTATATGCAATACGTCCAAAGAAATCATAAATTTGTTCTTCTGCACATAATATGGTAATCCAATAATTCTGAGCCGATTTCATACTGACAGTCATGGTTTCTTTCGTTGTGCCCGTATTGAATTCACACTAAAAATTTGTGCAAACTGATATATAGGCCTAGAAATCCTGTTATCCGTTCTGATGGAAGCAACTATTGATGTAGGTCTACTGCCACATGCTCCGCTAGTGGAAGGACCTGGTAAACCTTTAGTAAGGTTTGGAGATTCCATTCGTCATTTCAGAGTTCTGTATGGGATGTCACATATCCTCGCTTCTTTTTCCATACTTTACATCTTCAGCAGCTCGAATTAAATTTCATTCTGACTAAGATGTCCAATCTGTTTTTATTTTGTAGTCTCGACTCATCGTCTGCATAGAAATGAAATGTGAATTATGTTTTCAATCAATGATACATTTTGTTAAGTATCATAAAATATGTAAAATAATATAATGTAAAATATTGTCAAATAATAACCTTCCCACAATATAATTTACGGGTTAAATAATGTGTTTCTTAACCTTGTTGCGTCTTCTCCCACTTACAGGGGGAATACGCACTCATAATTACTTACCTAGTGCCTCAAGGTTATTGGCAAGCAAGCACCTCATTGCACGTAGACTGGCGCATTTGAAAATGAAATGCTGCTTCCTTAGGGACAGTAAATACTTGAAAGGAACTGGAATCGTTATATCCGAAGATTTCAGTGAGAGAGTTCGTCGCGAGAGGGAGTACCTTAAACGACATATGTTTGAGGCGAGACGACAGGGATGCCATGCTGTGCTTCAGTACGACAAATTAATCATCAACGGCCGAGTGTGGCACAGGGGAGAGCTGGAGGACATGGACAACCATTTGCAGGAAAAGGCGGAAGTGTCTGGTGTCGAGCCGGAGATAGCTGAGAGCGAGGTACGTGCCATGGCGTCCCCCGATAAAGGATCAAGACCACCGAGGAAGGACGGGCCCGAAAACGCCAGAAGAGAAGTCCCGGGAGGTCGTCGAGCCAGCAGCGTGGAGAATGCGGGTTCGTCACGTCACACTGCGAGGGAAAGAGGACAGAAGACAGTGGTAGGGGAAGTACCGAAGAGAAGGAGATCTCAACATGTGGCGGAAACGAGATAAGTGAACCGAGTGTCAGTGAATGGCGGTCAATTGTCTTGTCAAACTCTCCTCATAATCGGGTGCTGGAGTATTGAAGGATTGAAGAGTAAAAGAGGCAACAAGGACTTTTATGACTTTATGGACCAATTTGACATTTTATGTATGAAACATGGATGAGTGCTAATATTAAGATAGCCTACTTTAATTAAGGATATTTTGATAGGAGAAAAGTCAGAGTCGCACCATTTCCCTGTTTGTGTGCAGCTAGAAATAATGGACGAGACTAGGCTGACTGTGGATAGAAGGAATAAGGAGGAGCAGGGAAGATCGGTCTCAACACATAGGTGGAGGGAGCAATATATGGACTTGTATATACAGAGAATGGAGGATGGACTGAAGGACGTTGACTCAGTAACGGCAGGACAGATCACGATAATTATTCAGGAAGAGGGTTCTATAATGAAGTTAAAGGGAACCGAAAGAAAACACAAGAAACTACTAATTTCTATGGCAATGATTGTAGGAAAGCAAAAAGGGAAATGGATCAAGCATTGCGGGCTTTTAGACGGTTAGGGGGTGATGAGGATCGAGAAATATATGTATGCACGTAGGAAGGTGAATAAGGACATTTTATTCCAAAATAAGATACAATGGCAATGTAACATAGCAGAAGCAATCAGACAGGTCGGAGTGCGCGGGAATGAGACGGAGGTATGGAGATCGCTGAAGAAAT
This sequence comes from Periplaneta americana, assembly GCF_040183065.1. NCBI lineage: Eukaryota > Metazoa > Arthropoda > Insecta > Blattodea > Blattidae > Periplaneta > Periplaneta americana. Next base: position 19,955,048 of record NC_091128.1, on the reverse strand, counting down.
TGTGCAAGGACTTATATGTGGGAAACAACAACTCGGCAGAGACATGGAAGAGCCAATTCCAAGGGGTATACGAGGGAGGTGGGGAATTACGTGGTCTAGACTTCTATTTGCATTCAGTGCTGCAAGTACCAGAAAATGATATGTTAGATGGCGAATTTACAACCGACGAGGTGACGAAAGCTATAATTAGTTCAAAAAATAACAAAACACCTGGTATACACGGGATACCTTCTGAATTTCTCGAAGAGTGTATTAATATACATGCAACGACAAGTAAAATTACGGACATGTTTAACAAAATCTTTATGGGAGAAAGTTATCCTAGTGAATGGACGTCGGCAATTGTATGTCCAATCTACAGAAAGGGAAACATGTCGGTACCTGATAATTATAGGGGGAGGCGCATTTACCAACAGTGGGCAAACTTAATTGCAAAATTATATATGAGAGACTGAGGAGCTGGATAATTCAATATGATAGGCTCTCTAAATTTCAGGCTGGTTTCAGAGAGGGTTACAGTACAACAGAAAACATATCTGTTTTGGACACATTAAGGCTAACAGAAACACAGAAGAAGAGGGGAAAACTGCAATGCGTAATTGTAAACTTTAAAAAAGCATTTGATTCGTTAGAAAGGGGAAGCGTTGTTGTACAAGCTGTGGAAAAAAGGAATGTCGTCGAGAATGATTAAGGTTATATCAGCAATATATGAGTAGGTGGAGTTTTGTGTAAAGTACGATCGTGACAAAGTTTCGGAAAATGTGGCTACCCGTAGAGGGGTTAGACAAGAGTGCATACTCTCATCCATTCTTTTTAATATATTCATAGATGACATACAAGGGATGGTCGATAAAATCGAATCTGAAGCTCCAAATTTAGACGGGATCTCCATACCTGCACTCTTATATAGAGATGATCTGATTTCGATATCTCGATCAATAAATGGACTGCAACAGGAACTTCACTGCTTGGAGAATTATTGTAGTCAATGGAGCATGACAATTACTTTTAAAAATGGATCTGTATATAGCAGGGATGAGACATGGTCTTACGACGGGCACATATTGGAAAATATCAAACATTTCATATATTTAGGGGTTACTTTATCAATGAACGGGAGATGGACTAAGCATGTTGTCATAACGAAACGCAAGTGCGGGGTAAAGAGTGCGGAGGTATTGAAATTGATCACTAAAGTGCCAGATATTCCTGCAGGAATATTGGAGCTAGATTATGGATCTGTGTTCAGATCAACTAAGATGTATGGAGCGGAAATTTTGGGCTGGGAAAATGCGGGAAAAATAAATAAGGTACAAACGGACTTCCTGAAACGAATACATTGAATTCGCAGAAGCACAGCTAATTGCTGGGTCCTAAAGGAGTTTGGGCTTCATATGAAAATTAAGGTGATAAAATAATAGTTAAAAATTATATTTGGGGATCAGTCGCTTTTACGGTCGATTTGCTACAAAGTTCAACAAAGAGAGGACTGGGAAAATGGGTGGATTTATAAGCTGCAGAGAAGGTTGCTTAATATGGAAATGGGATGTGTGTGGGAGAAAGGAGAGAATAACAGGAGGAATGTATGGCGTAATGTGAAGATGCGTTTAATTGATATCGAGAGGCAAGAGATTGAGCTCCAATATTTGAAAAATCCACACTACATTTACAATCAGATCTCATGCTTAACTGGAGGATGTGTGACTACATAAATTCTTATAATAAAGAGAGCATAGCAGGTTTAGCGTGGCTAAGATTGGGGTATGGAAGAGTAATAAAGTTGTCAACGAAGGAGAGCGCCATTGTCCACTGTGCAGAGAAAAGGACTCATATAAACATATTTATTACAGTGTGTCGAATTGAAACATACGGAGGAAATATCTACCACACTTGATGCTATGTCAGAATAGGCGTTCGCTTGCATGTTTTGACCTCTTGGAGTATAGGGAATACGAACAAAAGATTGGATTGTTCCTCTTGAAGGCAAGACAGATTAGAACATCAGCTGTTGAAGTTTGTGACACGAACGGAGGAAGGGAAATTGGTATCTACAGAATATACACTATTATGTCTGTTTTAGGTTGGGATAATTTATATAGTCTAATGTTTTTTGTTGTGTTATTTTCATTTTAATATGTGTAGTCTTTTAGATACTGTGTTTTGTAATCTTCGGTGAGAGGGGGAAACATACAAATTAGGAATTCTTTAAGGTACAAAGCACGTACGGTCAGAAGACCCGTTTATTGGATTTAATTTTTAAAAAATGTTACTTTTATTCCTAGCTTTCAAACATACACCCGTCAAAAGTCAGTATTTCACTCAATACAGTAGTCGTTATTGCACTACACAGAACGACAATGACAACTCACGGGAATTATTGAGGAGAAAAACAATGTACTCCTAATCTCAACTAATGTTCACAAAGCACTATTTACAAAAACAATACTGTCAGTTCTCAGTTCACATTTTGTTCGCACTTGCTACTTCTTCTAGCTCTCTCACTCAAGTTCACGGTACGTCGAACCGAAGACTTCCGGACGCGTTGCTTCCGCTCGGACTCTGCCACAGTTACTCGAGTTCACTCTTCGTCGAACCCCGGTCTCGAAGGCTGGGTTCCGTGCTCGCTCGCTGCTGACTCACAAACTGACTGACTCCGAAGGCTGCTTGTGCTTTTATTCAATTAATTACACGTTCTGGAATGTATTGTGTCGCGTAGCTTCTACAACAACCGGCCCGCGTGGCTTTGCGAAACTCCCAGATGTTCCCCTCTGCTCCGCGTCACGCCGCACATTCCCTCGCACTACATGCGCGGGCAAATTCCCCGACACGACCAGGTCTTCCAAGATGGCGCCACATTGCTCCCTACTTAGGGCTGTATGTCCCGGACAGTCCACAGGTAAGCCGCTAGTCCGTCCAGATGCACCACTATCATCTTCCCTCGGGGTTTTCTCTGGATACGGTACATCACGTCTTTGTACCGTGTTACCACGCGGTAGGGTCCATCCTATTCACGCTGCAGCTTCGGTGATTTTCCTCTGATCCTGGTTCAACCACAACAGGTTGCCCTCCTGAAATCCTTCAGAGATGGCTAATCTGTCGTAACGCACTTTCATCCTGTCACTGGCCATCTAAAGGTGCTATCTTCCCAGTTGATCGACTCCATTCAAACTCTCGGTCAGTTCTGCCACGCTGTGCGGCGATGGGTGGCGTGCTAAACAGCACATCACAGGGCAGGCGCAGCTCTCTTCTGTAGACTATGTTTGCCGGTGTCATCTCTGTCTTATCGTGAACCGAAGCTCTGTAGGCTAAGGGGAACAGTGGGACTCTGGCATCCAAGTCTCGCTGATGGTTGGACACAACAATCTGCAAGTGCTCTTCCACGGTTTTGATGTAGCGTTCCATGAGGCAGTCGGATTGTTGGTGGAGGGGAGTAGTTTTAGATTGATGCCCCCCAGACGCACGAACAATTCTGTCATCAGGTTGGATTCGAAGTTGCGCCACTGTTCACTATGCAGTTCCCGTGGATCTTCAAATCGGCAAATGAAGTTATCAAGCAGTGAGTCGGCCACCGTCGAAGCCTCTTGGTTGGGAATCGCGTACACATCTGGCTATTTTCTGAAATAATCCTAGGCGACTAGCAGGTAGCGTTTCCCTCAATCCGAGGGCGGGACTGATCTAGCAACATCGATGGCGATTCTCTCAAAAGGAGCTCCCACATTGTACCCCTGCATGGCTCCCCTACTGCGTGTCCGTGATCCGCGACTGGCTGCACATGTGTCGCACCTTCGGCACTATTGTTCCGTGTCGGTTCTCTGATGCAGCCAGTAGAACATCTGCCTTAAATTGTCCAGCTTCTTCTTGGCTCCCAGAAGGCCTCCATTCACGGAAGTATGAATCTCCTCCAGCACTTCCTTCACCTCGCTCTTGCGAAAGTTGTTCTAATCGGGTCCTACCATCAGCCGACTCACAAATCCTCTTCAGGATACCGTCCTTGAACGTCAAGAATTCCCATTGGGAACAGTAGCTCTTGTAAGTGGTACTACGGTTGGAGATATCGGCCCAGATCGGACTCTGACAAACTCCACATCACGCAGTATCTTTCCAATATTTTGGGTCCTCAAACTGCTCCCTCCTTATGGCGGCGTTATCCCATCCTGGGCTAGTATGGGCGGCCCTTCCTCGGACTGCGTGGGCGCCAACTGAAGTTTCTACCTTCTGGCAGTATCTGCAGGCATCCGGGCACCAGCATCGTGACAGGGCATCAGCTTTCTTCCCTTGCCGGTGTTCAAAGGTGAAGTAGTATTCCTGCAGACTTTGAACCCAACGGGCAGGTAGCCCCTCCAAATTCTTGAAGCCCAATAGCCAGGTGAGTGCAGAATGGTCTGTCTCAGATGGAATTCCTGGCCATAGAAATATTTGTGGAAATGCTTCAGAGCTTCCACAATGGCAAGAAGTTCTTTACGTGTCCCGCAGTAGTCTCTTTCAGATTTGGAGAATGTTCTCCTGAAGTAGGCAATCACCCACATTTGACCGTCCCGTTCCTGAGAGAGTACTCCGCCGATTCCTACGTTCCTAGCGTCCTTCTCGAGCGTGAACTTCCTTCCAGGGACGAGGTTTCCAAATACATTAGCAGTTCAGAGCGCCTCGTCCGTCCATTGGAACTGTTGTTTCTCCTCGGTCAGCTGGGTTAGAGCCTTAGCGGTGTTGGCGCACCCAGCTACGAGCTTTCTTTAATAATTGCATATTCCGAGAAAGCGGCGCAACTCCTACATCTCCCTCGGTTTCGACAATCCTCTGACATCTTGCAGGTTCTCCGAGTCCGTGGCCACTCCGTTGGTCCCTACTATGTGCCCCAGATAGCTGACCTTCTGGAACAGATGACATTTCTTCGGGTTCAACTTCAGCCTGGCTTGTCGCAGTCTCTCGAACACTTTCCTCAGGTTCGACAGTTGTTCACCGGCAGTCTTGCCGATCACGATGACGTCATCAAGGTACAGAAAACAGGTTCGGTACGTTAGGTCTCAATTACGGACTCCATTAATCTCTGGAATGTAGCCGGGGCGTTGAAGAGGCCGAACGGCATAACAGTGAACGGTGAACTGCCATTGTTTCTGGCCTGTAGAGAATGCTGTTTTCTCCTTGTCCTCAACACGTAGATCCACCTGTCAGTACCATGACTTGAAGTCCAAGTTGACAATCACTCTGCTCCTGCCACGGTATCCAAGGTAACGTCAATTCGTGGAAGGGGAAAGCAGTCCTCCTTGGTAAAGTCATTCAGTCTTCTTTAGTCGACGCAAGAAAGCAGGTCCCGATTCTTCTTCTTCAACAGCAACAGAGATGATGACCAAGGGCTATCAGATTTTTCGATGATCCCTCTTGATTTCATGCCCACCAGTTGGTTGTCAATCTTCCTCTGTTTAGCTAGAGGGAAACGTCGAGGAGGTTGTCTGATTGGAGGAGCATTTCCGGTGACGATGCGGTGCTGAAATTACTCCATTCTCCCGTAGTCGTTTTCAAATAGGCTTAACACGTCCTGAAACGCTGTCAATAGATCGGAGACTTGTCTTCTTTCTCCTTTGCTTAAATTCTCCGCCAATTCTCGAGCCAGCTTTTCAGTGATGGGTGTAATCCTAGATGTGGTCGGAGACGCTCCTCCTTATGCCTCAGAGACGTCTCAGACACTACCGGCTCGACGCTACCTAGTAGCGGAACTAGGCCTGAAATGACATACCGTAAGGAAATCTTGAAAAAAAAAATGTATTCTTTCCAAATTTGTTTTGGTCAATTATATATAACTGATACTACAACATTAATACATATATTAAGATCGACAAAAAGTGGAAAATACTGAAAATCTTTAACTGAAAGGTACGAGTATGTTTGAAAATAGACAAACTATGCCATTTTACCCAAGTTACCTTCTATTCCCAAGGTTTCGGGTTCGATCCCGAGCCAGGTCGATGGCATTTAAGTGTGCTTAAATGCGACAGGCTCATGTCAGTAGATTTACTGGCATGTAAAAGAACCCCTGCGGGCCAAAATTCCGGCACATCCGGCGACGCTGATATAATCTCTGCAGTTGCGAGCGTCGTTAAATAAAACATAACATAACCCAAGTTACTCGGATAAAATGACACACTCAAGTTAATTTTTACAAAGTTCACAAAAAATATTGATTCTCTTAGATACACTTGCACATTCATTATGTGCTCATGAGAAACTTTTCATGGACTGTAGCCATGTTACTCTTGGTTTATATCGGCTGTAAAAGTCATTGCAGTAGAGACAAGGTGCATCGTTCTCATCATCACCATCGAAGTCACTCTCTACATCTTGGTCCCCGTTGCATAGATCAAACTGAAACTGTGTCGTTCCCCTGTTTGCTGAATGCCTTTCTTCTATTGCTTTTTTCAGCTTCCTTTAATTTTAATTTATTAATAAAAGAGTTGCTCCATTTGGGAACCTTCATGTATTCTCTTTCTTCTCGACACAGATCAAGTGCCACAGGGAATCGGTGACACTTGCGGTGTCACATGAGGTGAAGACTTCGTTTGTGACGCTTCCGCTGCTGGTGCATTTGGTGGTGATGGCTCTATCATATGTTCTTTTGCATTTATTGTTGTTGAACTTCTCTTCTCTGTTGCACCTTTTGGTCCGTCTCTAGGGACTGCATGTTTCAGAGGTCCATTGACTGCGAAAGTCTCGGCATCGCACCGGATTATAAGCGTCGCGGCGGCCGACGTCGAGGAGCGTAACCGAAGTCACCCGAGCGACGTAGACGAGGATTGCCCACCTGTTGGTCCTGCGGCGAACCTGGACACCTAAGGAGGGACTGTGACCTATCTGGTCACAAACAGGAAAACTAAAAGGGATCGATGCGATGAGGGGCACGTCGGCGCCGTCATCACCATCCCCTCGGCTGATCTTGAAGACGGTTAACAGAAGATGCGACGATGGGCTGATTGCTGAAGGACGGATAAAAGGCCGCCCATGCAGAGTACTGGTGGACAACGGGGCGATGCTCACTATCGCCAGATCAGACATCATGCGTGGCCTACCTGGGAGGACGCCGCTGCGCCAATACGAACTACGGACTGCTTCAGGCGAGAGCTTGCCCATCCAGAGAGAGGTCTTCCTGGACCTCACCTTGGGGAAGAGGAAACTGGAGATGTGGGTGTTCGTCGCCAACATCACCGAAGACGTCGTCCTGGGACTCGACGCCATGCGGTTACTCGATGCGACAGTGGACAACCGGCGCCGTATACTCCGTCTTGGTCGGGATGAAGTGTTCGTGATTGACGCCGAAGACCAACCCGAGACCAGCGAGCTCTCCTTGGAGGGCCAAGTGGAAAAGCAAGATGGCGCCCACGCAGTACGAGTATCGCTGCCCAGCCAAGCCCAGGATGGGATGGCACCACCATAAGGAGGGAGCAGTCGGAGGACCCCAAACGTTGGACCGACTAGCGGCCTACCAAGGAACTGTCCGGGGCGGCCAGTTCTAAGGAGGGAGCAATGTGACGGCCACGCGAGATTCGATCTCACGACCGACGGAGGAAGGGCTAAGACGGCCGGGATTTGGGCGGGTTGCGCGCGCATCTGTATCCTGGGGCATGTGCTATGGCGGAGAGAAGAAAGGGGAGAGAGCGACTGCGGCGGAAAAGAGAGCAATCCAGATTATTCTAGAGTGGAATCTTCCGGAAATTTCTCGCCACTATGGTGTGGTTATAAATTATGACACGCGGGTGAACTTGAGCAGTTTTTAGCAGCAGTCAGTCAGTAAGTCAGTGTTGTTATAATCAGTGGACAGCAAGCCAGCCTTGTGTACCGGAGTTCGACTTGAGTGTGTTTCCGCAACTGTATGAGCATCCGAAGACCTGAGTTCGAGTGCTGTGGACCGCAGTTGGAGGGACCTGAGTTCGAAGTTCAGTGGACTGTCTGTGAACTCGAGTGACTGAGCTAGAAGAACTAGCCAAGGCAAACGAACTGTGAACTGAGAACTGACAGTTCTGATTTTAAATAGTACTTTGTGAACGTTAGTTAAAATTAACAGTTCATTGTTGTTCTCAATAATCCAAGTAAATTGTCATTGTCGTCTCTGAAGTGCAATAACGAACACTGTGTTGCTGTGTGGAGAGCAAATCCCATTGTTGACGGGAGTGGAATTAAATTGTAGAAAGTGAAAGGTTATTGTTGGAAGAATAAAACTACATTGTTGTTCAGTATAAAATTTACAATAGGCTTTGCCAAACAGGTTCATTGCATCAAAAGCACTGACAGCACGTTGATTGTGCCTTAACCACTGCCTGATTTCCTTGCTGTAGTGAACTTTCAGGGGAACATTGAAAGTTTTGTCCAAAGATTGCAGTTTGTGTGAAGAGTGAGGTGGCAGCGACACAATTGTAACATGATTTGGTTTTGCCAAGTTGATCAGATCAATATTCTGAGTGTGGCTAAAGTGGTCATTCAAGAGCAACAGCACAGGTTTTTCCTTTGTAGGATTGGCAAACTCGATAAAGTGTCGAAACCACTGAGTGAAGGAGTTCATTTGGATCCACCCTCAATGGCACCCTGTAAAGATTGTTCATTCCTTCCCCATTATTCTCTTGAAATTTGGAACAAAATTCCAATAGAATAGGAGTGTGTACAAATACAGGTAGACTTTAAACATGAAAAAATAAGGGGTCCAGTTTAGGCAACTGAAGGGGGTCCGGTTTACGCGACTATAGCCAACATTTTGTTAACTCAATAGATTTTTAACCAAACATCTAAATTAAACGGTTTAATGACAAGCAGAACCTTAAACCTTACCATTTAAGGATATATATATGTATGGCGAATCCTCGGCCTCATCTCGCCAAATATCATCTCGCTATCACCAATCTCATCGACGCTAAATAACCTAATAGTTGATACATCGTCGTTAAATAACCAACTAAAATAATATATATAGATCGAATGGCTTAACTGCCAATATCTAGGAGAAAAAAAAAAGATTTTAGCACAGTGTAAAAACTTTTTCCACTGTCAAAACACGTAATTGCGGACTGATTAGCAACAAGTGAAGCGGGCGACGTGTGTGCTCCGCTACAGAGTGGTAGAAGCCTAAACTACTACTCGGGGGTTTAGAGTCATAACGACATATCTACAAAATTCATGTTTTGAGATAAATGCAAAAGAAGTTTTGCAACAACTGAAACACTATCACTGTTACCGCCTATGTTATTCTGTGCGACATATGTGATAACTCGTTGTTATTAGAGTATGTTTACATACGCTCAACAATTTTTTTGTGTTTAAACTAAGTGTTACATAAGAAAAAGAAAGACTGTGTTGTAGATACGTTGTTTTGACTTTAAATAAATTGTTCTTTTTGCAAGTTACACTTGATTTTAATATTAATGACAATAGGAATAATGCACTGCATTATTTATATATTATTGTGTAATTACATCTAATTATTGTGAAACAAACAGTTTTATAAGTCTTTCTTCTAATATTGATTAGCAAGGTGCTGGATAATATGCCAAAATGCTTAAAATACTAAACTGATGGCAATATACCATAATTTACCATAACAAAGTGCAATGACTTTTACACAAACCTGTATCACTGAAACAATAATATAAATTATTATACTGAAGAAGGAATAGTCCTCAGTAATAATAATAATAATAATAATAATAATAATAATAATAATAACATAATTCGTAGCGCTACAGCACTTTAAGGGTCCAGACCGACCAGCTAGCTGCTGGCCTCAAGCACAGATGCTTAAGCAGAGGTGGAATCTGACTAGAATAGAGGTATCGTGTGTTTAGCACAATGCTCCCCCTACTAGCCGTTATAGCTAGCTTTCTTAACCAGATTTTTCTACTTATCATAGCTCTCCAAGTGCATCACAATGCTGATTATCATCATCATTATCATCATCATGATCACCTTCATTAACTTTCGCTTCTTTCCCGACTGTAACATCATTTATTAACCACTTATAGCATTGTGATGATACTGGTCAGGAATAATCCCCATATTGCGTAGATCCAGAAGATCTTTAAGTTTTTGTTTCTGAATAGGAGCTGGAGAAGAAAACAAAGGCTGAAATGTGAAAGAATCTCGCATTCTTGTTTTAGTTCTGCGGTTTAGTATTCTTCTAAACTCAAATTCTTGAGAAGTCCTGTTGCTATATTTAAAATAAATGTGTTCTAAGTCTTCTTTCCTGTACTGAAACCAGGCCATCTTGAGCCAATTGACATTATTTACGTCACTGAAAACTTTTCTGTCCTTTCTCATGTTGCGCCTCAGTTCTGAAAAATTCGGTACATGCTGAATTTCAATTATATGGTATTTTTTGTTTGTCATTTTGACAATAGTGAATCATCCCGACGTGAAATAATTTTGTTCTTTTCTCTACTGAGACATGATCAAAGTCGTACTCTATTTGTGGCCTGACTCAAAGGACATATCATTGATTGAAGGGATGTCAAGATGCCCAACAGCATGCAGAAACATAACAGACATATTTTATATTTCTGGTTTGTCCACCGCATGTGTTGAAAAAGGAATTCCATTCCTTATCATCTGCATTTTTTGTAGGAAATTAAAAAGACATGAAGCAACTGCTGCAGATCCACGTTTTGGCAGTTCTTTCACTCCACATAGCATGCGACTTCTCTTCAGAAGTTGTATTGTATACAGTTAAGTTGTACACAGCCAATCTTTGCCCATAAAATAATGCTTTAGCATCTGTTTTGGGACAGTAGCAGACAGTCTCCAGATCAAATTCAGCTAAATGGATTTTCCAGTTGCAGCTTCCGCCTCAATGTTGTCTTTCTAGCCCTCGCTAAACATTTTCTGTTCATTGTGAGCATCCTGATCTTGAGTGTGATTTTCTTTGCCTGTGGCATTCATATGAGAAAATCTGTAGTATGTATCGCACAAATCATTTTAGGCAAATGTAAGGGCAAGTAAAATTCTATGTCGTGAATATATTTCGATAAAATTATTCTTTTCAGTAGTTATGCCATCATTTTCACATTTTTCAACGTACAGTTTGAACATTTTCCTACGATTTAACTAATGAGGCAAGTACTCTTTCTCTGAATATTTTCAGGCATAATGTGATATTATTTTTGGAAAATCATTAATATGAAATGTAATTCTTTCCATTACAACATCTGACTTAGACAAGCTGGTTTGTGCTGTCCTCTTTGATCTCTCAAAATTATATAATGTTCATTCCTTTTATAGTCTACATACAGCATTTCATGTGTGAACGATTCAGGCAAATCGAGTGTTGCAAGAAACTATGCCTACAAACTTGCCATATTTCACTATCTACCTTTGGTTGAAATCTGATTATCTGTGTCATTTAAATTCCAAAATTCTTCATGAATTGGTAGCCACTCAGCCTGAGTAAATTTGAAATTGCATTTCCTTATACAGTTTGAGCAATCTTTCAGTTTAACTGACCGTCCAGCAATTGATTTGCCTTTGGTAGATATTCTGAACTTTCAGATTATGGAATATGGCCATAATTTTCTGAATGTGTATAAAGGGATAATTTTGATTTGAAGCATGTATGTAGTGACTAATTTTTAAGTAAAATGGTTTATAAGCAATTATAACGCACTTGACACCTGTTGATTTTATCAAAATTCTAAAATTGAATATTGACGACGAGTAATGAAACAACATTACCGGTATATAATCTTACCATTGCAGGCTTCAGTATTGATCCTTAATGTTGAAAAGGCATTGCGGAAGTTAACTGAATCTGAATTCTCTTCAGTAACACATTTTTCATTTTTCAGGAAATCAAGAATTATTATTCCTCTAAAAAACACATCGATTGCTCAGCACAAGTTCATTGAACGATATCTTTGCACGACTGAAAGTACCGATAATATGTATAAATGTTAAATGTTATGTTTTATTTAACGACGCTCGCAACTGCAGAGGTTATATCAGCGTCGCCGGATGTGCCAGAATTTTGTCCCGCAGGAGTTCTTTTACATGCCAATAAATCTACTGACATGAGCTTGTCGCATTTAGGCACACTTAAATGCCATCGACCTGACCCGGGATCCAACCAGCAACCTTGGGCATAGAAGGCCAGCGCTATACCAACTCGCCAACCAGGTCGACAATATGTATAATTGGAGTGCACTAGAGATAACAATAATTTTTAAAATCCTTTATTTCAAGGATTACGCCAACAGTGAGTGAATATAAGGATGCAGATACTCTGTACTATGATTTCGTATCTGAAAATAAGTGATACGCATTTAGAGACAAAACAACGGATCTACACATACGCTGTTCTGACATTCAACACCATAGCGTTATATATGGAGCCAAATTAACGTATAAGGAGATACGTTGTTCTGACATTAAATAATCACGTGCATTTGTAGATACGCAGCACACTATTTCCGTAACGGTTAAAGAAAGACGTTCCGTTGTTTTGTCATTAAATAGATTGGTTCCCCAAGTCAGTAATGATGTAGATATGTCAAATTGGCCAATTTTGTAGATACGCTGTTATGACTCTAAACCCCCGTATTTACACTTAGTACTGCTAGAGTTCAAGAGAATGCAGAGCCAGGAGACTTTAGGGGGAGGAGTCCGGTTTAGGGCACTTTCCTTTAATAATAATAATAATAATAATAATAATAATAATAATAATAATAATAATAATAATAATAATAATATAACACAGGTAATATGGTGAACTTTTTCCATATGTAGTATTCATTTCAATTACTAATATTCATTTCATCCATAATACTAAGCAAAACTTTTAATTTTTACGAATATCAACTGTTTTTCTTATGACAACTGATTGAACTTAATATTCGTCTTAAAAACTACATTTCTGTGAATCTTAAATTTCTTTTCTGCCTTCCGGAAGGTTCCCATTCATGTTGCTTTCTTCCTCGTTATCACACTTCGTCTAATGTTAGTCATATCAACTCTTAAACCGCCAAAGAATATATTCTATTATACGATGAAAGAGTAATGGAACGGAGAAAAAATTCTCTCCGGCGCTGGGATTTGAACCCGGGTTTTCAGCTGTATGTGCTGATGCTTTATCCACTAAGCCACACCGGATACCCACCCCGGCGCCGGACAGAATCGTCTCAGATTAAGTTCCAACTCTTGGGTTCCCTCTAGTGGCCTCCCTCTGCACTACGTCATAGATGTCTATGAACGTAGGACTGAAGTCCACACATGTGCTGAGGTGCACTCGTATGAATGACTAGTTGGCTGGAATCCGACGGAATAAGCGCCGTCTTTCGCATATCATATATATTATTTTAATGTACCGAAGTACATATGATATTTCCATGCAGATATTCTGCGTCATCATACGATGAAAGAGTAATGGAACGGAGAAAAATTATCTCCAGCGCCGGGATTTGAACCCGGGTTTTCAGCTCTACATGCCGATGCTTTATCAACTAAGCCACACCGTCGGATCCCGGCCAACTAGTCACTCATTACGAGTGCATCTCACCACATGTGTGACTTCAGTCCTACGTTCATAGACATCTATGACGTAGTGCAGAGGGCGGCGACTAGAGGGAACCCAAGAGTTGGAACTTAATCTGAGACGATTCTGTCCGGCGCCGGGGTGGGTATCCGGTGTGGCTTAGTGGATAAAGCATCAGCACGTAGAGCTGAAAACCCGGGTTCAAATCCCGGCACCGGAGAGAATTTTCTCCGTTCCATTACTCTTTCATCGTATGATGACGCAGAATATCTGCATGGAAATATCATATGTACTTCGGTACATTAAAATACATTAATATATATTCTATTATGTTTCTCTTCAAGCAGCGTTGCCAAGTGAAATTTATTTTGTTAGTAGTCATTTCAGAATTACTTTCGCCAACCCAACTAATTGAATGTAAACGATAAAGGTGAGTGATGCATTATTATAACGGCTAAGTAATTGTGACGTTTTGCAGGTAGTATGAGCGAACTATCATGAAAAGACATGTAGCAAGAGCCGAAGTACATAACTACAGAATGCCTCAGGAGGAATATAAAGTACTTCAGGAAAATGTAGTTTGGGTTAACCAAAATCGCTTTAACCTCTTTAACCTGATATATCTATATCCGAAGTGTAATTGTTGGGGAGAAATGATGGAAGTCTTGTGGGTACGTGTGCTATACCTGACGTATTACGCCAGATCTATTGCACGCAGCAGCATCAGAGCATTGCGACGCCAGCGCAACATACACAACTGAATACACGTCCATTAGACATTTAATTCGTGTATTCATATACGAAATATGCAGATATGTGCTTTGTTAATAGATTTTATGTTGACAATGCATTGGCCGCTGTTGAGTAATACAGACGGATTCCCAATCAAAGATTTCCATCTAGCTGTGTGTTTTCCTGTGTTTATCGGATTTTATCTGAAACTGCAAAGCTACCATGTGTTTCATTAAGGTCAAAAAGAGAAGCGGTACCGGTACTTATTATGAATTTTCATTTCATGTAATCCATAACAAGGGAATCTCGATAATTTGCCTTACATAACTATTTTATTTTCTTACTAAGTTTGTACCTAATTATGAAATATAATTATTCGAACAACACAAGATGCAACATTTCTAGTAATGTATCACATCTCAATGTTATAAAATGTAGTAATACATCAATCTACATTTAAAAGATCCTCAATTAATATCTTCCCAAACATTACATTTCAGACACTGGTATAGCCTATCAGGTTAAAACGACGTAGATTAACCAAAACTACATTATCTCGAAGTAATTTACATTCCACCTGAAACACTCTGTGTACGCTCTAGTTCACGCTTGTAAGCAAAACAGAAAAATCTCTGTTATTCCATCCCCGTGCTGGGTACTGTATGATTTTGAGATCCTGAAGGAAAATAAGTTTTCCCTTTCCAACCACCTACACTTCTATTGTATCTTGTATACATACGAAAAGAACGTTACTTCTGGAAAATTACAAAAGTTTTACTTGTATGCAGCCCCGGTCTGTGGTACAATGCGTCAAGCGGATTTATTCTGCACCTCACGCCTCGCAGTAAAAGTCTGACGTAACGGGAAATATCCTCTTTGAAAGCGAAGTTCTGCTTATGAGAGAATAGAATTAGCTGCCTGAGTCCTGCTGTAGTTTCATCTGGAAAAACAGTCCATATCATTATATGTTATATTGCCCTGACGCTATTGGATTATTAAAATTTTATATAACATACATCACTCACCATTACTATCGTAATCAAAATCAAAACATCGTTATTCATATCGTGTCTATGAATTACGCAATTAAAATCTAATATTATTAACGTTACATCTATATTCTCACCAATACCGATATTACAACATAGCCATCAACATTCTTGATATCATCATTATGAATTTATGTTATTTTATTTTATTTGGTTTCTTAACGACGCTGTATCAACTACTAGGTTATTTAGCGTGGGATTGGTGATAGCGAGATGATATTTGGCGAGATGAGGCCGAGGATTCGCCATAGATTACCTGACATTTCCCTTATGGTTGGGGAAAACCTCGGAAAAACCCAACCAGGTAATCAGCCCAGGCGGGAATCGAACCCGCGCCCGAACGCAACTTCGGATCGGCAGGCAAGCACCTTAGCCGACTGAGCTACGCCGGTGGCTACATCATGAATATAGTGCTATATTAGCATCGTCAATGTCCGCGAACCTCGCGGACCCGGGTTAAAATTGTGTTAGGGACAAGTTACCTCTTTGCGGTTTTTCCCAGGATTTTCTCTCAATCCATTAAGAGCAAACGTTGAGTAACATTCGGTGATGGACTCTGGACACATTTCTCTGGCATTATCATTTTCATCTCATTCAGGCACTGCACATAAACATTTCCGAATGTTAAAACGTACCAAATCCAAAATGAAAAACTTCAAAAAGTTCAAAATAAACCCTAAATCAAATAATAAATATATTACGCTAATTGAGGAGTTGAATCGAAAACGGGCGTAATCCATGTTTTGTCCTTTTTCCGTTCAATGAATTATTAGATTCTCTAGTGTGTATTTTGTCATCCTACAAATTTTCGATTTGATATCTCTTTTCTAGTGGTCTGAGGCGCAGTATAAGTGTTGAGCTGTTTTCACAGTTTAATGTTAATTATCAGGTGATAGTTGGAAAGATGTGTTTTCTAATTCCTACGTACATACTTGGGACTTAAGAGAGAGCTTAATTTATTATTATTTTAATGTTACTCATTTTTTAAAATGCCCAGTGAATTTAATGTATTCAGTGATGATACATCTTTCGGTTCAAGCAAATGTGAAAATGAATGTGGTGAACAATGTATCGGTAACAAACAAAGCGACGAGAAAATGGAAAATAAATTCTGGATTAAGCTATCATACCAAGAAAGGAAAATCTAAAAAATTATACTTCGAAAATCTCAATCTCAATATAGAGGTGTTGTTCAATCTTATTAGCTCTTACTACAGGCCAGAAATGGGCACAACTCTAAAAAAAAGGGTAAAGTTCCTATTTCAACTTTTGCAAGAGGACAGATTATGCTTCCAGATTACCACGAACAAATGTTTGTGTTAGAGTTCGACTATGGCCAGAATTTAGCACGTCCCAGATTGAACGTTACCTCACAGTTTTTTTTAGAGACTACTGTGATTTTACATCTTCAATATCCACTGCCACAATGATGTCTCCAGCTTCTTTTACTACTTCCTAGAGACAAAGTCGAAAAAGGATCCTAACACAGTATGGCTATGTCCACATTATACGAACTCTACAAATATTGAGGAGACAGTTCTCTTTTCAGATTCAGTCAAAATAGGAACCTCACAATGGTACGTTTCTGTTCATGGTTGTCAACGAAAATAAACGTTTAAAGTTACCCTTATTTTTCCATTTCGTGGTCACTCTTACAACCAGTGTGACTACGACTTCGGTTTGTATAGCATGAAAGTCAAGAGGAACGAAAATATTTGCACAGCTGCGGAATATGCTCAGATTCTTCTAACCTGTAGGCTGAATCCAGCTCTATTTAACGTGATTGAAGGAAATGCGTATGTATTTGACTGGAGCCAAACTTCGACAACTCTTATCAAGAATAAGAAACCCGCAACGAAAGATTAGGATTTCAAAATTCAGTCATATATAAAACTGAAAAATTCTTCTATTGGCATCGTGTCTGCTTCAGAGAGTTTTCACGGTTGTTACTGTGCATATTCTTTTGGCAAGAGGGCGCAGCATTTAAGGGGTTAGCTACAGCTTACAGCAGTAAAATTTTAGAAATATTAAAAAAATTTTCTCCATTACTATATCTTGTGCAATAATGAAAATTGGTATATTTAAAACACTGTCTTCCTGCTATATGAAAAAAAAATATATATTTTTACGATTTAAAAAAAATATTTAAATTTTTTGTTCAAAATTCAGTTCACCGTGCAGATCCAACAATCTGTGATTACATTTTTTGTGTGTATTTATACACGTCATATCTACAATATGATGCAAGATCACTTCTCTACCTTTGATAGATTCTCTGATAGAAATTAATTCATTTAAAACATGGTCAAATTAATATCAGTATTTTCTTCTAACACAAAATTAAAAAAAAATGATTTATCAAGGAATGTAGTTGAAAGAGCATGATATTGTAAATATGTGTTTCAGTAATAAAATAAAAGAGAGAGAACATGAAAAAGTTAACAAGTTTATGAGTTATAAGGGAAACGCTTCATCACTGCACAGTGAACTGCCACCATTTTTACTTTTGAAAAAAAAAGATATAAGTAATTTTTTTAAATCGTAAATATACTTTTTTCATATAGGAGAAGAACAGTGTTTCACACATACCAATTTTCAATATTATACAAGATACAGCAATGGAGAAAAAAAATTGAATATTTCTAAAAATTTTACTACTGCAAGCTGTACCTAACCCCTTAACAGGTTTAGATGTTCCAGCAGTCCCACCAAATCCTGTGAAATCGAGGAAGGAAAATGATGTAAGGACCCTGTATATATCCCTGTTAGAAGAACAGAAGAGTTAGGTTACTTTGAACAAGTCTTTGCTAAGTTTCATCAATTTACTTGACTTTCGTTGTATCTAGCACATATTTCGTAAAAGATTTCCTCATGTTTTCTTTTTGTTACACAATAACTTTACCATTTCAAGTGGAATCATAAATACTGTACTGAAAATATAGTTGTGTTTACAAAAAAGGAAGCATTTTACTTAGTCATTGCTCACGAATTTTAAAATATGATGAATCACAATATTATCCTTAAAACAGTATAAATTGTGTGTTCATATTCCTTGTGTAATCCTCTTTATTTAATTCTCAACAAGAAATCGCAGAAGGAAATTTGTTCTGCCGTTTTTTCCATGCATAGGGTAATTGAATGGAAGAAAGGCCATTGAATGGAATAAGGACAATTGCAAGGTTATTTTATAACGACTATTGCTTCCTTACTGTACACACATTTATATAAATTACAATGTTTTTCAGTTAACAAAATATTGAATAATAGCGTGAATCTCCGTTATTTACTATGACTAAAAATGTGTTATTTATACAGCTACTCAAATATTTCAAAGGCCTTTTTCTCAAAACTTCAATTTGGGTTACGCCCGTATTCCATTCAACTCCTCAATTATTATAGCTTCAGTATCGGCTAACAACCTACCACCGTAAAATAGCAGCTTGCTACGAAACCCCAAAATAAGCCTGAGAATGGGACTGATTCTCTGGCACGACCACAGACGAAGTATATGATTATGTCTCGTGACCTCCTTGTAGTGTTTGATTATAATTATTTTCTAGGAGACCATGGTGTGCTCATGTTACAGTAACTCCTGATGCTAATAGAATGGCTGTATTTAATAGTGGAATTTGTAATGGATTAAAAGGATAAATACCTATAGGTGGTCATAAGGATCCAATGAATATTGTACGAAATAGAGATATATAAAAAATGGAAGTTTATCCTTTGAAGAGGTGGAAAAATTCAAATATCTTGGAGCAACAATAACAAATATAAATTACACTCGGGAGGAAATTAAACGCAGAATAAATGTGGGCAATGTCAGTTATTCTTCGGTTCATAAGTTTTTGTCATTCAGTCTGCTCTCAAAGAAGCTGACAGAATTTATAAAACAGTTATATTAGTGGTTGTTCTATATGGTAGTGAAATTTGGACTCTCACTTCGAGAGAGGAAGAGAAGTTAAGAGTATTTGAGAATAAGGCGCTTAGGAAAACATTTGGGGCTAAGAGGGATGAAGTTACAGGAGAATGGAGATAGTTACATAACGCAGAACTGCACGCATTGTATCCTTCATCTGACATATTTAGGAACATTAAATCCAGACGTTTGAGATGTGCAGGGCATGTAGCACGTATGGACGAATCCAGAAATGCTTATAGAGTGTTAGTTGGGAGGTCAGAGGGAAAAAAGACCTTAGGGAAGGCCGAGACGTAGATGACAGGATAATATTAAATCGGATTTGAGGGAGGTGGATTATGATTGTAGAAACTGGATTAATCTTGCTCGGCATAGGGACCGATGGCGGGTTTGAGGGCGACAATGAACCTCCGGGTCGGCCTGGGTAGCACAGTAGGTTTAGCGCTAGCCTTTTGTGCTCGAGGTTACGGGTTCGATTCCTGTTCAGGTCGATGGAATTTAATTGTGCTTAAATGCGAGAGACTAATGTCAGTAGATTTACTATCATGTAAAAGAACTCCTGCGGGAGAAAACTCCGACACACCGGCGTCGTTAAATGAACCATTTTGAGCCATAAGTAAGTAAGTTAGTATGATTTTCTGCTCTCTTCTACAGTTGGATTTGGTACCTTTTGAAAACAAGTTCCAAATATAGAAACTTAGCGGGATTAAAAAAAAAAAACCATTTTCCGATGTAACTACTTGTGTGTTAGCTTCCTCACAACAACAATGTAATCTGATGAACTCGCAGTTTATAAATAACACTTGGAAAAGTCGGAATATGTAAAATAGCTCATAAACAAATAATTATCATTTCGACAATCCTATATTACTTTGTCATTTTTAATTAATTGTTAATTTCCTACCAGCTCCTTTGTTTTCTGGTTGGGTTAATAGCTGACGTTACTTTCATCTTGTTTTGATTTTGCGATAAGCTAACTATAATGTAATAAATTTCAATTGGACCGTCTATGCTTATCTTGTATTACAAATATAATTTTATTGATTTGTTACATTAACGTTTTCGGTACTATGGTGTACCATCTTCAGATGTATACGTGATACTAAATGTAAACCTGGCCAATAGATGCATGTGTTGTGGTCTTAGGTGATCTGTGTTTATGTACATAACATACTATACCCATGATCAATTACAGTGGTTATATAAATACCATAAAAATCTTATATACTATTAATTAGATAAAACAAGCAATTAAAATCAATTATTTAAAAAACAGTGATCATTTCTGTTATGACGTGATCTAGATTACATGATGTTGTTGATGTGTGTTGTCGTGATAGTTCAATGCGACAACAAGTTATTAAAACTTCACTACATTGATTGCACTGTAATGTTGGATATATTTAAAATTGAAATTTGAAGTTTCTTTTCTGATGGGTATTGTCACTTATTGTACGATGTTGTACACACATAATGTTGAAGCACTTTAAATTAGAACGTAGCGTGGAGAACACGAATGATAAGAGTTTTTGCGCGTGAATTAACTAATTCACCTTACTATAATTTAAGTTACAATTTCTTTTGAGTTGGTTGTCACTCCCCGGATTCCAGTCTAGCCTTGCTTTCTGCGAACAATATAGATTGAGTTGTAAGAGTTTTTGTTAATATTATTTGATGCACTGTACATGATATGTGATAAACTTACATTCGAGCAGCTGGATGTGGTGTGTTTTCGGTGACGGCTTGGCTTGTAGCAGGCTCAATTCTGAATATCTGTTGATTTGTGTTCAGTTTAAAGTTAAATAAAGAAAAATGGCAGAATTTATGAACGATGTAGTGCCTCATTGGAAAAATATAGAGAAGGATGTGAACTTCAGAAGCCTTTAATGCTTCACAAAAGTGAATGTGAAAAAAATTAAACACGTATTTTTTTTATAAAAAACATAACCTATAAAAATATGAAGGCTATCAAATTATGAGGTTAGATTGTATTGTTAAATATAATTAACAATTACAGTTTATTTTGTAAAATTTGAATTGCAAAATGGAATTCCTTGTAACTTTAAATTATATATATATATATATATATATATATATATATATATATATAAAACTCTCCACAATAAAAATAGAATTAGCATAACTGGAATTCTAGAAATGGATTGTAATCTCTATCCAACGTCCCGTAATGACGATTTCCCAGTACTATTTTCTTGTTTCCTGTTTTATTAACGTCACTTATCTGATTCACACTCTCTTTCATGTTTATTTATTTATTTATTTATTTATTTATTTACTTATTTGTTTATTCAATTAATTAATTTTATTATTTAATTATTTATTTTATTTATTTATTTATTTATTTATTTATTTATTTATTTATTTATTTATTTATTTATTTATTTATTTATCCATTTTCAAAATTTACAAAAAGCAAAACACGAACCACTACAGCATGTGGATAGCATGTGAAAGTCTATAAAAAAAAAACTGAGCATCACGGTGCAATGTGGTCAAAGAGGATAGGTAACACGAGTACATACTAACTTTTAAATGATCAAGAAGGCTGTAGAGATGAGTATATATTCGCATTAGGTAGAATGTCTTTATTCTTACGAATGTGAGCATGTTCTAGTGGTTACGAGTATATAATCACAGTAAATGCTCATACTCATAAGTATAAACCTTGAGAAAGTACTTACATTTTATTATTACTACCCATTATGCTTCACCGAATGCATATCGATACTTGAGGAAGACTTTCTGTCTGCTGACTATTCGCTCCTTACGTAATTGGCTGCAACAAGTGGGTGTTGGTCCAGGTTTCAATGAGACAATTATGCAACTTCTTAAGATAAAATCGAGAAGTCTGACACCAGCTCAGAGAGTTGTTTCCATTGTATTTGACGAGATATCTTTGAAACAAAGTTTCTCGTATGATGCAAAATCAGATTTATTCGATGGCTTTGTAGAATTTGGACCATACGAGAGTCAAAATCAAACAAAAAGTGAAGAATTGAAACCCGCAAATCAGGCTTTAGTATTTATGATTAGGGGCTTGCAAACCAACTACAAGCAGATAATAGAATATTTCCTATCTAATAATTCCACGCCCGGTGATGTTCTAAAGGATCTTCTTTCCGAAGCCATCCGCGAGGTTAGGAAATGTGGCTATTTTCCTAAAGTAGTCGTTAGTGACCAGGTAGCCAGTAATATTAGAATGAGGAATTTATTGGGATGCGAGGTTGATAAACCATTTATTGAAATAGATGGAGAAATTATATACTTCTTCAATTACACACCACATCTCCTGAAGTCAGTACGAAACAACTTTAAGCGGCATGACTTTTCGTACAAAGATGAAGTATACACGTGGCAACATGTTGTTGAACTGTATAATAAAGATTAAGGTATGAATCCTCGATTATGCCCAAATTTGAGACAAAAAAAAATATAGAACTTCCACCTTTCTCGCTCATGAGGGTTTGTCTGGCTGCACAGGTGCTAAGTCAGGTATGCTCAAAATTGCAAAATCGCCGATTACACGGATGATGCTGCACTGCATAACACACACAGTGTAGGGACTGGGCTCCGCAACTACATTGCATTGTAGGCGTACATTGCAGCACCGCCAGTGGCATAGTTCTTACACTCATACAAATACGGATAATAAACTGAGTTTGTAAAAGGAAAGAGTATACACTCTAATATTCAGTTGTTACGTTATTTATTACACAGTATTTAATATAGTTATGGTATTATTATATCATAGACAATGTTATTTTCATATTACACCATATATTGCGGGATCTATGTTTGGATTTAGCAACCTTCATTCTCGAAAACAATTGTTCGCAAACATATGTCGAGGCGAAGGTAGCTAATATAGTTGCAGCGAATAAGCTCATCTTGGGATATTTCGTTTTGTTCATTTTTTTAACAATTCTATGCTTGTCAAAGTCATATTCTCTGCATTTAGTTCAGAATAATTCTACGTTACTTTGTAGATCAATTAACTCGTCCTGGAACTGCACTCTCACGGACTGTACTAAATTTACTATGAAAGGATTAACAAAAAGATTAATATCACTCTCCATAGTTCAAAATCACTAAATCTATATTCTGTGAATTTACATTTGAACTATTCCAGTAGGATACAGATATATAATTAACTATATTTTGATCAGGCTCCATACATCTCTTTACAAGTTAACCATCCGTGAAAGGTTTCAGTGCCTTAGCTAATTCCCAACATACTACATAACTTGCTCCTAAACACAGACTCTGAATTGTTCGACTCTCTTCAATGTTTGACCTTTCATTATGTGCTTTCAATTCTTGAAGCTGTAATATACTCAATATATTAAAATCACCATATAAAGTGTAATAAAATAAACGAAAAGAATAACAAACAGTTAAACCTATAGAAAAAAATAGAATTAAAAAATCCAAAGATATTAACAATCTCCAAAATTAAATCTATCTGTAGTTACACTGTTACTATTATTTATATGTAAGGACTTAATATCACTAATAATAATAATTGTGCACGTTGCACCCCTGAAAAATTATTATTTCAAAACATGTATTTCTGCTGGAATAAAATCACTACAATAATGATGATAATAATAATAATAATAATAATAATAATAATAATAATAATGTTGATATATGAATACATATTACAGAAAACAGCTTCTCTGTTACGTCGGCATGTTCTGGGTGGCAGAGCCTATAATGTTATTTTATGTTACTCAGTAGTATTCCTTACAGTACTTTACAACATAGTAAACACTTTACGTTTTCACCGAACGCACAACAAAAATAGTCTTCCTCCCACACTGTACGGAATGATCGTTTGCTTACAGAAGGTTTTGACTGTGTCATTGTCCCTCACTCTTCGTACGTTTACTAAGTACTTGAACTGACTTCCGCAGTCATCCGTCGAGCTTCGAACGAGGAACAGCACGCTCTACACTGGAAGGTTGTGATTACAGAACGTAATCGGGAGTCAGAGAATGAGCATACCTGTGCTAAGTCATTCCGTCAGCAAGACCATAAAAACTCAGGTGTCGTTTTGTCACTACCTGAAGAAACTCTTCAAACAGCTGAGTTTATAGAGCTAGTGGATCTGGATTTGACTGTTTTAATTCATCGACCATGAACAATGCTAAATCCTCACGCAGGGCTTTACAAACTACTTCTTGTCATTGGACGACTCTACAAAAACTGGAAAGTCTGTTTTCAAAACTGAAAATCCTGAGCGAAAAAAGACAAACTCTCCTTGCTTTAAGGGTTGGATACAAAATATAAAAGCGCTACGTCACTTGTGGAAAGCTCTGGAACAAAATTTTAACTTTCGGTTCCTGCTTACAAGACGTATAACACAAGACTGTATTGAAAATATTTTCTCTGTCGTGCGTTCTAAGGGTGGTAATAACATTACCCCTGACAGCTGTAAATTCAAGTCCGCCGTTAGAGGAATTATGAGCTGCCAGCTCTTAACACCTTCAGAGAAAGGCAACTGTGAAATTGAAGTCAGTGATTTTTTAGTTACGAAGAAGGAGACTGAAGAAAGTTCATTCAGAATCTGCAGTGATTATCTAGCAACAGAAAACAGTTTTGTAGAAACCGCTGAACTTGAAAAGGACAGTCATGATCAGTGTACGATTCCAGATAATGCACTAACATATGTGACAGGGTGGGCTTGTAGCAGAATACCACATGAGACATGCAAACTGGAACTAGCTAGTTTCAAATCTGAAAACTTGACAGGCATTTATCAGCCCATTGCAAATAAAAAGTATTACAGCGCTAATTTTCTAATTCCCACAAGTTATTCAGTTTCTTTATCTAAAATTATTCGATCAACATTTCACACGCGCTTCAGAAAAATTCTTTCATCAAGCAGACAAGGTGTAAAAACCAAGTTAATGGCCCTTATTTTTGAACAAATAGACCAAAACTAATTCAGTATGTAAAGATTGTAAACATGTTTTCGTTAATAAGTTCCTTAACGTAATGACCAATTGTTTTGTAAAAAATGAATGTGACAGAATAAGTTGTAGAATAGTAACTGGATAAAAGAACAGAAAGGCTAAAAAAGTAATGCATCAGTAACCTGAAGAATAGAGAGCTAATGGGACAATTAAGAAGTATTTACTGTAGTTTAATGTTGTTTTTCACCAATGTGATATCTCGTTTAAAACAGCTTATATTATTATTAGCATCATAATGTTTGTTCAATAGTTATGACAATTAAATTAACGAGAATGTAAATCTGACCATTCTGTAATGATTTCTTTAACTCTCATGTAATACTACATAGGCCTACCCTAGATATGTATGCAATCAAATACTGTAGAGAGCTTCGTACTGTATTTGAAGCAATGCATATTGGAAGCAGTGTTCAAACCAAGCCGCTAGACAGCGCTAGTTTTCTCGTGTCGCCGCCCGACACCATGTTAATCGCGTTGCTTTCCGGTATTAGCTCTCTACAGTATTTGACTATAGTACCGAAAACGTTAATGTAACAAATCAATAAAATTATATTTGTAATACAAGATAAGCATAGACGGTCCAATTGAAATTTATTACATTGACGTTACTTTGTTAACAATGTGACGTTGAAATACATATTAGCTGTCTGCCCAGTGACAGTCCCGATAATTGTATTTTTGAATCGTAATAACTAAGTACACTCGCAATCATACTCAAATGTATACAAATTTTCAGACTCTAGAATGTGCATGTAAGCTAGACACCCAGGGAATGTTTCTTCTTAAAGAAAAATTCACCGAAAGACGAGCCAAGCTTTCGATCCCGGAACCTCAAGGTCTGGAAGTCAGCATGCTGACCGTCAGACAACATAAATAGTCTCATTTTATTTTACTACAGAGTTAACATCAACAGGATTGATATATAAAGTATATGTCGACCTAGTTGGCAAGTTGGTATAGCGCTGGCCTTCTATGCCCAAGGTTACGGGTTCGATCCCGGGCCAGGTCGATGGCATTTAAGTGTGCTTAAATGTGACAGACTCATGTCAGTAGATTTACTGGCATGTAAAAGAACTCCTGCGGGACAAAATTCCGGCACATCCGGCGACGCTGATATAACCACTGCAGTTGCGAGCTTCGTTAAATAAAACATAACATTTTGATATAAAATATGGATAAACTTCTAATTTATATTTTAATTTATATTAAACGTGTAAAATTGTTGACTTCCCGACGAATCCGAAATATATATTTGATAATAGATGTTTATAATCTGCGTCATAGTGCAAAATTCCCGAAAAACTTCATTGTGGAAAATTTTAATTTTACATTTGTTAATACTTTTCTTCCACATAGAAGTATAATTCCTTGGTCCTTGATTAGCAATGGCACTTCTGTAGTTCCGAAATTTTTTCTCGGCCTTAAAATTGAATGAAATAAATTCTTAAAAATTAATTATTAGGAATCTTACTTTCTTCTCTCTATTTGTATTCCCTGTATTTTCTGTACTCCAGAAAGGGTCGACAATAATATTTTGGTAAGGTTTAATAACATTTGTGAGTCTTATTTTGTTCACCTCATTATAATAATTTGTTGACTCTTACTGGGATAATATTCAATATCAGTATGGTTTCTAAAGAAACAATGACAAGTATTTAATCTAAACTCTCGAATCTTTCCTGACCCTTAAACAATCAACGTGATTCTGGATGATTAATGTAGTACTTCTTTTCTCCCTAAATTTCATGCACGAATTTTCTTTGTCCAGAGAAGAAACTACGAAGTTTTGAGTACAACTTTTGTTATCCAAAAATATATCCGTTAGTTTTCTTTTATTTCCGTGGTCCTGAAAAAGCCCATAACTAACCATTTTGAATAATAAGAATTGTTAACTTCTCCTACAGCACCCAGCTTGCCATGAATGTAATACTGTATTATAGCTCGTGTGTGTAACAGCTTTCATAATCAGACTGTGCCTGTTAGACATGATATTTGAAGTCTTAAAAGTAGCATCTGAACTCCTTGATGTTCAAACATTCATAAATCTAGATAAATTGCGTACTTCAGAATTACGAGTCAAAAAAATAAATGTAATGTCTAAATACATTTGACGTAGTTTCGTAATTCAAACTATGAAGTGAAGGGAATTATCCAATAGAATAAATGTCGAAATTCACACAAATTAATTTATAAATTAAATAACATTCATAGACAATTTTAGTTTCTATGCATAAACAAACATCAGTTGCTCATAACACGAAGTAGAGACAAAATTTTAATGTGTAAAATGTAAACTCTCTTGTATTTTTATGACTCACAGAATATTTACTGTTTATTTATATTTAAGGGTTAATTTATTTCTGCGATATAATATATTTTACTCTTAGGTGAAATTAGACGACATTCCACCATTAGGTATTCAAAATATAAGGACTAGAGCAATAGAAAAAATAATTATCATATGACGAATTGCTAATATCAGGCAGATAGATAGATAGATAGATAGATAGATAGATAGATAGATAGATAGATAGATAGATAGATAGATAGATAGATAGATAGATAGATAGATAGATAGATAGATAGATAGATAGATAGATAGATAGATAGATAGATAGATAGATAGATAGATAGATAGATAGATAGATAGATAGATAGATAGATAGATAGATAGATAGATAGATAGATAGATAGATAGATAGATAGATAGATAGATAGATAGATAGATAGATAGATAGATAGATAGATAGATAGATAGATAGATAGATAGATAGATAGATAGATAGATAGATAGATAGATAGATAGATAGATAGATAGATAGATAGATAGATAGATAGATAGATAGATAGATAGATAGATAGATAGATAGATAGATAGATAGATAGATAGATAGATAGATAGATAGATAGATAGATAGATAGATAGATAGATAGATAGATAGATAGATAGATAGATAGATAGATAGATAGATAGATAGATAGATAGATAGATAGATAGATAGATAGATAGATAGATAGATAGATAGATAGATAGATAGATAGATAGATAGATAGATAGATAGATAGATAGATAGATAGATAGATAGATAGATAGATAGATAGATAGATAGATAGATAGATAGATAGATAGATAGATAGATAGATAGATAGATAGATAGATAGATAGATAGATAGATAGATAGATAGATAGATAGATAGATAGATAGATAGATAGATAGATAGATAGATAGATAGATAGATAGATAGATAGATAGATAGATAGATAGATAGATAGATAGATAGATAGATAGATAGATAGATAGATAGATAGATAGATAGATAGATAGATAGATAGATAGATAGATAGATAGATAGATAGATAGATAGATAGATAGATAGATAGATAGATAGATAGATAGATAGATAGATAGATAGATAGATAGATAGATAGATAGATAGATAGATAGATAGTTAGATAGATAGTTAGATAGATAGATAGATAGATAGATAGATAGATAGATAGATAGATAGATAGATAGATAGATAGATAGATAGATAGATAGATAGATAGATAGATAGATAGATAGATAGATAGATAGATAGATAGATAGATAGATAGATAGATAGATAGATAGATAGATAGATAGATAGATAGATAGATAGATAGATAGATAGATAGATAGATAGATAGATAGATAGATAGATAGATAGATAGATAGATAGATAGATAGATAGATAGATAGATAGATAGATAGATAGATAGATAGATAGATAGATAGATAGATAGATAGATAGATAGATAGATAGATAGATAGATAGATAGATAGATAGATAGATAGATAGATAGATAGATAGATAGATAGATAGATAGATAGATAGATAGATAGATAGATAGATAGATAGATAGATAGATAGATAGATAGATAGATAGATAGATAGATAGATAGATAGATAGATAGATAGATAGATAGATAGATAGATAGATAGATAGATAGATAGATAGATAGATAGATAGATAGATAGATAGATAGATAGATAGATAGATAGATAGATAGATAGATAGATAGATAGATAGATAGATAGATAGATAGATAGATAGATAGATAGATAGATAGATAGATAGATAGATAGATAGATAGATAGATAGATAGATAGATAGATAGATAGATAGATAGATAGATAGATAGATAGATAGATAGATAGATAGATAGATAGATAGATAGATAGATAGATAGATAGATAGATAGATAGATAGATAGATAGATAGATAGATAGATAGATAGATAGATAGATAGATAGATAGATAGATAGATAGATAGATAGATAGATAGATAGATAGATAGATAGATAGATAGATAGATAGATAGATAGATAGATAGATAGATAGATAGATAGATAGATAGATAGATAGATAGATAGATAGATAGATAGATAGATAGATAGATAGATAGATAGATAGATAGATAGATAGATAGATAGATAGATAGATAGATAGATAGATAGATAGATAGATAGATAGATAGATAGATAGATAGATAGATAGATAGATAGATAGATAGATAGATAGATAGATAGATAGATAGATAGATAGATAGATAGATAGATAGATAGATAGATAGATAGATAGATAGATAGATAGATAGATAGATAGATAGATAGATAGATAGATAGATAGATAGATAGATAGATAGATAGATAGATAGATAGATAGATAGATAGATAGATAGATAGATAGATAGATAGATAGATAGATAGATAGATAGATAGATAGATAGATAGATAGATAGATAGATAGATAGATAGATAGATAGATAGATAGATAGATAGATAGATAGATAGATAGATAGATAGATAGATAGATAGATAGATAGATAGATAGATAGATAGATAGATAGATAGATAGATAGATAGATAGATAGATAGATAGATAGATAGATAGATAGATAGATAGATAGATAGATAGATAGATAAATATTTGGGAGGGTGGTTGGGTGGGAGGGTGGGTGGGTGTGTAGGTGGGTGGGTGGGTGGTTGGGTGGGTAGGTAGGTAGACAGATCAAACTTTATTGTCAAAGGCATATATGCATAAACAAGGTGAATAAAATACATAAGTATAAAAAAAATTGAAATAAGTCATATATAAAATACATTATTCATATTAAAGGTCCACCCGTGCATCCTCTAGACCAACCGTGGCGAAAATGTGACTCACGAGAACATTGTGGCTCGCAGTGCATTTCTCTTGCTTCCTACCTACAACCCCCGCCCTCTCACTCACTGGAGTCAAACTCCGTTCCATTTGTATTCGTCTCTGACCTGCGAGTGGCGTATCGTCGCATTGTCTCTCTCGAAACCATGTACCTCTATAAAAAAACGAAAGTTTCAAGTAGGATGGGAGGATGCATTTTTTTGCTGTCAATATCATGAGAATATTAAATTTATGATTTGTTCACAAGTATTACTAGGAAAACGGTTGTATAACATAAAACGGCTTTATAAGTTACTACATGTTACTGATGAAACATTAAAAGGTTAAGTGTTATTATTATTATTATTATTATTATTATTATTATTATTATTATTATTATTATTATTATTATTATTATTATCATCATCATCATCATCATCATCTCTGTACGTCGATCCTTTTGCAGCAGATGTACGAATAATGCGGTTAGATCTTCAATTTAAACTCACAGATTTACAATGTGATGTTAAATGAAAGCTAGATGTAAGGATTGACATATGTTGAACTTTTCAAATCTTTGGCAAAAAATAAATATTTGAAGCTTCGTTCTTTCGCTTTCTCTTTTGAAGCCATGTTCGCTACAAGTTACGTTTGTGAAAAATTAGTTTCAACAATGAAATTAGTAAAAATCAAATTTAGATCACGACTGACAGGCAAATACCTTCGTGATCAACTACGACTGGTAGTAAGTGACATAATTCCTGATTTTGAAACTCTGCCGCAGAGACATTTTGAAGACAATTAATTTTAGGTTGTGATAATATGTCCTATGTTTTCCTGTTCATTTCTTTCTTCGTTACACGTATTAAAATTAATTTGTAGCCTTGTACTGTATATAATTTTATTTAAGTGCTTGACGTAAGGAAAATGAAAAACCGTTAATGTCAGACAGTTGCTTCACTTCCCCTTCGGGTGTCCGCCTCCCCCCCATAGGTGCTATGCACGTTGCAGGTTACACAGTGGCTCGGCGCACGATGGCATTTTCACCACGGCTGCTCTAGACTGTAGGCACATAGATTTATTAATTTCTTTTTTATATAACTCCTGAATTTGAGAGTATTTTTTGTACATGTGATATCCTCAGGCAAACTATTGTAAATTTTAATACCAGAGACCATAATTATTATAAGTTCTGCTAATATTTGTAAGATGGTGTACTGGAATACTTAAACTATTTTTGTTACGAGAATCATAGATATGAAAGTCACTATTTTGGTGAAAATCAGAAGGATTTGTATAAATTACTGTAGTTGCAAAACATTAAAAATATATATACTATAAACAGTGAGAATATTATACTTTAAAAAATATTCCCTCAAGGAAATGCTACTATAAACACCCGCTATGCACCTGGCGATACGCTTTTGAGCCATAAAAATGTCACTCAACATGGTTTTAGATCCCCAAAATTAAATGCCATATGAAAGCCTTGACTACTTGTGTAAAATAAAAAGACATTAATACATGAGCCGTTCAGAGCAGAAGTGGTGTAAATAAAAAATGGGTAATGAGGGTTAAAGTAAACATTCTGTAAAATACAGGGCAAAGTAGCAATTAATATTCAATTTATTTAAACTATTAGTAATCAGTGGATAGCACGAAGGACATATTAATTGCCGCTTTGCGCTGTATTTTACAGAATTTTTACTTTAAACCTCATTACTCAATTGTGACTTACACCACTTCTGCTCTGAACGGCTCACATCGTGATTAACTATCATCCTCAAAATTCTGATTTCATAACAAATACTGTTGAGTTTTGAAATTAAACTTATACAATGGGGTCTCCAAGACAAACAATTATCAATTGTAACGCCCAAAAATTTAATAGTTTCCCATTAACGTAAGTATTCATCTTGAATAGAAATATTAATGTCCTTCAAATTTTTCTTTTGATAATAGTGAAAGTGTATATATCCAGTCTTATTAACATTCAAGTAAAGCAGATTGCTATCAAACCATGTTTTGATGAGATCTTTTAACAGTTCACAAGAGATTGTCTCTAAGTCCAGTTCATTTCCATCTTTAACAATAACAGAAGTATCATCGGCATACATACATATAAAATGATTTCTTAAGTACATGGGTAAATCGTTTACATATAAAAGAAACAATACAGGGCCCGAAACAGAGCCCTCAGGAACACTCAAATCAATATGTACATTATTGGATCTATATTTATTAGAATAATTATTTATTTTATGATTCTTATGTATTATTTCCACATATTGATATCTGTTTTGAAGATAAGAGGCAAACCATTTTAATACTATCCCACGAATACGGTATCTTTCAAGCTTAGCCAGAAGAAGGTTATGATTCAGACAGTCAAAAGCTCTGCTAAGATCACAAAAAATTCCAAAAGGAGGCTTACCATTATCAAAAGCAGACAAAATTTTATTGAATACACTGTAGATTGCAGTATTAGTGGACTTTGAGGGTCTGAAACCATGTTGATTTTTGACTAAAATATTAAACCTATCCAGGTACTTGAGCAGTCAGTCTCAAGTCATGTGGCAGTCCCAATTACAGTATTAACCACGGAACTTTATGGAAATAATATTTCCGTCTGTGGCTTATCTATTTCAAAGTAGGCTATTTTATTTGAATTTGTTTTTGTTGACATCGTTTTCGCTTTACTTCGATCATCTTCAGGTATTAAAATTAGAACATGAAACAAATTAACAATTTAAAAAGACAAAAAACACCAAAATAATGCATATACATTAGGCATAATTTATAAGACATATTGTTCAAATTTGGAAAAGGAAGTCAAGATTACAATAGGACCAAGTACTAACGTGAAGAATACGATGGAATAGGTTTATACAGAGTCCTCCATATATGTATGACGCTTCCCTGACACCGCAAAGTCAGCACCATTTTCTGCTATGCATTTCGCACAGTTACCGCGAAATCAGACGTCCTTACTAAGGCAGTCATTTAAGTTTCTGAAGCCCGTTTAGCGGACAAAATATTTACAAACAAGTTGCAAACGAAAACAAATACATCTTAATGATGTCACAAGTGATGTTCAAAGTGTCCTTCTAATCCAATGTATGAATGAACAAACGAACGAACGAACGAATAAGTGAATGAACGAATGTAGAAATGAAGAAAATAGGAAATGAACGAACAAAGGAATGAACGAGCAAGCCAGGGAATGAGTGAACGACTGAGTGAATGAAGGAATGAACGATTCAAAGAATGAACGAATGAGCAAGCAAGTGAATAAGTGAACGAGTGAGCGAATGAGCGAATGAACGGATGAACGAATGAACAAATGAATTAACGATTGAAGAAATTAAGAAATGAAGGAATACAGGAACGAAGGAGCAAACAAGTGAGTCAACGAGTGAGCGAATTAGCGAATGAACGAACAAACGAACGAATGAACGGTTGAAGGAATGAAGGAATGAACGAAAGGACGAGTGAACGAACAAAGGAACGAACGAGCAAGCAAGTGCATAAGTGAACGAGGGAGCGAATGAGCATATAAACGAATGAACGAATAAAATAGTCAATAAACAATGAATGAATAAACGAATGAACAAGAAAGCGAATGGACATACGGACGAATGGAAGAATAAATAAATACATTTATTAATTAAGACTGTTTTGTCCCATTAAGGGTTAGGGTCTCTTAAGAAAGGAGAAAATTTGGATATATCTTACATGGTGAGCTACTTCAAGTATTTATAGTGATTACACAGACTATTAGAGTCTAATTACTGGTTCACATAGCATATTTCTCAGATTTTTGTCATTTTTATTTAGTTTGTGTCCTAATTCATACCTATTAATTCTACACCGGGCCACACTAGACGAGTAAGTTCCTTGAACTAGTTGCTTGAAGAAGTCTGTCATCCTCTTCATGGCTTGATATCTGAAATACTGGATTAATCTCTTCTTGCGAAATATTCCAAATGACTTGTAGACTATTTTCTTGCTGTTTTGCATAATTGAGCTGAAAGAGCTCGCTGTAATGTTCTTTACACTATTCTCAAACAATCAGTAAACACTCAATAGCTCGCACTGTATTACGACACGAATGCGTAATCCTTTCAGCAGCTCAGATATAGGTGAACTGCACACATGTCTCCCCGACAAACGCCCTTAAAATTCAGCGCACACTATGTGAGGCAACGTTTATGTAGGCTACTTCCCCAGGCGTTGCACACGGGGCATTCTGCAACGTTGAGATGGAACAAATAAGAGCCACGATATTTTGATGCCTTCAGTATTCAACGATATCCGAAGACAAGAAGCAAGAATAAGAAGAATGAAAAAAGCGGAGATGTACGAACAGAAAGAAAAGAGGGATATTAAAACAAGAATAAATTTAAAAAGAGAACGGAGTGTTATCCATTGTCTATTTCTAGTATAGCTGTCCATGATCTTTTACCTTCTATCTCTTATGAAAGTATGGAAGATACCGTGTGGCACAGAAGTCACTTGCCAAATGGAGAAAACAAAATTATGCATCTTGAAGTGACAACTAACAAAGAAAAGAAGAACCATTATAAGTATCACGACAAAACAACAAGGACTACGACCACGACCTGTAACTTTCATTACTGCAAAACCGAGTATACATACAAACATTCATAGTGTTCTACACAAGGGCACGTCTTTCACTGCAAACCCAACTTTCTCCAATCTTTCCTACTTTCTGCCTTCCTTTTTGTCTCCGCATATGATCCATATATCTCAATGTCGTCTATCATCTGATATTTTTTTCTGCCTCGAACTATTTTCCCGTTTACCATTTCTTCCAGTACATCCTTCAGTAGACAGTTTTTTCTCATCGGTTACCCATCCAATTCCTTTTTTTTCCCCGATCAGTTTCAGCATCATTCTTTCTTCACCCACTCATTCCAACACAGCCTCATTTCTTATAGTTTTTTTTTTTTACTTCACACTCTCCATCCTTCTCCATATCCACATTTCAAATACTTCTAGTTGATTCTCTTCATTTCGTTGTAATGTCCATGTTTCTACCTCATGCAATGCCACACTCTACACAAAGCACTTCGCTAGTCTCTTCCTTACTTATTTTTTCAGGAGTCAGCGGAAGACGCTCCTTTTACTATTAAAAGGTTCTTTTGTCCTTGCTATCCTCCCTTTGACTTCCTGGCAGCATCTCACATTACTGCTTATAGTACACCCCAAGTAAGCTTATCTGAAGCTGTCCATTTCTTCTACTGCCTCGTTTCGACTTCGCAAGTTTATTTTCTTTATTATTCTTCCGACAACCATGGTCTTCGTCTTGTTCGCATTTATCTTAATCTCATACTGCTTAGAGCTGTTATTTAGCTCCAAGCATATCACTTAGTATCGTCTCCTCTTCTAACAACGCCATATCATCACCAAATCTTATGCACTTTATTCTTCTTCCTCCTACTATCTCCTCTCCCATGTTCTGAAATCGCGTATATTTACAGCAAATCCATGTATTATTATCACTGCAAATTAGAATAAGAAAATAAACTTAACTCTGAAGTTGGCAACGTCGCATAAATTGCTCTGATGTTGACCTATACTAGGGTAGGTTGAGAGCTTATACCCAGTCTTTTCAAATACTCGTATTTAAGTAGAGATAGTTCATCGCACTGAAAATTTCCCCAAAATTCACGGACAATGAAATTTTTGTTTTTCTCAAGTTTTGTAATTATGTTTTAAAAATTAATGGCTAAACAAGCAAACAGATAGGTACTTCGCTTCGTGCTCCTCTTATATACCTTCAATTGTTTTACAATCCTTTCGTCAGTCATACTAACAGAACTTAGGTGACATTATGGAAGTATTACGCTAGTGTACACACGAATTCTTAATAAGTGTTAATATCACAAAACGCCCTTTTCGTATGCCTTGGATATACGAATCTGTGGCAGGTTAGGATAGGATAGGTTAGGTTAGATTAGGTTAGTTTAGGCTTCTGGTATGTCTTTTATATACAAATGTGACAGGTTAGATAAAGTTAGGTTAGGTTAGGTTAGGTTAGGTGAGATTAGGCTTTTATTATGCCTTGAATATACGAATTTGTAACAGGTTAGGTTAGATTAGGTTAACTTAGGTTTGTGCTGTGCTTTGCATATATGAATGTGACACGTTATGTTAGGTTTGTTTAGGATTTTCGTATGTCTTGCATATATGGGTGTGACTGGTTGGATTAGGTTACTTTAGGCTTTTGGTATGCCTTGCATATCTGAATGTGACAGGTTAAGATAAATTGCTTTAGTTTTTGGTATGCCTTGTATATACAAATCTGCGACAGGTTAGGTTAGGTTAGTTTAGGCTTTTGTTATGCATTGTATATACGAACTTTTGACAAGTTAATTTAGATTATGTTAGCTTAGGTTTAATCCATGCTTTGCACATTTGAATGTGACACGTTAGGTTAGGTTTGTTCAGGCGTTTGGTTTGTCTTGCATATATGAATGTGACTGATTGGATTAGTTTACTTTAGGCTTTTGGTATGGCTTACATTGCGACAGGTTAGGGTAGATTAGTTTAGGCTTTTGTTATGCCTTGTATATACGAATTTCAGACAGATTAGGTTAGGTTAGTTTAGGCTTTTGTTTCGTCTTGGATATATGAATACGTGACTGCTAGGTTAGGTTAGTTTAGTTTTTTTATTATGCCTTGAATATACGAATGTGACAGGTTGGGTTATGTTACATTAGGCTTTAGGTATGACTTGCATATACTAAGCTGTGGCGCGTTAGGTTAGTTTTCTTTAAGTTTTGCCTTGCAAATAGGAATCGGTGACAGGTTAAGTTAGGTATTTTTGTCATTTGGCATGCTTCGCATATACGAACATGCGACAGATTAGTGTCGGTTAGTTTAGTTTAGGATTTTTGGTAGACCTTGCATATATGAATCAGTGACAGGTTGGGTTAGGTTAGTTTAGTTTAGACTTTTAGTATGCCTTCCATACACTTAGAATTGTCTAAGAATGTTCCCTTTTTGCTGTTCGCCTTCCTTTGGTAATGTATTGTAATGATTTTCTAAAAATATCTGTAGACTATATGATCGACGTCTTCAAGGTAAAACTATTATTATTATTATTATTATTATTATTATTATTATTATTATTATTATTATTATTATTATTTTCAATCAACTGTACGATAAACAGATCTGAACCTCAGAAGTGATACCAAGAAGCCACCACATATGAGGTAACTAGGCAGGAGATAGTAAGGTAGGGTGGCCAGTTCCTTTCCTTATTATTATTATTATTATTATTATTATTATTATTATTATTATTATTATTATTATTATTATTATTATTATTAATTAGGTTAAGTTAGTTCAACTTAGAAGCTGTCAAGTCCCTCTAACCCGGTGTCCATGTGAAGGTGAAAATGACAGCGATTGAGTTCAGGATGTTCAAGGTCTGTGCAAAGGCTGGTCATTTTTTGTTAGTGACTTCGCCAGTACCGGTCATTGAGGAGGTACTGTAATGGCGGATGTACAAACGAAGCCTCATTACGAAAACTTTGTGTTTGTCATTATTACTTGCTCTGTTTCACTATTCCTTTAATACAAGTTATACGTTCTTAACAACACATAGAATCGTGTGTTTAATAACCCAACGTTTGCTTTCTTCACTGAAAACTACCACATAATATTCAGCCCATCATGACGCACCTCTTATTTCAAACGTAATTTATACATTTTCCAATAATATTTTCCCTGCAAATTTATTCCTATAAAATCCTTATATGTTCAATCCATATCCACAAAAAATCTCTTATAACGATGTTCACTTACTAAATCACCAGAAATACCTGCGCTTTCGTTTCTCCAAATTAACTGTGTTAAAGATCAATGTTTTCTATACCACGACTGCACTAGGTGGGAGCTACAGCACTCAATTTGCATACCACAAAGTATGTTCTTAACAACAGCATTAGCAGCCACTTCAAAGTCTAAGATAATAGTTTGAGGTATAAAAATGATAAATTTCACACAAACGATAGATAACGCCCGACATATTTTCATACGTTAAATTTGTTTCGA
The DNA here is from genome assembly GCF_040183065.1 of Periplaneta americana. Classification (NCBI taxonomy): domain Eukaryota; kingdom Metazoa; phylum Arthropoda; class Insecta; order Blattodea; family Blattidae; genus Periplaneta; species Periplaneta americana. The sequence continues at coordinate 19,916,602 of NC_091128.1, read as the reverse complement.
TAAAAGAAACCAAACCTAGTATAGACATAACCTACATCGCAATATGTGTCAATATATAATGTTGATGAAAGTGTTTAGCAGACAGGTAAAATGTTTCATCTGCTAACACAATGGATGGACTATTGCTCGTACTGGAACCAAGATTAGTTTTATTAGCGAAAATTTGGATATCTATGAAACAAAATCTGTCATTTTTGTGTTTCATACTGTTTAACCCATTTAACTGGTATAAATCCACATTTGCTAAATGAGGAAGAGTTGGGAATTGTTTACAACGCTGTCTGTATAGCGATAAGCGAAAATTAGTCATATCGATATTTTTCTTCGTGTAATTTCACTCGGCTCGAAGTCAAATCTTCGCATGTTTACGTTTGCAGCTATTTCGAATAATGTAGGTTGAATTGCCCTGTCACTTTTGTTTTCACGATCATGATCACCCCCAAAATTGCACTACTTCACTCGCTCCCTAAATCGTTTGAATTGCTACCAAGCAATTCGTTTCAGTACATTTGAACGATAAGCTATATTACCTGTGCTTTATTTACGTTATTTTCTATATTGAAACTGAAGAGGTGGACTAAGTCCAAATGACAAGTTATGAGGAAAATAACAAAAACTGACCAAATAAATTTGACGCATTTAGTTCTGTTTGAAAAAAACATAGACTCTAAGTCAAAACTTAGGAGAGTCTGTTAAATAAACTTACACAGCTATGTGTAGGCTTGGAAAGGATAAATTAAAACATCAAAAAGCTAGTCAAAAAAGGAATTAAGACACTTCGGAATTACTCTGTTCAATTGAAACAACAAAACACTCCACTCCAGTTATTTCATTACTTTTACGAATATTCATATTAAAAATAAAGTATTCGTCAAGATGAAATACTTCTCACTGAATATACAGTGTGTGGTAATAACGGCAGCTGTTCTGCCTAATGGGTTCAGGAAGAGAAACTACTGACATATATTAAACAAACACACTTACCGTTTTCACAATAAATTTTGAAAATGTCCACTACGTTCTTGCAGACACAGGTCAACACACCTATACTTCCTTTCGAACACTTTAAAGTTTCTCTCTTTATTTAATTTAGGTAATTATTTATTCAGTTTATAAGTCTTCTATTGTTTTCGTATTGTTCTATATACACTGGATTTGGCAGCGTGAGGTGGTGTTAAGTCTAGGAATCGGGGAGACCACAGTCCCTATGGGATTATTTTTTCACCAAATATAATTCTACTGAGCGATGGGCTGTGTGCTATGACATAGAAACTGTTAAGAATCTTGTCTTTCTCGTCCAACGAAAAGGAAACATTTCTTTTCCATAAATTGGTCCTATAATTCTCTTTCGCGAAATTTCAACCAATATGCCAGTTTTTTGGGTGTGTAATTCCATTTCAGCTACTAGTTGTTGTCCAAAAACGAGTATGTAGCCAGAAAGATGAAACCTAGCCTCATCAGTATAAAATATCCTGTCTAATACTCCAAGACCATGACGATTAATAAATTGGCGGTACCATTCACAGTAGCAAACTCTCTTATGATGATTTACAGATAGCAACTTTTGAACTGCACAAGCTATATTTGCATGTAACATAGACACTATCTTAACTGCAGTACTGCGCTTACCAAAACTTTAAGGATATCCCTCCATAAGTGATGTTTCACTCCTGTTCTTATACTTATGTGAAACCCCCTGATGTTTATACAGGGACTAAATGCCTTTGAAAAGTGAAGTTTTTATTGCAAACCCAATCTGTCTATTTTCCAAACTATGCATTATACAGGATAGCGCAAAAGTAACTACACATTTAGGTAATGTATGTTTCCAGTTTGGTAGGACGTACTACATACGTTAATATAGTTGGTAGGAAACAGAAAGTGACGCGTAGTGTTAACAAATGAATCATTTATGTATTAACCACAGGAACTTATTCCTGACAACACAAGTAACAGTTTTCACAAAATTTTAACGACAGAAAGAATTTTCGCCTTGAAGGCCGCTTATCAAAACGGTGTAAGTGTTGTATTAAGGGAATGGAGAGAACATTTCGAGTCAAATCCACCAAAACGTAAGACTGTCTACAATTTAATTCATAAATTTGAAACTGAAGGATTTGTTCTGAATGCACTTCGCAGTGGGCGACCTAGGACAGCACAAACTGAAGAAAATTAACTCAATAACTGTCTGGCTGTTATGACTAGTCCAGAGAAGTCCACAAGACGATTAGCGGTAGAGTTTCCAGACATGTCACGTCGGTCAATGCAAAGGATATTGTATCCGCAGAACTTCAAAGTGTACATTCCACGCCTGATACAGGGGTTGCTGGAAGATGATTCAGACAGGCGGCTACAATTTTGTGAAATTATGCTCGATCAGTATCGATTTGACCAGAATTTATTTCTTAATATTTTGTGGTTTGATGAGACCACATTCAAGTTATCAGGATATGTAAACCAACATAACTGTACTTATTGGTACACGGAAAACCAACAATCTGGACAACATCATTCAGCTGTGTTTGCATGTGTGTCAGAGTGTTCCAGGTAGACTTCATCGGTGTATTGATGAAGAAGGGAGAAAGTTTGAACATAAAAAGACGTGATATATACAGCAATTTGTTGATAGAGCTTATATAATGTTCGAATTATTAAAAATTACAAATTATTCAAAATTAACATTAGTGAAATAAGTGTGTAGTTACTTTTGTGCCACTCTGTATAACATTTTGTCCGTTATGAAACTTATTGAAAAATTACATATTTTGTAGGAAAAAAATTAATTACTGCAGAATGGGTTGACTTAGATCAATGAATTTTGGGATAGAGTTAGACATATCTGAGAGACTTCTTGTGCATCATTGCTTACTGTTTTGAAAAGTTTGTCACAGTTCGTGCAGGGGCTGTATTCCAGATTGTTTGTTTTTCCTTCAGGAAATTTTCTAAAATCCTCTTCATCTCGAAATTTGCAGTACTATATGGACCCGTATCTCCCACAGTCTTTTACATCATGACATTGTGAGTTGGTAACATCGCCCAGCTTGTTTATTAGCCTGCTAGAAGACATCTTTCGGAAAATGAGGATGGACTGGGGAATCCAGATAGATGGGTAGAAACTCCGAGACCTAAGGTTCGCAGACGACATCATCCTGTTTGCAACTTACGCGGATGAATTAAGTCGAGGTATACAAGAATTAGCTCAGCAAAGTAAGAAAGTTGGACTGGAACTAAATCTCCAGAAAATAAAACTAATGACCAACAGCAACGAGAAAATTATTCAAATGAACAACAGAGAACTAGAATACGTCACCGAATACACCTACATAGGACAAATAGTGACATTCAACAATGCTACACGTAAAGAAGTCCAGGGACGCATTTCGGCAGCATGGTCAAAATTCTGGAGTCTGAGATTTATCCTCACAAGCTAAGAATACAGTATAAGAATGAAAAAAGATATACTGGACAGCTGCATCCTTCCTCTTCTACTATATGGAGACCAAACCTGGGCTCTAATGGACAGAGAAAGAAACATGTTAGGAATATGCCAAAGAAAGTTGGAGAGAAAGATTCTTGGCGTCAGCCTCCATGACAGAATCCGCAACGAAGACCTGAGGAAGATGACAGGCATCAAAGACGCAGCAACATTAGCTACCTACATCAAATGGAAGTGGGCGGGCCACATCATGAGGATGGACCACAACAGATGGGCGTACAAAACAATAGCCTGGGACCCAAGAACCGGACAGAGGAGCGTAGGCCGACAGAAAATAAGATGGGCGGACGATCTGAAACTGCACTTTGTGATCCAACTGGACGACAACAGCTAAGGACCGCCGAGAGTGGAGACTACTGATAGATGCAGCATCAAATGAATGAGGATTTTTCCCGAACTGGCTACGCGGGAATGCCAAAATAGCCACCTTGCCAGCCAAGAGGACCTTGCCCTACAGGGATAATACGGGCTAATTCTAATTCTAATTCTAACATTGGTCAATCAGCTTATTCCCTTCATTTTTACTAATCAGCTGTGGAGTGTGCTACAAGTGTGGAAAGGTTGGATTTTTTCTCTGAAAAAAAAATAGATCAAATTTCAGTGAGTATGGACTTGAAGTCGCAGATTACTGGGATGTGGAAGGATGACTGGAGATAATATTTAACTTCATTCCAAAATTCATTGATCTAAGTCAACCCATTCTGGATTAATTTTTTCCTACTAAATATGTAATTATTCAGTAAGTTTCACAATAGAAAAATTGTTATGTAATCCACAGTTTGAAAGATAGACAGATTGAGTTTGTAGTAAAAACTTTACTTTTCACATCCATTTGGTCCCCGTATAAACATCAGGGGGTTTCACATACGTATAAGGAGAGGAGTGAAACATCACTTATGGAGGGGTGTCCTTAAACATTTGGTAATAGCTATATGTGCTAAAAACAAGGAAATGTAGGTTTCTTGGGCCATTTTTCCCACAGATTTAAAAGAACTCCTGCGCATTATGTCCGAAATAGTAACCAATTTTTCTTCTGTTAAAACAGGGGGCCTTCCATTTCTCGGAGCATGATGTACAAAACATATTTTCTTAAATTAAGCAATTAATTGGCTGACAATGTCAATTCGGTACTGCTGATTCTGCAAAACGTTCGCTAAATATCTGCTTAACTGTCTCTGTATATTTCCCATCCTACTGGAAAACAAACTCCAGAAAACGTGTTCCCTCTTCCGTAGAAAACATTATTTGCATAACAAAAATAACAATGACTGCACTTAATAACTTTCACTTACAGACTGGGAGATGAAGTACACTTGCTAACGTTCACTTACAGACTAAGGCCAATCAAACTTCACTGAGGATTACGCCAAGGCAGACCGATCTTTACTGAGAATTACCAACATTCCAATCACCAGGGCTAAATGAACTTTCTCTTCTACACTGCGGAGGGAGTTTCCTATCGCACTGTTTATAGCAGTGGTACTCACTAGAAATTACAAGATAGCCGAATGTAAGAAACAGTATCTGTCTGAGAACCGCACCAAATTTCACAGTACTCAAACTTGGTAACACGCAGGCTTATTACATTATGGAAAAACACATTCATTACTGATTATTGTCATTGATTTTTATATTAATAGTTAACTGTTTTATATTGTTATTATTATTATTATTATTATTATTATTATTATTATTATTAATATTTTGGAGGGGATAGAAAACTAGATGATTCCAACAAAATTCGTGGTGGTGGTGGTGGTGGTGGTGGTGGTGGTGGTGGTGGTGTGTTAATAGCGGTCAAAAAACTGGAGTATATCGGAGACATGACATAGAATTTAACACTAAATTTGTATGGGTTCAAATCCCTACTGAGGATAGTTATAATATTTTAATAGGCAACCATTACTTTTAACCGAACACTGATCCTAAAATTTTAAAATCCTATCTTTATTTTTCTTGAATTCAAACTAGACTCACACAATTATAGAATATTAATGCTCGGTGACTTCAACGCTCCTGGTATGAATTGGACATCTGGTTGTTATCCTAATTATATACATTATTATGCAAAAATCAAAACACAAGAGTTATTTTCACCCCTACGTTATAGGCTATCAGCCTGCAACAAATTTACTTTACAGTTAATAACAGAAACATACTTGATCTAGATTTCACAATATTTCTGAGAGTGAGGTCAAACTGACCTCGCATTCTCTAGTCTTACGAGATAAATACCAACCACCCCTCTTAATAAATCTTGAAGTTAAACTATCTTACTCTAATCATAGTCAACAAAATTGGTTTCAAAATTATGCTCAAGGTGATTATTTCAATATTTACCGGTACACTAGCCTATACAATTGTGACTGGAATTGCGTGTATCAAGTCAATGACGTAAATGTAGCAACAAAGGTATGTGTGATTGTTAAAAATGCCATAACTCAGTCAAATCCTGTCACAGTGACTAAGAGCACTAAATATCCTGAATGGTTTTCAAACAGCTTATGTCAACTTATCAGAAAAAAGATAAGGCGCACAAATATACAAAAGATTCAATACTGATGTCTATTAGCAAACTTTTTTCTAATTATAGAAAATTAGTAAAATCTAAAATTAAAACTGATAAATTAATTTGGTTTAAAAATCTATGAAAATTTAAAAAATGAACCTAAGAAATTTTGAAAATATGTTGAATCCTTTCGTAAAACTGACAACCACCCATATGAACTAATTGTTAAAGATAAACACCTTACTGATGAAAAAGATATTGCCAATGCATTTCTTAATAATTTCAATTCACTTCAGTAAAAGCTTAATCTTAAGGCTCAAAACAATAATAACAATTGTACAGACTGTCAATGCATACCTATAGTAACACATGATGATGTAAGGAAATCAATTAACAATTGAAGCCGACTAAATCATTGGGCACTGATGGTATTCCAAATTTTATAATAAAAGGATGTTCTCAAATCTTATACCATTATTAGTTCACATATTTAAATTAAGCTTGAAAACTGGAGTATTTCCATCAGACTGGAAAGAAGCAGCATTTATTCCTGTTTAAAAATTGTAAAAAGAATGTACTTAGTAACTACAGACCATTGTCTATTTCAAATAATTTCTCAAAAATTTTTGAAACTATAATTCTCGAACATACTTCTTTTCCCTTTATTTTTATGTAAAAACCAAATTAAATTCTGCACAACACGGATTTACTAAATCCAAATCTACTACAACCAACCTAGTCTCTTATTTGAATAGGATAGTACCGGTTGTTGAATCCCAGGGCCAAAGGGACGGAATATATTTTGATTTTAGTAAGGTGTTTGATGCAGTTCCACACTATTCTATTGTCTAAATTAGATAATATAGGACTATCGGTAAGCTACGTAAACTGGTTTGAAAATTATTTGTACAATAGACAATCAAATGTACGAATTTCGAATACTCTCTCTGATCCATTTAGTATTATTATTTGTGGTGTGCCCTAGGGCTCAACTTTAGTATCTCTATCATCTAAAAATGTATTAATTAACAGAAAAGATTGTATTAGAGACCTCGGTGTGGTAATTGACAATAAATTATATTTTGACAATCACATTGATTACATTTATAACTATGCAATAAGAATGTTAGGAATAATTCGATCAATTACTTATTCTTTTTCAACAACTGACTCTCTTTTAATAATATACTGTACTATAAATTAGTGAGATCGAAACTCGAATATGCATCTTTAGTTTAGAACTCTATTAATAGTACTGATTCTGCAAAACTGGAAAATGTTCAAAGCAAATGTATTTCATTATGTTCGTACAGATTTCTGGCTAATAACTCGGGATATAATTATGATCAAAAATGCGAAGCTGGTATGCTAGATGTCATGATCTCGATTACTTATTCTTATGTAAGGTCCATAATGGTGATATTAATTGTCAATCTTTTTTAAACAGTGTCAGCATTCGTATTCCTATTAAGGACATAACACATCACAAACTCTTCTATAATTATTAGAAATTCTAAATCTTCCTCTCCGGTCTCCAGATGTATAAAAAATGCTAACATACATGTAGGCGATTTCGATCCATTCAATGTATGGAAGTACGAGTATTAGAACATGGCAATGTCTTTGCTATTATTAATTGCATAATTTTTCTACACAAATTGGTAATACTTTTGTAACAATAACTTCTTTCCATAAAATATTATAGTGTTAATAATTCTTGTAAATTGATCATTGTAATCTATGGTCTTCATTTTGTTTTTATCTCAGTTATTTAATTTGTACCATAGTTGTTCATTTTATTGTATTAATTGTATCACTGTGCTGGATTTTCATTGGCCAATGGCTGTTGTCCAGCACATAAATATCAATATATATATATATATATATATATATATATATATATATATATATATATACATTATTATTATTGTTATTATTATTATTATTATCATCATCATCACTATCATCATTATTATTACATAATTTTAGGATAACTTACAGTTATGTAGACTAATGCTGTGAAGTTGAATGTCGATCTCTGCTACATCCTGCACAATTTTGTCAATACGAGCTGGTTGATTTGTGACATATTCTCAGCAGGCTTTCCAAGTTCACATTGGTCAGACTGTATGCTTACCCTTGATGAACTTTATCTTGCTGAAAGTCATTTCACAAATATACGTTGATCCAAAAAGACACAACATTTTATATGCACATGACACCAAGTTTTAGAACTGTTTTTCTGGGACTGTATTCCAAAACTCTAAAATTGAATTTGTTTTTCGTTTCTCTTAGAAAATACTTCCTAATTCTGAATCCTGCTGGAGATCAATAAGTTCATTTTTGAGATTACTAATCTCAGTGTCAAAAATTGACAACCAAGTTACATCTGTTGTTGTTACTGACAACGATTTCTGACTAATCGATTTGGTTTTCGGAACTTTAGAAATTCATCAAATTTCGCCCTGATATTATGGAGTAGTACAGTGAGCAATCCCATTAAAGGTTGTAAGTTTATTTCTATCTTTAAGGCTTCTTGAATAAGATATTGGAACTATGGGAAACTAGTGAAACCATTATTAATCAGTTCTTCTGTATACATTTTCAAATTCTCTTTTAAAGGAAAAATTTCACTTGTCAGCTAAGTAATAAGTTTATTTGAACCTTGCATTTTAATTTGGACATCATTCAGTATTCCTGTTACATCAGCCAGGAAGCCAACTTTTAACCACCATGAAAAAGAATCTAGTTCAGAGTATTCTTTAACTCGTTCACTTAAAAAAGAGTTTTATTTAATGGAGAAGATAAAAAATCGTTCCCAAACTCTTCCACTCAACCACCTGACTTCACTGTGATGAATAACATCATCACACTGTGGATTGAGCTCTTTGAGGAATTCTATGAATTGCCTATGGTTTAGTTCACGTGATCTAATGAAATTAACAATGTTAATTGCTTTCTTCATCACAGATTTGAAAGATTTTCTTGATATAAAATGCAATGGTATGTTAATAACTGGTCTATATTTAAATGTTTTTAACAAAGGAATAAATCCTGTATGACATCCTACCATTGAGGGACAACCGTCAGTACACACTGATAAAAGTTTGTTCAGGTCAATTTTGTATTTGTCGAAAAATGATTTAAATGCTTCAAAAAATCTATTCCCCGTGTCCGACCTATCATAGTTAAAAATTCGTCCTTTATAATCGCTATCGTATTACGATATTTGACAAGTAAAAGCAACTGAGAGGTGGAACCGATATCTGTGGACGAATACAGATCAAGGCTGAAATAGTCACATTCACGAATTTCATTGAGAGTACAAAGCAGCATGTCTCCCGACATTTCTTTAACTCTCCTAACACAAGTGGAGTTAGAAAGTTGCAACTTTTGTATGTCACTTTTTATCTGTTTTGCATTTGGAAATTTAGAAAATAATGTATCACATACAACTAGAAAACACTCCTTAAAATCCCTGCATCAGTAAACGGTTTCATTTTGCATGCTAAAATTTCTGCTACTTGATACGAAGCTTTTGTTGTCAATTTATTTTCATTTACAGTAGCAAACATCATTTTTTCTTCAGACACTATTGACATTTTTTATGTTTTTAGTTTTTCTGCTCTCAATTTAGAATCTTTAGGATATTTGCTGTCAAAATTGAATGCACGGTATTATAATGCCTATTAAGATTAAATCGTTTACAAACTTGAACTATGTCACGACATAATAAGCACATGGCACTGTCTTCCTTTTTAGCACGTATAAAGAAAAAATCATACTCCCGACTATCTTGACAAATTCTTCCTTCCTCTTCCAGTTTTATTTTTCTTTTTCCTTTCGAAAAAATACCAGCCATTATTAAACACTGCACTACAATAAACTTACCACTATCAATTAAATGTTCACCTGAATACGAGTATAACAGTAACCGAGTATTCAGTCGCTTGTTCATAGGAACTAAAAAAAATTAAAGTTTCCTACGACAATGAAACTAATTCAAACGATCTGCCAAACAAAGGTACAGATCGCGTAAAAGATCTGAAAGCCTGGCTGACATGACAGGGGAGAAGTGATGGGGGACACAGTGCAAACAACAACAAATACGCTCTAAACATCTAATTGAAAACATTGATCCCTTACCTTGAGCTGCTAGTCGGAGTCTTCAAGTTCTGCTATTCCTTCTATTTCATTGCCCTAGTTGAAATCACCGTCATCGTCGTTAGCATCGTTGTTACCACCGAGATTTATGATAAACATCATCAAACAATACTTTACGGTCGATATAATCTTGTTCTATCATTTTTTTATCACTTTCACAAAGAGGACGCCAATCGAGTTCAGTCATACTGTTAAATTTCTGCTCACATACTTCTCTTTCAGTCACAGACGTAGCTCTAAGGCGCTTGCCTGCCGATCCGGAGTTGCGTTCGGGCAATGAATAACATTTAATAAAACTTGTAATAAGTACGAAGAAACATACAATATCAGCATTAATTTTCTTGATTTAAATATTAAAATAAAAAAGCTAAATTTCACTGTAATATTTTTGGGAAACCCATGCCAATTAATTGCACCATACACCAAACATCCAATCATCCTTTACTTACTTACTTACTGGCTTTTAAGGAACCCGGAGGTTCATTCTCACCCTCACATAAGCCCGCCATTGGTCCCTATCCTGAGCAAGATTAATCCAGTCTCTACCATCATATACCACCTCCCTCATATCCATTTTAATATTATCTTCCCACCTACGTCTCGGCCTCCCCAAAGGTCTTTTTCCCTCCGGTCTCCCAACTAATGCTCTATATGCATTTATGGATCCGCCCATACGTGCTACATGTCCTGCCCATCTCAAACGTCTGGATTTTATGTTCCTAATTATGTCAGGTGAAGAATACAATGCGTGCACCTCTGCGTTGTGTAACTTTCTCCATTCTCCTGTAACTTCATCCCTCTTAGCCCCAAACAGTTTCCCAAGAACCTTATTCTCAAAAACCCTCAATCGCTGTTCCTCTCTCAAAGTGAGAGTCCAAGTTTCACAACCATACAGAACAACTGGTAATATAACTGTTTCATAAATTCTAACTTTGAGATTTTTTGACAGAAGACTAGATGACAAAAGCTTCTCAACCGAATAAAACACACATTTCCCACATTTATTCTGCGTTTAATTTCCTTCCGAGTGTCATTTATATTTGTTACTCTTCCTCCAAGATATTTGAATTCTTCCACCTCTTCGAAGGATAAATCTCCAAATTTTATAGTTCCATTTCGTACAACATTCTGATCACGCGACATAATCATATACTTAGTCTTTTCGGGATTTACTTCCAACCCTATCTCTTTACTTGCTTCACGTAGAATTTCCGTGTTTTCCTTAATCGTTTGTTGATTTTCTCCTAATATATTCAAGTCATCCGCATAGACAAGAATCTGATGTATCCCGTTCAATTCCAAACCCTCTGTGTTATCCTGAACTTTTCTAATGGCATATTCTAGAGCGAAGTTAAAAAGTAAAGGTGATAGTGCATCTCCCTGCTTTAGCCCGCAGTGAATTGAAAAAGCATCAGATAGAAACTGACCTATACGGACTCTGCTGTAAGTTTCACTAAGACACATTTTAATTAATCGAACTAGTTTCTTGGGAATACCAAATTCAATAAGAACATTATATAAAACTTCTCTCTTAATCGAGTCATACGCCTTTTTGAAATCTATGAATAACTGATGTACTGTACTCTTACACTCCCATTCTTTTTCCAATACCTGTCGAATACAAAAAATCTGATCAATAGTCTATCTATTACTCCTAAAACCACACTGATGATCCCCAATAATTTCATCTACATATGGAGTTAATCTTCTCAAAAGGACATTCGACAAAATTTCGTACGACATCAACAAAAGTGATATTCCTCGAAAGTTACTACAGTTAGTCTTGTCCCCCTTCTGAAAAATGGGTACGATTATGGACTCCTTGCACTGTTCTGGTAAAATTTCCTTTTCCCAGATTGCAAGTACAAGTTTATAAATTTCGCTAGATAATACGCTTCCACCCTCTTGTATTAATTCTGCTGGAATTTGATCAATACCTGGAGACTTGTATTTTTCAGATTTTCTATCGCAATTTCGACTTCAGAAAGTGTGGGTTCCGGTATAAATGGCTCAGCAGTTTGTGTTTCAATTTCGTCCCGATCATTTCTACTTGGCCTATGTATATTTAGTAGTTGCCCAAAGTAGTTTTTCCATCTGTTAAGGATTGAATGAGAATCTGCAAGCAAGTCACCATTCTCATCCTTGATCACGTTTACCCTTGCCTGATATCCATTTTTAAATTCCTTTATACCCTTATGTACAGTAGCGTACAAATTAATCCGAACAACGTAATTGCTTATGCAAAAACACTCAAACACTCTAAGTCAAACCTCAGTAATCTATGTGGCCTCCCTTGTTCCTAATAACAGCTCTGAGACCATTTGGCATGGATTCCACTAATTTCCCACAAATATTCTTCATTTCTTCATCGCGAAACCATACACCAATAAGGGCAGAAATCATCTTCTCCTTTCTAGAACAATCCATTTTTTTAATTATACTTTTGCAAATTTACCACAAGTTCTCAATGGGGTTGATGTCGGGTGAGTTGCCTGGCCAGGGGAGTATCTGAATATTCTTCTTGTTGAAGAATTCTGTCTTTTTTCGAGACGTATGGCATGGTGCCAGGTCTTGTTGGAACACACCTCTGCCATCCAGAAATGATTTTTGCAGCTGGGGTACGATTCTGGTTTCCAATAAGTGAATATATTTGTCAGAATTCATCATTCCCTTGATAGGTATTAATGCTCCAGGCCCTTCATTTGTAAAACAATCCCAAAACATTTGGGTGCTTGTTGGAGATAAGCTGCTGTTACTTTTTCGGATCCTTTCCGTACGTAAGAAACACGGTGGCCGTGGACCTCGAAATGAGACTCGTCGGAAAAAAGTACATTCTTCCAGTTATTCACTGTACAGCTTTGATATAATTTTGCCCACATTAAGCATTTTTTGCACATAATAGGGGTTAGCAGTTGCTTCTTAATAGGCTTACGAGCCCTTCGTCCAGCTTCCAAAAGCCTACGCCGCACTGTTGTGACGTGAATATTCGCCCCAGTGGTAGCCATTAACTCGCGGGTTAAGTCGGCAGCAGTTACTATAGGATTTAATTTACTTTTCCTGACAATTAAACGATCATCTGCAGGTGAAGATTCCCTTTTCCGGCCACATTTTCCTTTTTTTCTGGGGTGTGATGGATCCAGTCTCCCTGAATCGTTTTATGATCGAATTAACAGTAGCCAAACCGATGTGACATTCTGCAGCAATGTGCCTCTGTGTCATAGAAGAATGCTGTGCTAATGTTATAATTTTAGACCGTTTTCGTGGAGTTGTATCCATTTGTGAAGACGACAGAATGTACACAGGATTGCAGTATTAAGTCTTCAACACAACTGTAATGCTTATAAGTACAAAACGACAGGCAAAATGTCACATATTATAAAAAAAATAATAACGACAGACCTTCAACAATGGAATTACACGTACTACAGGTGTCAATTAAAGCGGTATGAGCAACTGTGAGGCCAACAATGACAGAAAATGTAAAAATATGTCGTGTTCGGATTAATTTGCACGCTACTGTAAATCTCGAATGTTTTTATTCTTACTATTTGTTTATACCTCATTCAGTTTTTCCTTCAAGTAATCTCTCTTTTTATTCCTAAGTGTACGACTTGCTTCCCGTCTTTCATTGAAATAATTATCTCCATACTCCTCATTTGGATCCTGTAAGAATTTAAATTTTGCCTGTTTCCTTCTACCTACTGCAATGGAACAATCTTCATCAAACCATGGTTTCTTTTTCTTAGTTTCATGATAACCTATGCTCTGCTGAGCTGCAATTTTGATATTATCTAGGATATTGTCCCACACGCTATTAACATCTAACTCTTTCTCATCTTCGTCGGAAGTTGCTAAAGCAGCAAACCTATTTGAAATTTCAACCTGATAACGTTGCTTAGTTTCCTCGGCCTTTAATTTCAGAATATTGAATCTACTATTATTAGCTTGTTACTGGCTACTGATAGTCTTTGTTTTAATTCTCCAATTACCAAATAATGGTCAGAATTACAGTCTGCCCCCCTGAAAGTTCGAACGTCTACTATACTAGTATCTCTTCGTTTATCTATCAAGATGTGATCTATTTGTTTGTGTGTCATTCCGTCTGGAGAAGTCCACGTATATTTATGCATATCCTTATGGGGGAATGTTGTACTCTTGACAATTAAATTTTTTGATGTGGCAAAGTTGACTGACCTAACTCCATTGACATTACTAATTACGTGTAGGCTCTCTTTTCCAATTGTTGGTTTAAAAATATCCTCCTGTCCTACTGTAGCGTTGAAATCCCCCAATAAACCTTTCATGTATATCTAGGTAACTGATCAAAAGTGTGTTCCAATTCCTCATAGAAGCTATTATTTATATGGTCGTCTTTCCCTTCTGTAGGGACGTGATCATTTATAACTACGATATCGCACCATCTACCATTAAGTACTAAATATGATAACCTGTCACTGATAAATTCGACCTTTTTTACTGCTGATTTTATTCTTTTATGTACAAAAAATCCCGTTCCTAATTGGTGGTTAATGTTTCGTTCCCCATAATACAACAAGTAATCGCCTATTTGTGATATGCCATTTCCATCTAACCTAACGTCTTGTACTCCCACGAAGTCTATTCTATATCTAGCGAGTTCTTTTGCCACTAATGTTAACCCTCCTCTTCTATAAAGACTAGTTACGTTCCACGTACCAAATCGTATAACCTTATTCCTTTGCTGTAGTCGTGCCGGAGAATCAGTCCCATTCCGAGGCTTATTGTTAGGTTTCGTAACAAGCTGTTTTTTACGGTGATGGATTGTTAGCCCTTCACCCAACCCCCAATCTGGAGGACCACCCCTTATCGGCTGTCCACGACTCCTTATTCAATATATTCACAGCTACCCACCATATCTGGAGGCCGTCTCCTCTATCCGCAACCTGAGGACGCGCCATGTCGTGGTGATAGGGACCCACAATATATGGTCCAATCATCCATATTCTCACAAAATCTATAAAGTCAAGTATTTGGTTGATCGTTTAATAAATACACCTTTGAACAAAGGACCTTATTCGATGTAATATAAATACATAATACAGTTAGCAACAGAAAATGATTCAGAATTTCATCCGCAACAGAATTAGAAAATTAAAGAACTAGACATGCACTACTATAGAATCCAAGAAAGCTCAAATTTGGAACTCAATGACTTACGTAGGGAAAATCAATACTCAATCATCTGCTTACTTCAAAAGAGAAAATATAAATATCACGTAACAATAAACTAAACAGCATAATCCCCAATAAAATTAGGAATAATAACAAATATTTACATGTGTCATTTACAAACTAAATTGTACAAACTGCAACATGAAATATATAGGCCAAACTAAAAGGAATCTCCTAGGTTCAAGAAACACAAATCTGATATTATTTACAACAGAACTAAATCATAATTTACTACACACTTAATTAATATTTGAACTTAATAGTATTCACAACACATTTCAAATTCTGAAAATAGTGATTGACCCATAATTAATTAATACAGCAGTAGAGTATTTCATCGCTAGATATTACAATCATAACATCCAATTATTAAATGAACAGGTTCCCAATTTTCAAAACTCCCTATACCGCATTAAAAAGTAACTACTCCTCAAGTAGTCTCGCCAGGCTACCAACTGAAACTCCTCCTTCCCTTCCTTGTCCACATCTCATTTGATATACACATTCAGTCACATTTACTGTAACGCAACGATGCTGATGGCTTCGACATCTGGCTCCATATTCTTCATCTTAAATACTGTAAGTATCAACAAAGGCATTATTTACGCTCCTTTCCAAAGTATTGTTTATAAAAACATTTTTTCGTTAATTCCAGATGTCCATTACAACTCATCGCTACGAGTGATTGAAAACTAAACACACATAGAATGTCAATTATTGTATCTCTTCAGTGACTTTTCTTATCTGAACGTATTATCACTAGCGGGTAAATACTGCTATTTTTAAACTTCTAAATATTTTAAATTTCATATATGTGGATACAACATGACCTAAATTAGTTATATTAGATTTATATACTCAATTAAAGTGTGGTTATCATTATAAGACTAATTTTCACATATTATAAGTTTTATTAAATGTTATTTATTACATGCCAAAATGACTCAGAGCCACTCTAGTATTCACATAATTTTATAATGTTCTTATACATGTTCAATTTTATAATTTGCACAAATGTTCTCTCACTATATATCATCTGTGTTCAATGTGCCATTCATTGTGTTCTCCACCTGAAGATGACTTTAAAAAAATCGAAAATATTTGTGGAAATATAACTTTGTAATGTAAGAAAACAGAAAATTAATTCTGTATTAATATAAATTGATAAGATTTAGACTGAAACTACAAATTTATAATTTAATATAAAACCAATAAGGCTGAATATAGGAATTTAACACATTTCAATGTTGTGCACGTGCGCTACTGCACTGCACTGCTAGGAATGGTGCAGGGATATCCAAAGTTTTGTGGAATTTTAATAAAGATATACTGCATTTATACTTAGAATTTAGATTTAAGAATTTGGATGTAATGTAATGAAAGTAAAATTATTCCAAGAGCCGCAACAAATATCCTCGAGAGCCGCATGCGGCCGCGTAATGAGTGCCGCTAGTTTATAGGAATAACTCTAAATGACGTTAAATTTTCTTAGCTGTTCAGTGTTGCACTATTGTTCAATTACTCGTGTTTCTTTTTTTTTCTTTTTATTTATTTATTTAATCTGGTAGACTTAAAGCCAGTAGCAACTTACCTATTTGCGGGAATGCAACTATGATTTTGCGTAAATGAAATTTTGTGGAATTAATAGTTTTATTCATATGCTACGCACCCACAAGGACAAAGTCAAGTATAAGGACCACGATAAAGATCATGACACAGATCACGACAAGCACCACTGTATGGATCACGTCAAATACCACGACGACAAGGATCACGGCAAGGATAATAACAAGGACCATGATCACCATAACAGCTTAACAAGCGTCAAAATCTATATCGTGATCTTTATTACAATTCTTGTCGTTGTCCATATCATGATCCTTTTCGTGGTGCTTTTCGTGGTCTTTGTCATGATCCCTATATTGGTCCTTGTCATGATACCTAACGTGGTCCTTATAGTGGTCCTTGTCATGTTGCTTGTCGTAGACCTTGTTGTCCTTGATATTATCTTTAGCGTGGTCCTTGTTGTCTTTGTCATTGTCTTTATCGTAAAATTTGTTGTCTTTGTCGTGTTCCTTATCGCGATACTTGTCTTTGTTATGTTCCTAATCGTGATACTTATTGTCTTTGTCATGTTATTTATAATAATACTCTTATCTTTGTCATGTTCCTTATCTTAATAGTCCACACCTGTGGATTAATGGTCAGCGCGTCTGGCCGCGAAACCAGGTGGCCCGGGTTCGAATCCCGGTCGGGGCAAGTTACCTGGTTGAGGTTTTCTCCGGGGTTTTCCCTCAACCCAATACGAGCAAATGCTGGGTAACTTTCGGTGCTGGACCCCGGACTCATTTCACCGGCATTATCACCTTCATCTCATTCAGACGTTAAATAACCTAGATGTTGATACAGCGTCGTAAAATAATAACTTATCTTAATAGTTGTTGTCTTCGTCATGTTCCTTGGCGTGACCTTGTTGTTTCTCTCATTGTTCTTGTCGTGATTTTTCTTATCATTCCTATGTTCCTTATCGTGATCTTTGTTGTCTTTGTCATGTTGCTTATTGTGGTCCTTTCTGTCTTAGTCACAATCCTTATCGTGATACTAATTGTCTTTGTCATGTTCCTTACCGTGGTCCTTCTGCCTTTGTTATATCCCTCATCGTGATACTTGTTTTTGCCATTTATCGTGATTCTTGTTGTCTTTGTGATGGTCCTTATCATGATCATTGTAATCGTAGTCATTATGATTCTTTTCCTTGGTACTTGTCTTGGTCCATGCTATGGTCCTTATCGTGGTCCTTGTTTTAGTGCTTTTCATGGTCCATGTGGTGAGCCATTATCGTGTTTCTTATCTTTGTCCTTGTTGTAATTCTCATTGTCTTTCTCGTGGTCCATTTTGTTTTTGCCATGATCCTATATTTGTAATTTTAAAACAAAATCGTTTAATATTAATACAAAGTGAGTTTTGAATCACGCGGCAGGAAATCTAGTCTTCATCGCAAGGTCTTGGAAGGCAGTACGGCAGTCGGACCGATCATAAAGTTAATCAGGCTCTAGTGCAGCGGTCATCAGCACAGTGCACTCTCGAGCTAGCGTCTCTTACCCGTGGATAAGACAGTGCACTGGAGTGTATCTGTGGCTGCTGGCGGGTATGCTTTCTACCTCTCCCTTCTGCACGACGGAGCATATTACGATGTACTCGTTACACTTTACCCATTTCGGCAAATGCTGACAACCATTGTTCTAGTGCATTCAGCGCCTTGAAATACTTGGGGTGACCTATGGCTGTGAATCCTTCAAAACATTTTAGAGAAGAAGAAGTCAATGCTCTCACTCCCACATCTCAGCGCTTTCACTCACACGTTTCTCCTTTCGGAAGACTTCCTAAATGGTGTGGAATGCAGTAGCAGCAGCAGTAATATTAACGTTTATTATACTAGTATTAGTACTGTATTAGTTATAGTGAAAGCAGTAGTTTTAGTTGTAATCTATTTGTAATTGGTTATTTTATGACGCTTTATCAACTGCTGTGGTTATCTAGCGTCTAAATGAGATTTAGGTGATAATGCCAGCGAAATGAGTTCAGGGTCCAGCGCCGAAACTTACCCAGCAGTTGCTTTTAATGGGTTGAGGGAAAACTCAAGCATGTAGCTCATCCCAATCAGAATTTCAACCCAATCGTTTCACAGTCAGACATGCTAATCTTTACTCCACAGCGGTGGACTAGTTGTACTATTAATAGCAGTAGCAGTAGCAGTAGCAGTAGTAGTGATGTTGACAATAGTAGTAGCAATATATGTAGTTGTAATGGTAATGTTGTATGCGTTTCTACAATTTATTTTAAGTTTTACTTTTAACGCCAATATCATATGTCATAGTTATAAACGGATCTATAATGTCAGGTTTGTCTTACTCAGGATACTTAGCAAGCCTACATAGTTACTAAATTTCAGTTAAATTAAGACTAAGGAAACATTTAAATTAAGCAACAACTGTTTTCGTAATTCATCAACAAAACGCTTATTACATTTGGCATCACCACGCTACTGTCCATGTGGAATTGGCTTTCAGAATTTTTTGTCTCAATAAAAATTGAGGTGTTATCTTGATTAGCATACCTCTTGAATTAATAGGCCTATATCTAAATGTCTTCTGGACAATATAGTAATCAATTCCTTTTTTTAATTCTACACAAGAAAAGAATCCAAACTATGCTTATTTTAATTTAGCCAGTTAGAATTCGTGGTTAGTTTCAGTCAACCAATTCCATTAATCCATCTGTGATTTATGGAGCATGAATCCTCTTATGAATACGGTGATAGTGTCCACACGTGACAGACAAAAGGATGATTCCCGCCAGTTGGCTTCTATCAGCGTCCGTAAGTTCACAGACAAGAATTTATTGCAAGGTGCTTGAATTCCTTTCGTGCTTGGTACGGTGATATTTTCTCTGTATATCCTGATTGGTATAGATGCAATGCATTCACCCTCTTTAAAATACTCCCTAGATATTGAATAATTTCGAGGGAAAAATTGTTCCGGAGCCGGGTATCGATCCCGAGACCTTTGGTTTAACGTACCAACGCTCTACCACTGAGCTACTCGGGAACTCTAACCGACACCGATCCAATTTTTCCCTCTATATCCACAGATCTCAAAGTGGGCTGACAACCGTCAAGCAACCAACTTCGAATGCACACTAGAGGGAAAAATTGGATCGGTGTCGGTTAGAGTTCCCGAGTAGCTCAGTGGTAGAGCGTTGGTACGTTAAACCAAAGGTCCCGGGATCGATACCCGGCTCCGGAACAATTTTTCCCTCGACAATTATTCAAATCAACTTTACAGGGAGTTATACCTGAAATCTTGATTTGCATAATACACGTCACTGTTCGTTAACAGAAAACCACAATTTAAGTCACACGGAGTTAGTGTGCACTCGAAGTTGGTTGCTTGACGGTTGTCAGCCCACTTTGAGGTCTGTGGATATAGAGGGAAAAATTGGATCGGTGTCGGTTAGAGTTCCCGAGTAGCTCAGTGGTAGAGCGTTGGTACGTTAAACCAAAGGTCCCGGGATCGATACCCGGCTCCGGAACAATTTTTCCCTCGAAATTATTCAAATCAACTTTACAGGGAGTTATACCTGAAATCTTGATTTGCATAATACACGTCACTGTTCGTTAACAGAAAACCACAATTTAAGTCACACGGAGTTAGTGTGCACTCGAAGTTGGTTGCTTGACGGTTGTCAGCCCACTTTGAGGTCGGTGGATATAGAGGGAAAAATTGGATCGGTGTCGGTTAAAGTTCCCGAGTAGCTCAGTGGTAGAGCGTTGGTACGTTAAACCAAAGGTCCCGGGATCGATACCCGGCTCCGGAACAATTTTTCCCTCGACAATTATTCAAATCAACTTTACAGGGAGTTATACCTGAAATCTTGATTTGCGTAATACACGTCACTGTTCGTTAACAGAAAACCACAATTTAAGTCACACGGAGTTAGTGTGCACTCGAAGTTGGTTGCTTGACGGTTGTCAGCCCACTTTGAGGTCTGTGGATATAGAGAGAAAAATTGGATCGGTGTCGGTTAGAGTTCCCGAGCAGCTCAGTGGTAGAGCGTTGGTACGTTAAACCAAAGGTCCCGGGATCGATACCCGGCTCCAGAACATTTTTTCCCTCGAAATTATTCAAATCAACTTTACAGGGAGTTATACCTGAAATCTTGATTTGCACTCCCTAGATAGTTTTGAAGTTCATTCCCAAAATGGAAAAAATTCGACGGAGCTTGTTTAGGTGCGGGGCGAAAACAGTAATCATAATTGTATTGATAGGAATATGTTAAAAATGTTTAATACAGAAAATAGCGAGTTTACTTTAAATAACAGCTAATTCTGACATAGTTCTATCTGCAAAGCTGTAGAAGACAAGTCAATGCCATTGTGTCTTTCCAAAAATTAGTTTTTTCAATAGCTTGGAACGTACTTTCTATCTTTCTTTATTACTTACGACTTTTAAGGAACTTGGAGATTCATTGCCGCCCTCACATCAGTCTGCCAACGGTCCTTCCAACTAACACTCTATATGCATTTCTGGATTCCACGAAACGTGCTACATGCCCTGCCCATGTTAAACATCTGGATTTAATGTTCCTAATTATTTAAAGTGAAGAATATAATGTGTGCAGTTCTGCGTTGTGTAACTTTCTCCATTCTCCTATAACTTCATCTCTCATAGTCTCATATATTTTACTAAGCAAATTATCCTCAAACACCATTAACCTTTGTTCCTCTCTCAAAGTGACAATCCAAGTTTCACAACCATACATAACAACCGGTAATATAACTGGTTTATGAATTCTAACTTTCGGGTTATTTGAGAGCAGACTGGATGACAAAAGCTTCTCAACTTAATAATAACTAACATATCCCATATTTATTCTGCGTTTAATTACATCCGGAGTGTCGTTTATATTATTTTGTTATTGTTGCTGCAAGATATTTGAATTTTTCCACCTCTTCAAAGGGTAAATCAATTTTTATATTTATATTTTGTACAATCTTCTGGTCATACATAAGCATATATTTTTTCTTTTGTTATTGTTGCTCCAAGATATTTATATTTTTCCACCTCTTCAAAGGGTAAATCAATTTTTATATTTATATTTTGTACAGTCTTCTGGTCATACAAAAGCATATTTTTTTTTCTTTTTGAGTAATTACTTCGAAACCTCTTTACTTGCTTCAAGTAAAATTCCCGTGGTTTCCCTAATGGTTTGAGGTTTTCTCCTAATTTATTTACGTCATCTGCATAGGCAAGCAGCTGATTTTTTAAAATTTAGAAGGATATTTTACGACGCTTTATCAACATCTTAGGTTATTTAGCGTCTGAATGAGATGAAGGTGATAATGCCGGTGAAATGAATCCGAGGTCCAGCACCAAAAATTACCCAGCATTTGCTCATATTGGGTTGAGGGAAAACCCCGGAAAAACCGGAACCAGGTAACTTGCTCCGATCGGGAATCGAAATCGGGTCACCTGGTTTCGCGGCCAGACGCGCTAACCGTTACTCCACAGGTGTGGACGCAAGCAGCTGCTATAACCCGTTAAATTTAAAACCTTTTCTATTATCCTGGACTTCCCTAATTGCATAGGCTAGAGCAAAGTTAAAATGTAAAGGTGGTAGTGCATCTCCTTCCTTCAGCCCGTAGTGAATTGGAAAAGAATCGGACAGAAACTAGCCTATACGGACTCTGTTGTATGTTTCACTGAGACACATTTTAATTAATGAAACTGGTTCGGCTTGGAAATGCCGACAAATATCAACGTCTTGCAAGATGACTCTATATAAAGAGTATTTTATCTAGTTACAAAAGAACGGTTGTTTGCCACTAAGCTCAGGGAATCTACCATGGAAACGCTTGCTACTGAAGTTAGTACATATTATGTTACAAGTTCGGGAATAGGATAGGACAAAATATAAGGATCACTTGGAACTGTGCACTAATAAATAAAAAATCTGTAACCACAATTTTATGATTTTATTAGCGTTACATAAAATACACGTAGAAAATAACAGTATTGCAACTAGGTAATTATTCATTTTAATTTCATCTGAAATGTACACAGATCACTACGGGTTATCACCAGTTTGGTGGCAGGTTGACGGCTATATGGGGCTACTGCTACTTTTACAAGTACTAAATACAGAGTAGTGTAAATTAGTGTAAATTTTCTCCCAGTTACAAAAGTGATTCAAGACGTATCAACAAATTTTAGGTACTCACTCTTTCCAACACAGATAAACAAAGCCCAGTGAAACAAACGCAACATATTTTTATTCGGTTATTTAATGACGCTGTATAAAATACTATGCTACTTAATACCGATAGAATTGGTGATAGCAATATGGTATATGTCAAGATGAAGCTGATGATTCGCCATGCAATTGCCTCTTATTCGTCTTACAGTTGAGATAGATTAAAAAATTCAACCAGGTAACCACCCCAAGCTATAATCGAACCCAGCTTCAGATTAACAGATAAACACGCGCGCCTGCCAATTGAGCTAAGCCGGTAGATGCCAACGCCACATATGCCCTAGATGAAATAGTGAAAATGTTAGATAAATAACTCCGTAAGTGGCCTTTAGAAAATAGCCTAAAATCATAACCATTTTCGTTAAATGTTGCACAGATGAGATACAAGACGTTATGATCACTTGTGATGCCCATTCTTCTGCCAACTAATAAGACTTTCCATTCGATAATACAATATACTGTACTGAGTTATTTTTTTCTCTTGATTGCCTTGTAGTCTCTCCTGACCACATTAGCGTGTTACTTCCAGTATCTGAAGAGAGTTATATTGGTATTAATTCAAGTTTTCTAAGTATAATTATTCTGTCTTTTATTTAAATTCCACCACATACTGCGTTAGTTTCAGTAGGCTGCTGTCACCTGGAATGAAATTTGTGAAAATGTATCCGTACTTTATCGATTATCTTTTTAACCTTCTTTTTTTTTCAATATTATAATAAAAGAAAGCTAATATGCTTACCCCTCTCAGTATAAGAACGTTCAAATTTCATGTCTAGTCACTTTATAAGAATTTTGATCATCATTTCTTTTTTGTTCCATTGATCTGTGTGAAATAAATATGTAAATTAATACAATGACTCATAAATACAAATATAGTTGCCACAACGCTCGTCTAGTCGAGAGCATGTGACTTTGAAGCATTTATTTTAGATAGGTATTTGCAGTTGAGGCATCCAGTGAGAGAGTGATCTATGCCAGAGTTGAGTGGAACAGAGATATCTAGAGTTTTGTATTTATTTCAATAACTTTAAAAAATTTCAAGTTAGCATACATTGTTTTATTTTCCATCTTGAAGTTGACATTTTAAAGTATCTACAAAAATTAATTTCAGTGTTCCATTTCAATATTTCTCCACTGCCTTAGGCCCCTTTCTCCTATAATGAAAGAGAACAATGTAACGTTACAATATGCTTAAAATATAAGAAGTCGCATGTCGTTAACTTTTGCTTTACTATATTCTAGTTCTTACACAACCACATGTCAGATCAAGAATCAGTCTGTCTGTCCGTCTGCCTTCCTTCTTGCCTCTCTAGCTCAATATCTAACTCGTATCTGTTTTCATCATTACTGTCACTATGAAGATTTTGTATCTTATGATTAAAATATTTTGATCTACACTTCAATATGGAACTCATGCTGAAACAAACATAGAAATCTATCATTTATTCTCAGTACCTTTAGTTGTCTGGATCGTCCTCGACTTCCTCGGCTGCAGTCAAATTATCTGGCTGGAGGGCGTAATACACCGCGTGGTGATTCTGTGGTATATAAGGTAGGAGAGACATCAGATCCTTGTGTTTTTAGCACTTATTTTTCTTCCAGCAGGATACAAACACTCCATATTTGATGGAAGGAATATTTTTCGCAGTGTTTCTTGGGATGGCATTGCCAGATTTTTACCTTTATTAGGTCTTCCAGCTGGTTTGTAGAAAACTTGCACTTCCTCCCATGGGCAGATATCGGAATATTTTGTTTTGTACTGCAGGATACCAGGTTTAGTAGCTTGTATCCTGAGAATTGCAATTTTTCGCAGTGGCATTTTTCTACCCAACGCGTTTTTCTGGTTCCTCACAATAAGTGATGCTGCATTATGGAAATTTTTTAAATCTTCAGTTCCCATTCTTAAAACCTGGAAAGGATTTTTCAATCTCGAATTTTCTACGAGACGAAACCAATCATCTGGTGTAAATACATAATCCGTTTTTCTGATTTTCTTTTCAATTACACCAAAATCACGGTCGGAAGGCAAAAATGTGTGTCCAGGAACTAGATAATAATGTTCTATGCAATCAAACATTCCCATCATAACAAGAGCATAATACATGAAATAAAGAATATTATTTTTGTTCTGTGCAGAACAGCTGTCAGAAAAAAATCGCAATTTGCGCTTCCTTAACGTATTTTCAGGCACACTTAAAATCTTAAATAGGCATGATGCAATCTCAGAATCACTTCGAGATGCAATATTTTCGGGCCACATACACATGAAGGCAGTTTTTTTGTTGCAAACATGAACACCTAAGTTATACACCCAGAGTTGTCTTAAATAGAACACTAAACCTGTTGGTATTTTAGGTGTTGGCAGAGCTTTCTGAAGATCATAAGTTATCAGACAATAATCACAATTTTCCTCTAGGCATTCAGATCGAAAGAAGACTGTATGCTACTGTTGCCTGTGTTTGATGTAGTCGTATGTCTAAGGGGATAATATCCTCCTCTTTTGCCAACCATGCGTCACACACTTTGCACGTATCTGTGTGAGGCATTTTGAAACCTATATTGAACCGTGTATTAAATATGGTTCTGTAAATGTCGTAACTCACACTATTCAGATTTAGAGCCTCTCTCTCTTCCTTGTAAAGCCTATACATCTCAGCAACAGATTTAACAGCCTTAATATACTTTTTCTGTAATTTATTTCTGCAATAATGACTTACATACAGAGGAAATTTCGTAATATGCTCGATCACTGATTTTTCATCGCTATCACTAGTTTTATGTTTATAATTCCGATGCTTACCTCTGCGATCAACAGGGGGTGAAACTTTTGAAGTGTTACAACCTTCCTCCTCATCTTCTGAATCGTTTCCATTAGATTGGCTTATATTTACCTTCCTATCTCCTCTAGCAGTGGAAAGGCGTCTTTTCGAAATTCCGAAAACATCACAAAACCCCTTGCTGCATACCCTATTCAACTGCCCATGAAAGACACGGTATATGAACGACACGTGACGTCTACTAGAGTTTTCGTTCTTCCTTTTCTTCAAGTAAATGCCACTACACTCTTGTCGACTTATCAGTCCAAATAAAAAAAGCATTTTGCGCATTATAATCCCCAATTTTATAAAATTGACAGAATATTTCATCCCTCTCATTTTCTGTGAGCACGTGAGATTTACACCAATTCACATTAGCTGCCTCTGTTCTGCCGCTGCAATTACACCCAACACCTTCCTGCTTTGCTGGAACAATCTTACGTGTTTTGTCACTAACGTATTCTAATCCTAAATTCCTACACACCTTAGCCCGTTTTCTTTTCCATTTTTCATCATTTCTCACTCGTTTTCTCGATTTCTCACAGCTGCTCGCTTCTAACTCTCCTTCACCGTCCGCCATGATATCAACAACTATCACGTCACCAGTAACAAACGTGGCTATTGGCCTGTCTGAACAGTCGAACAGAAACAGACGCGGCAATTGGCTATTCCGTGCAGACGACAGGTTCCGCAAATCTTTTTCCGCCTGGCATAGATCACTCTCTCGCCGTAGAAATGCGACTGAAGTAAATTACGAAAATTAACTTTGCAAAATAAACTGGGAAGGATGTCACAGAAGTTAATAATATTATGTATACAAAGAGAACACTTTGTGTACTTCATGAAAGTACCAATAACACAAAATTGAAAATTTTCGGCATAGATCACTCTCTCACTGGATGCCTCAGTTCTTTTAGGTCCAGTTAAGATGTCCTACGTCTTTCTGCTTACATACAGTACACACGTACATACTAAAATGAAGTTCATAACACTAAGCAAATCATTGTTCTCCAAACTCCTCTCATAACGAAGTAGTACAATCAATATTGAGATTTATATTGTACAATGAATGAATGAATGAATGAATGAATGAATGAATGAATGAATGCTAGCCATGATATCTCATATTGGGCACAGGCCTCCTGTGATGGGTTTAGAACCCCCTCGACAGGGATAGCTCAAGTGTATTCGCTTGGTGAGCCAATCCAGGCGAGCTATATTGTACAAAATAAGTAAATTATGAATTACTACAAAAAAAAACATATTCAAGTAAATTCAATTTCTTCCATTACCCACATTGAAATATTTTGTATGCCTATTTAGTTTGTTTTGTGTCCTGCTTTAACAAGTACTGGTATACTCCAACTGTAAAATTTCAGTCAATGTACATTACAAGTTGCTTCAAATTAAACATTATTATCTATTTAATATAAGAAGTACCAGAAAATTGAAACCAGAAAATTACAGATTTTGTAATGTGTGGGTCAGCGGACCTTTACAATCACACATACAGCAACACTGAATCATCTATGTTACTCTATTCCATCGTTACTAATGGTTTTTTAATATTGATATTAAAAATCAATTATCAGAGAAAATAATTCCTTCTTGTCTTCCTTTTACTAGAAACAGTTGTCAGTCAAAACGTTTTCATCATTATTGACTTTCACTGTTGAGTACTAGCAAAAGTTGTTATCGAACATTTTTTTCCATTGTCCCTAATGAACATTAACCACTATACATAATAAAACAATCATAGACTGAAATATATCACTCCTATGTGATTGCAAAACCCTTAGTTCTATACAATTTATTAAATATAAGCATACCTTCATTGAATGACTATTTTTTTTTTTTTTTTTTTAGTTTTCAAGCCAGCGATCCGTATTAATATTCGGACGACTTTAATTCCAAATACAATTCTGATGGGTAAACACATTTTAGTGCATATTAAACTTGTATTCTTCATTTACTGTACAGAATTAAAAATAATTCTAGATATGAGTTCCGAGAGAGATTAAAATTCAATGCAACGTTAATTGAAGTGGATTCAAATATGAACTAAATTCACGACTAATTATTATCATTATTGTTATAAAGCTCAAAATTCATTCTCCCTGCATTTTATGTCGCAGAAGAATTAGAGTACCAAGCGCTATCCGTTACCATAGTATTCATTTTCACGGACGTCTTGATAAAGCATGTTGCATCCAAGATGACCACTTTGACTGCTTAAAACAGGTTTTACACTGATATGATGATTGAAGGTTAATTCACAGAATATTCTATCTTTTGGATATAAATCGATTCACAGATAAGATTCATGTTGTTATTCATTTTCAAGTGGTACAAATCGTGTGCAAATTCATGAGATTTCCTTGTCTTCTTAAGATTTCAGTCGAAATAGATGTATAAATCAGGTATGCCAAACTCAGTTGAAGGGGAAAATATGACATTAACCTCACTCCAAAACATTTAGACAAAGTTGACATCCATGCATCGCTTTCAATTAAAAAACTTGCTTTAGTGGCGGGTAGTACATTCACTCGTTTGTAAAACAGCCATCACTCTACACATAAATTAGGATAAGATTGATAAGTCCACACATAAACTATTGAACATTAATATATTTCGTGATTAACTTATCGCAGACACCTCTTGTTTTGCACTAATGTATCAATATTCGGCTGGATTGTTTTAGTACATGAACGCAAATCAAAGATAAGATGACAGTAATATAACCTTGAGCATGCAGCTGATTTGGCCTATGGATTAATTTAAAAAAAAGTACTGTTGACAACAATATGTCAATACAGATATTGCAGTTATACGAACTGCAACATTTCTCATGTTAAAATATATTCCTTTTACCAATAACTAGTATAAAAATCTCGACCTATTTCCCCTAATATTTTTATGAAACTGTTCCCAACAAATCGTTTAAACATTCTGTCGTTTATTAAATTAAAAAATCGCAAATGAAAATAAATTTTCATAAAATGAGCAACACAACAAAAATTTCACATAATTACGCATCTGTAAGTTTGTTTTCCCAAAATCTTTACAATGGGTACCATTGAAATGATGTCTTATATTATAATGTCGTATATAACGAAATATAACGGAACATAATAGGCAATTAGCTTGATCTCGTTCAACAACAAAATAATAACCATGCTCTCATTTCTCACTGAAGCTGTATCTTGGTACTGTATACAGTGTCATTTTCAAATATTCTCTAAACTGCTCGCCACTGAATGTTTACGTTCTGTAGATAACGACTGACTAAATAGAATGAAAACAATTTCCCGGACAGGAGGTGGAGGAAGTAAGGTTGGTAATGTTTGCGCTCTCGGGAGCGCATGTTTGGTATCCCTGGTATAAACTGTATATATACTTGTAGGTATTTGATCAATATATCGACTCTCTAGTGAATGTTGCATATGTTTATTCTAATTTATTTTTACATCATTTTTCTATAAATATTTTGAAATATAATATTTAATATATGGGTGTCACTCTAATATTTTGCTTGGACACATGGACATCATTTAAAAATGACATTGAAAACAATGACCCCCAACGACTCATAATTATCTCTCAATATCATTATGAAATTCAGTTTTTGAAAGGGATAAACGAGTTTATTTCTTACATGGCCAGCTACAGCTACTGGTCCGGAGAAGGAAAAAACTTTTTTTCACAAAATGATAGGCTTTGCAGTGATTATCACTAGAGACCTTCCGGTCCCTACTATTTGAACTTGAGTCGGAGTTTGTGCAATGAGCCAATTATTTGAAGAGTAGTGGCGCGTGGAACTGTACGATGAAAAGACACAAAGTTCGCATCAATGAAAACGTAGTCTTTACTGTAAACTTTTAGCTTAAAATGTTACCCTTTCATAGGTACTACTATTAATGAAATGTTTAACCTTATATAACAACTAGCCGTACCCGTGCGCTCCGCTGCACCTGTTAGAAATAAATATAAAGTAATTACATAATTAAAATAGGACGTTTGATCCAGGGAACATTCATGATTGATAGTAGGATAAATCGTTTAATATGTTACTTAATTTAAATTGTGTCTAAATAATTAAAATGCGATCATTTTGGTCCAGAAAGTACTCATTTGGTGCAATGACAATTCCTTTAACACGTTTCTTAATTGTTATTAAATGCAACCATAGTTTAATGAACATTGACATCATTTAGATTTAATGTGTATACTTTATTTTACTTGCTATGTTTCCATTGAATTATGGTAATATTTTAATTTTAACCCATTGTTGTTTTCTACGTATTCAGTAAATGGCGCTTGGCCCACTATGGTTCTGAACCCTTCAAATAACTTAAATTATATTATATTATATAGTATTATATTATATTACATTATATTATATTATATTATATTATATTATATTATATTATATTATATTATATTATATTTTATTATATTATATTATCTATTATATTATATTACACTAGCCGTACCCATCCGCTCCGCTGCACCCGTTAGAAATAAATATAAAGTAATTACATAATTAAAATAGGACATTTGATCCAGGGAACATTCGTGTTTGATAGAAGGACAAATCGTTTAATATGTTACTTATTTTAAATTACATCCAAATAATTAAAACGCGATCATTTTGGTCCAGAGGCACTCATTTGGTGCAATGACGATTCCTTTAACATGTTTCTTAATTTTTATTACATGCAACCATAGTTTAATGAAGATTGACATCATTTAGATTGAATGTGTATATTTTATTTTACTTGTTATAAGTTTCCATTGAATTATGGTAATAACTTAATTTTAACCCTTGTTTTCTACGTATTCAGTAAATGGCGCTTAGCCCACTATGGTTCTGAACTCTTCAAATAACTTAAATTATATTATATAATATTACATATTATATTATATTATATTATATTATATTATATTATATTATATTATATTATATTATATTATATTATATTATATTATATTATATTATATTATATTATATTATATTATATTATATTATATTATATTATATTATATTATATTATACTATTTTATATTATATCAGAAGTTACTGTAATAACATTATAGCATTATGTCCATCTACAGAAACTACACTTTCCAATGGTGAATTAATAATTAATTATACAAATCGGTTAATTTAGCGTCCGATATTACTTCATACAAACACAGAAACATTCTCTGTAGGCTATCTTTCATAGCTTTCGATTGTTGTTGTCGAAGGCCCCTTGCAGACCAAGTCTTTTTTTTTTATTTCGTTACACGGCCTTAGATGGCAGTTATTTTAATTTTAAAACTCATTTATCTCATTAAATATCAGTCCTATCAAAATTTGTCAAGGAATAAAACGTATCGAAAATGATTTTTAAAGAAACGTTTGTTATGTAACATTTTCCACGAAAATCAATAATACGCGAGATATTTCGATTTATTTAATTCAGGTCCCCTTATAATCCCCCTTTTAAATAATGTATTTTGAATGCCATATAGCCTAAAGTCTAAGTTAAACGAATTTAATTTATATTCCAATTTTCATCGAAATCCGTTCAGTCATTATCGCGTGAAAAGGTAACAAACATACAGACAGACAGGCAGAGAGACAGACAAAAATTTCAAAAAAGCGATTTTCGGTTTCAGGGTGGTTAATTATATATGTTAGGACCAATTATTTTTGGAGAATCGAAAATTACCAGAAAAATTTCGGCTACAGATATATTATTAGTATAGATAATCATTGCTTTCAAATTTAACTTAAAATACCGGTATTATAATAACACGAGTACTGCCCTTGTGTACAAATGTACTTTTCAATAACATTGCTCGTCTTTAAACTTGTTGAAAGGAATGTTGGCATGCATCACCATTTTACACAGATCTATGCAAAATTCGTCCGCTGACACTGAATTACTTGTTGAAAGTAAATCTTCGGACTCACGTCTTTCTATCAATTTGAAATGGTTTATATGTTTTTTTATTACAGTGCTTCTATAAGTAACCATATTTTACAACAGATTATGTCAGTTTTACATACATTATACATAGTTATATTGTCATTTCACGGACATACTGTCTTCCGAATTCCTCTGTACTTTCATATTTGTTTCAGATATCTTTATTTCAACTAATAGTGCATATCAAAAACATTGCTAAACTGAAGTATACTGCACTTGTTTAGGAATAAGTAAACTGTTTAAGGCGACCTTGTAGTGCGCGTTATTTGTTGTCATTGTGAGCAGTCTCTACTGAAGGGCACATGTATACTCCGTGCACACGTATACTCATTCCATTGTTATGGGACGAAGAAAACGGAATTTAGTTCCAAAGTAGTATTACTAGCAATACTTACAATGTCAAATTTATATTGTTTTTATTATTCCCAGAAAAAGTCCATGTAAAATAAATTTCACCACTGCTTGCGCCTTTGCTACTCTGACTGTAAGATCATCACAAAATTAAATATATGAACTTAGAGTATTATAAAAACTAATACAGCTTAGTTAATCTAAAGAAGGACAATCTTTCATACGTTTCATATTGTTCCCAATTTTCTCTCGGACTCAAATATTTACACAAACATACTCAGTAAAAATAGTATTATGATAATGATTATGATAATAATGATAATAATAATAATAATAATAATAATTATTATTATTATTATTATTATTATTATTATTATTATTATTGCGAAAAGAAAATGCAGCAGGTAATGAGATGTAAAAAGAGTGGGGAAAATAATGAGCAATTTGATATAAATTACAGCCTTAACTACTCAAGGAAGACAGAGTCATACAAAGAAGTTTCATAGAAACTATATTCTAATTACACTCAGTAAATTCATAAGTAGCCCTTTTTAAATACATCAATTTAAATAAACATTTTCAGTACTATTCTAAACTCCAAGATTTCATAATATTATTTTAAAACTTAATGTAACTAAAACTTAAAGTATAAATATTTTAAGGCCTTAAAACAAATCTTAAAAAATATGTCATTCTAATTCGACGAATAAACATTGTTATCAGAAATAATAAATAAAAATGAATTTCTTGAAATGTCTGTGGTAATAAATAATCAGACAGCGGATTTTCGATCATCACACAGCGATAAAATATCACGCCCCTTGGAGCGTAGCAAACACTTCAATGACCTCTCTGCAACTGACGTACATCTAACGTTCATAATCTGGACCGAAAATCAGCTGTCTGGTAATAATGATTTAAATTCTGTCAGAAAATAGGCCTACTATGGAACTAAAACCGAATCTGCTCATAAATTTTATGATATTAATTTGTTTATGCTGTTAAAACTATCATGTTCACATTTAGTATCGTATAATATAATAAAAGTATCAGGAATTATTTTCATCACATTCTTTACACACAGTGGGCAATACAGAGTCTGTCATATTACGAATATTTTTACATAACTAATTATTAATAGAAAACTTCGGAGATAAATATTTGATAACCCATATTCACAAATTGTAGGCCTATACATTTTAATTTTTAACTGCAAACACAAGAGGTTTGTCATGTTTTTCAAGCAGCATAATCCAGTCATTGTTAACATAATTATTACATAATTATTTAACCAAATCAAAGATAATGTGGCTTATAGGCTGTCAACAACCAGAAAATTGTGAGTCTCAATTTTGAAGGTTGTCAATATTTACTCCCATGTCTTCAATTATTATTAGGCCAAAGTAAAATAAGAAACGGAATAAAGCGTTAGTAAATCTATATTTTTATATAATATGAAAAACATTTCCTTGAGACAAGCAGGAACATCTCTTTCAGATGTGAATATTATTGTACAGCCCCAGGATGAATAAAATGTTTGAAGTAGATTCACAGTCTACTATCCCATCGGCAATGAAATTACATAAGTCAAGATTTGTTGCTAATATATAGAAAAACGTTTAAGCAATACCTCTTCTGGCTATAAACTCTAAGAATCCGAGTAATATTCCAGGCGTAGAAGTTATATTCATCTCCCTTCCATAAAGCCTAGATGTGTGTTGGTTGATCACATGTTCACATCCTCCTGAAGAGTAAAACAATTGGTAAAGAAGAACACAATTTACAATGACGATTACAGGTATTTGTCAGAACACTTTGAAATCCTACAATGAATTCTGTATCGAGATATTTCTTATCATCTTCCTGCAATATTGACAACACATGTGTAAACTGAAATATTTTAAGTGTATTTCAATAATACTTGATTTTCTGCTATAGATTTTAACGTGAG
Source organism: Periplaneta americana (assembly GCF_040183065.1). Classification (NCBI taxonomy): domain Eukaryota; kingdom Metazoa; phylum Arthropoda; class Insecta; order Blattodea; family Blattidae; genus Periplaneta; species Periplaneta americana. Next base: position 19,882,314 of record NC_091128.1, on the reverse strand, counting down.
ATCACAGGTAAAATTTAAAAATAAAGCTGAAAAGTACCTGAATGGAATTCATCTCTCATTGTTCCAATATTCAATATAGGAAACAAAGTAGAATGCTAAATTATAGAGGAATTAATTTATTACCTGCTTGCTATAAACTTTAAACGAGAGTATTAACCAAACGATTAACAATAATAGCGAAAACTATTATTCATGAGGCTCAAAATGCATTTAAAAAAGAAAAACATGTCTGGACTGCATATTTAATATATCCCAATTGATAGAGAAATGAAGAGAATTTAATCAATCTACATTGTCTGTATTCACTGACTATGAAAAAACTTTCGATAGAGTGAATCGAAATTTATTATGGAACATTTTGAAAAACAGAGGCATCCTATAACACCTAATCTACAATATCTAGCTTGTATAAAGAGAACTTAATAGAAACAAAATATAACAATATCAGTAAGAAAAGTATAGGGTCTGTTTGGGACATCTCGACAGTTTTAGAAAAGTAGCCATTGTGAGCACTGTTCCTAGTGAGAAAGTTAAACTACATGAGATCCATGTTGACTGTGTAAGTGAATTTCCTGAAGTCAACTTGTATTTTACATTCACAAAAGACAATAAACACTATGAATGTGGGTTACACTTTTCTTTTCATGAAATATAGTACACTATCTTCAGTTTATTCTATTTTGACTAGATGTGCGTGATATTAGAGATTCATAAATTAATGCATATACATTTTAGATTTTAGTAAAGGCTCCGAATTCGTTACACTCAAACAATTATCTTTATTTGGAGTGTGCTGTTATCTTTTAAATGAAAGTGTATCTACGGAAATTTCGTCACTCTGTTTTGGGGAGATCCCAAACGTGTCTAGTTCTCTCTGATTTCGCTTGTGGTGCTCCTGAAAACTGTCTCTATTAAAATTTTTGTGTTTTTTGTTTCAAGAGTGTTTGCAATCGTTCATAGAGTTTTTAGTGTCACTTTGTTCGTCTATCTGTTTTTCTCTCTGTGTGTCTGTTTACATGTATGAAACTACTCATCTTCCATTGATCGATTTATATTTTAAATTTACATTGATATCAGACAAATAGGAAAAGGCACAAATCTCGATAGAAACATAGAAGTTCAATTACTTTGGCATATCCTTCGTCTTGACTCTAAAGGCTATACGAATTAACAATTTTAAAACAAAAGAAAATTGACATCCTGACGTGGGCAGGGTATAGTTGCGCCCCATGGTCAGATAAGATGCAGCAGATAAAAAGGGTCCTTGTTTTGTAGGCATAATTGCGCCCCGTTCCCATCAGGTAGTGAAAAGGGGCATGGCATAGTTGCGCCCCGATGAAATAATTAGAGAAAAAGACACTACGGAAACTTAGCCTCGTGATCAACCAACCTTATTGATTTCTTGTTCGATTTAGTATTCATTATCGATACCGTTAAAATGAACACCATGAAGTTGGCAATACTTTACTAACTGACATATTCAAATGAGTGAGCCGTTGGAATATGGGGCCTTAGCAGTCTTGACATTTTACTAGTGATTTTCACACCGTCTGTGGCGTATAGTGAGGTTAATTTAAAGTTTAATGAAAAGGGTAAAGAGTTAATAATTCACAGTGGCTCTAAGTTTCAATTTTCGAAACCCTGTAACGTAGGGTTAAGATATCGATGTACAAACAAAAAATGTAGTTCATTTATTGTGTGTGATCGATAAAAAAAAAGTGTTATATTAAATAGCAAAATTGATCAAATGCTAGGCCTACCTGATTTCAATGTAGCTATCACTGTAATATTTTTAAGTAATTTATTTATTTTTATGACAGTCACTTTTGTGTGTACTATGCCCATCGGGGCGCAACTATGCCATGTCCCTTCTGCTACCTGATTTCTTCGGGGAGCAATTATGCCATGCCTAGGCCTCCCAATTGACCGCGGGGCGCAACTATGCCATACCGCCTGACGTAGTCTACTGCATAATAACATGTTTGCGTACGATCCGGTTCTCCCCGAAAAATGATGTGAAATTCGCGTTGAAAAAATCACCACTTTCCCAAAAACACCACAGACACCATCTGCACAAGGACATTCCTCACCTACTGACACTTCCTTTGAAGAATTCCCAGTTCCGTTGCTAACACTTCCATCTGGTGATAAAAGAATAAGATAACTGCAAAACTTAGACTAATAACGTCTGAAAACTATAGGAAACAGGCGAAGGACACTAAACAACAAAAAGAAATTCGGTTTTTCCACAGAAGAAAACCGTTTAATACTCGGCGTGTAAGGAGAGGAGCTAGTTCATCAAACAATCTCAACGGTTAAAAAACCTATTGTGTCCCGTATAGTGGGTATTACTACGATGAAAATTCTACAGAACTATGTATTCAGTGTGTTGGAGAATACCAAAAATGGTTTCGCGAGACATGAGTGCATAATGGCACCGATGAAAAATTCACATTTGACCAACGCGAGTAGCAGTATTAGGCTTATAAAGTAATTAGAAATATTTCAGGAGCAAAATTTGTGTTATAAATGTTGGATTTTAAAGTGTTTCCTATGTTTGTAATTAATTGTCAAAATCTTCCCCATTATGGGAGAATCGACAAATTGCACCAATTTGTATTTATTTAAATACAGTGGCATAAAATGATCACATCGGAAACAAATATATGAAATGTACGGAAAACATGTCCATATTTGTTAGAGGAAAAAGTTATAATAAAATGTGCATAAATTGGTCTCAAAATTAACATTTTTCCTTAGTATGTCGAGATGTCCCTAAATGACGCTACATATAAACTAAGGAGTCCGACAAGGCTGTCCATTGTCCCTAATACTGTTCAATGAGAAGCTTAATCAATGGAAGATTTCGCTCTTAATCAAGGGGATAGATTTCACAACTATTCTTTTTGCAAAACGACCATGCAGCGATTGCCCGATCTGAAGACGAATTACAAGAAGCAGTTTTTAGATTCAGTAAAGTAGCAAAAACTTTCAATTTTATAATCTTTACTTCGAATGGCATTTTGTGGAACATACTCACAAGGGACACCTTTGACCTCGAATGATCAGAACCGCACGAAAACATGCTTAGTATAACAATCGATCATAAACAAAACAGTGGTGTGTGTCATTTCCATGCAAAATTCCGCACTTGTCTGCTAGCGCCATTAGGCGGTGGCATATTGTAGCTGCACTGACCAGTGCTCCAGATTGTTATTCTAAGCATGTTTTCGTGCGGTTTCGATCGTTCGAGGTCAATGGTGTCCCTTGTCAGAGCTAAAATTATAATTGAAAATACTATGATAGTACAAATGAATTCTTTCACAAATTAGGTTCTGAAATATCATATTTAGAAAGTATAGAAGTAGAAACAAAGATAAAGAAATTACGACAATTTTTTGGAACTGGAAAACAAATATAATTAAATAAAGCACACCGAAATACACTTTCAAATTTATATAAAATAATGGCTATCTCACTTTTAATATATATCGATCTGAGAATTGGGCACTAGAAAACAACAAGAAATGATTTAATCAGCAGAAATGTGGTTCCTACGCCAATAACAAATTATAAATTACGGGACAAAAATCCTAATAAAAAATCAGAGCAGAAATATGTGTTGGAAAATTAAAAGTTACAGATAGTGCTGGAAAGATCACCTATCCAGAATTGACTCTACACAACATGCAAGAGTCGAAGAAGCCTATCGCATAAAGGATGCAGACAAATTAGACACCCCAGACGACCATGGAATGACCAGGTTTTGAATGGAGTCGGAACGGACCAACATGGTCCTAATCCTTGAAGCTGATTATGGTGAATTCCTTTTTGCCCCAAGTAATTATTTGGAATATTCTGCGTAATTTTATATATATATATATATATATATATATATATATATATATATATATATATATATATATAAGTTATTGAAAAATTCCAATTGAGTGTTTTTTATTATGCACTACCTTTTATATGTCAAAGTATGATTCTTTCTCTTCCCACACTATTGCATAAAAATATAAATATATCTTAAACTATTTCGTATAATAGGTTGTGTTTTGGCGTGTTTTGTAGTTTAATGTCCTTTTCATAGGTTTATGATGTAGTGATTGCCTTCTTCTTGTGAATTTGGAAACAATTTTGTGTCATATATTTTTAAACATGTAAGTTTTTCTGATGTTTGCTTTATCGCTCATTCTCTCGGAAGTTAAACATTTTTAGCATACATAGGCCTACCTTTTCTCAGAAACTAAAATAGTTATAAATATGAACTTTTATAGCTTATCTACGTTATTACAAATATTTCTGAGCTCTAGTTCCAGGTCCTTTCGGTGACAATTTTTTGTTCATAAATATTAATGCAATTTTATTTTTCTTACAATATAGTCACTTACGAAAAAGAAAGCATAAGTTATTATTTTTACAAAATACACTTTCTAAACAAGACCTGAGCACTTTTAAAATACACAGAACAAAAAATCGTTTGCATCACCTCGGTCCCAAGAGTTCCTGAACCTTTACATAAAAACGGAAGAGAGATAAACAAAAGTAACATATCAGCTTTCTTTATTGTTCATCAGAACCAAACATTACAAGCTCTACAATGATACAGCTTGACCTTCTCACTTTGAGTTGCTGACTACAGTCTACACCAGTACTTTTAGTACCCCGTAGCACGTCCTCTTGCAGTGATGCATGCCTATATACGTCGTGGTATACTGTTCACTAGTTCATCAAGACACTGTTGATCCTTATTGTTCTACTCCTCAAGGCGATTCGGCGCAGATCTCTCATATTGGTTATTGGGTCATCTCGTCCATAAACATTCCTTTCTAATGTATTCAAGGCATGATTGATAGGGTTCACATCTTGGGAACATGCCGGCCACTCTAGTCTAGTGATTTCGCCATCACGAAGGAAGTCAATAACAAGACATGCACGATGGGAGACGTGCACGCTAGGCGCGAGAATTATTCGTCCATTAAGCCGAATTCCTCTCTCAAATTCTGGCACTATGGGTCGAAGAATATCATCCCTGTATTGGATAGTCGTTTCATTGCCTTCTATGACTACGAGTGACTTATGGTGGCCCCACGTAATGCCACCCCAAAACATCAGGGAACTACCACATTCCTGTATTCGCTGTACAGCGTGTCCAAGACGTAGAGGCTGACCAGACTGCCTCCAAACACATCTCCGACGATCGTCTGGTTGAAGGCATATGCGACACTCATCTGTGAAAAGAACCTTGTGCCAATTCTAATAAGTCCATTCAGCATAATGTTGGGCCCACCTATTTCCTATACTTTTAGTTGAAACGTGACAACCTATGGCTTCACGAAAATCATTATTTAGTTTGGTCGCATTTCGTTCCGGTTCCTCCGAGCTAAAATCCGTAAGTAGCGGTCATCCACGGCATTCGTAGTCCTTGAACGGCCTGTGCGAGGCAAGTCATCAACAATTTCTGTCTCTCTGTATCTCTTCCATGTGTGAACAACATCGCTTTAGTTCACTCTGAGACGTCTGGAAACTTCCCTTGATGATAGCCCTTCCTGACGCAATGTGACAGAGCGGACACGATCAAATGTCGCAATTGACCTTTCAGCCATAGCAGAACTGGTAGTGTACTTTCTTTATGATATTATGACTGGAACTGATTGGCTGTCTTACCTGCTCCGTTTGATAGGTAGGGCTCATGTATTATTGTTTACATCTTCGTGGAGATTTAGTGACAACTATGAATAGTTTTAGGGGCTGTGTTATTGATTCAATATAAACATTCAACTTTAAGGTTCAGGAACTCTTGAGACCGAAGTGATGCAAAAACTTTTTTTTGGTGTGTATAGTAAAGAATTAACTTTCATTGAGTTATCTACAGAGCGTTCGAGCCAAGATGTCTCCCACTATCATGAAAACTAGTTGGAGGGCAGGAATAATGCGAGTCCCGACATTATGCTCACTCCAGTTACGGCACATTCCCACGGCTCTCAAGTCAATACTCAATGCGTCTCTGTAATGCGCGTTTATGTTCTGATGTACAGTATAGAACAACGCATTTTTATATGCAAGACTTTCGTGAAATATACGTGGAGAACGTGTTGTCGTAAATTCGGACGTTTCCCCGATGGTACTGTGTCAAATTAGAAAACAATATACTGTACAGACTCGTAAAGTAATTTTAAAAGACAGGCTCGATTCAAAATAAGAAGCGTCGAGTGAATAAACGGGTCTTAACTGAGGAAATATTGGATGAAATAGGTTTTCGATTAGAACGAAGCCCTCAGAAATCTTTGCACAGATTAGCCCAGGAAGTAGGGATGTCAAAAACCTCAATTCAACACTCAACTAAATTCTTGAAGTTAAAACCGTATAAAACCCGTGTATTTCATCACATAATTGAAAATTAAACTACAGAAAGTGTCCGAGGATGTGCTAAAGCGACGTCAAGCTGCGTCAATTCTGAAGATCATCATTTTGAACAATTACTACAAAAAGGTAAGCCTTTTATTTCAGTATTATGAGTTTTATTTTGTCACAAATTACGGTCACCGTTTGGCGGGAAACGGGCGAAGCATGCGAAGAGCGCGCGGTCACCGGTAATGAGTGGACAACTTGGCTCGAACGCCCTGTATAATTCTATCTGACATAAAAGTATTTAAAAGTAATTCATTTAACATTGGTGACATAGTGCCTCTGATCCTACCTTAAAGCTTTCAAATACAGAGTTTATTCTGCATCGACGTTGGCGAGAAATGGCGTATAATTATTTGACATCGAGTGCTCTATCAGAGACAGTGTTAATACAGCTACACACGGACCTCACAGCTTCATTTTTTTCATTGCAGGACGCCATTACTATGAATTTAAAATCCATTGACATAAGCAGGGTTTGAATCCTATTTGTCTACGACAGATTCCACACGACGTACATCGATTAGAACATTCGTCCCTTTTGATGAAGCACATTATCATTACCCAAAGGCTTGGAAGCCAGGTAATAAGAAAAATAAAGACAATACTAGTAGAAAAGATAGGAAGAATACAAGGAAAATTGAAATGCTTAAGGAATACAACTTTCATGTTCCACATGTACTTATTAGGATGGCATTGCACTGCAGTGCCTACCGTTATTCTCTACTTTAACTACTGAATGCAAAGGGAAGGTTACTGCATGCTGCTAAATAAACCATATTCTGCTATATTCCGCAAGTATCCACCTACAAGGCCCTGTGCGGAACTCTTACGTTTCCCTCGCTACATCTTAAATGTGTAATTTTTGTAAATTAGTACAATTTTATTATTATTATTAATTATTCTTTGTTTTATGCATCGAGATTCTTGAAGGAAATTTTCATTATTTTGTAGTTGTATTCTTGTCACCTAATTCGACATGCATGAGAAAACTTTTCAGTGCTACCCAGAGGGGCTGGCAAAGTAAAAGAGACACAAACTAAAAGGAGAGAACAGTGGAAATCGCTTTCCTTTACCATGGCAACAAAACCGGAGGAACAAATAGGCTCCGCACTCCAAACTACTATAATGTTACTCTGACCATCTTAGCAGATAGGTTTAACAATAGAGTTTAGAGTTATCAAAAAGTACTTTTAACGTTATTCAGGCCCATTGCAAGGGCAGAAACTTGTGGTAGGCCTATTCATGTATTTTTATATAAAAACACAGAACTCGTACGTCTATAGTATGTTTGTGCATATGTATGTATGTACTTGTTATAATACGTATGTGAATGTATCTACTATTTATCACGCTGAGCTAAAATAACTTTATCATATGGAAGACTTTAATTTTATTATAAGGCGCTTTATTATGCCAAAGAAAATTTTCTTTCAAGAGTACTGTAGAATCTGATAATAATCATTTCGCTCCAGTTAAAAAAGTTCCAAAGTTGCTCTAGGAGGTGTAATAAAAGTTAATTAAATGTCTTACTTCCTCCAAAGATTGAACTCTGATTCCAAGGTGCTTTTATTAATTGAAATAACTGATAATGAACACCGGTATGAAAATCTCATAAAAGTGTCAAATACAACAAGGTAATATACTAGTACATTTTTCGGTTTAACCTTATAATTTCTACAAAACAAAATGTGAATATGTTCTCTGTAGTCACAGTTAACTAAACTTAATGTTTATAAAACTACGGTTGTACCATTTTCGTTAACATCTGTTGGTATGAAATCTCCTGATTTCCCTCATGTATTTAAAAATTCATACAGCCTATTTTCATCTAATAATAATTGTAATTGTCCTATTCTAAATAAATCTCCTCTAGTTACGTATCTCGGAATAATAATTCACCAACACTTACTTTGGGACAAACATGTTAATTTTCTGTGCAATAAATTAATAAAAATTATTCACTATTTTATTCGCCTACGAAATTACTTGACTGTCCATACTTTGCGAATGATTTATCTCGCATTAATACAATATGATATTATAGGATATGGTAATGTTTATAGTACCTCTCTCATGCCAGTAACACTGCTACAGAATAGAATATGAGAAATATGTCTCAATAAAGATCTTGATTATCCTACAGAGCTGTTGTATTCTGAATTTAAAGTGTTTGATATCCCTCAAATTTATAATAATGTCTTATTGAATTTCGTATATAAAAACCGAAATATATTTAATTTGTATTCATATAAATATAAAAACAAAAGGTCACACAACATATGCTTGACAGAACCTAAATGTACTACAACTGTACCTTATAATCACAGCAGCAACTTCGGTCAAAGACTTTATAACAAGATTATAGCTGAATTCCCAAATATATGATTTGCTAATTCTACTTATTTTTAAAAATCAATTAAAATATTATTGTTTAGAAAGAAAATTTAACGTTACAGTTATTGTGATATCTGTGTTTTTCTTATTCTATTTCATAAAATGTCTTAAAATGATGTAAAATGGTCCCTGAATACGAGTATGTAACTTAATCTTTTTGGTGGTGCTAGAGTGATTATTATATAAAAACAAGGTATGTATCTTTGTTCTAGCAATAAAATATTATTATTATTATTATTATTATTATTACTATTATTAATTGTTTTAGAAATAATAGTACCGAAATACATGGAAGGAAAAATCTGCAGCTTACCGGAGATACACCGGTACGTTTACCCAGTTCGGGTAATGAATCTACAGTTGTGCTAGCTTGGATGTCTTATTTTTTTTAACTCGCAAACAGAGATTTTGGATCTGTGGTTAGAGACGTATTTAATGAAATGTATGCAATATATTTCCTCTTCATATGAAGCGACATTCCGAAATTAGTTTCAGCTCACAAAAAATGTTTCACCCATGGTTCACTCAAGTGTATTTTGTGTGTTTATTACACTGGTCTACATTTTGAAATTTTTTTCTGTTGTTTCGCATCTGATATGCATTTCTTAAAAGGATTTTTTTGTGCTGAATTCTAAAATAATCTCCAATTTCGTCCAGCACGGCAGGTTTTATTAGAAATAATAAAAATGTGAATAAAAGCTAATACATTAATTACTACCTAGAAATGATGTTGTAGCTTTGTGCAACGTCATTAAAATTATTTTCAACAAGCTTTTTGTGAGAAAATGCCGGACTACAATTTTTCATTAACCATTAACAATCACAATCATAGCCTTATCTCAATACTGAACTTCAAATTTTCTCCTTTTTGATCTTTCGAATGTTGTTCAGAGCAGTCCTTTTCAACATCCAGCAATTAGCCACCATGTTAACACTCCACTTCCCTTGATACTTCATTTCCATTTTTTGTACCTTGATGAAATCCTTCACCTTGTTCCTCACTTAAACCTTCTAAATTATCAGGAAAATAATTTAAATGGAAATGAAGGAAATGTATGTACTTAGACACTCATATTCCAACCAGTCTTTTTGAAACCTTGTAACATCACTTTCACTATGTTAACAAAATTTGGATCTTTTTTATTTCCAAGGAAGTTTAAAAACAACGTTTCAGAATGCATTCCAGGCGTACTTTACATTTTCACTCCTAGTATTCTGGAACTGCAGGTCCATCATCAATTTTCGAATTTGTGGGCCAATGAATATACCAGCATTAATTTATTCATAGATTAATGAGATATTTAAACTACTTGCTGTCTTTATCTAGATCTTTCACAAATTGCTTCATTAAACCTAATTTCACAAGTTTCGACATTTCTATTAAACAACACTATTATTCTGTACTCGCGGAAAAATGACACGACAATGAATAACACAAGCCTGAACGTTCAAGTATAAAACAGCAACTGAAGGGAGGTAGGTTATCTCTGAAAAGTTTTAAATAAAGTTCTCTAATACCATAAAATATTAATTGACTTATTCAAATTATATATCACTAATGAGCTTCACCAAAACTTTTGAACGGAGCCGGACTATCTATGCGGTAAACAAATGATGATCGCAAAATATGTTTTATAGTGCCGTAAAGAAATTACAGTTTGAAATGTTGACAAACAAAGAAACAAATGGTAGTGAGGCAATAAAAACAGAAGAAAGTATATAAAGATTAGAAAAAATAAAGTACTCTAATAAAATAAAATAGGTATTAATTGACTTACTAAAATTATACTTCACTAATGTTAGCTTCACGAAAACGTTTGAACGAACGCGTCATTTTCAGTTGTGGGAAACAAATGACGATCGCAAAGCATGTTTTATAATAGTGTAAAGAATTTAGAGTTTCAAATGTTGAAAAACAAAGAACAAATGCTAGGGAAGTGATAAAAACAAACAAATACTAGGAAAGTGATAAAATTTTAGCGATAAACAACCAGGATTAGTTGAAACACGTCCTTTCGTACCGTTTATTGGTCCAAAGTAGTATGACGTAGCAAAAATTTAATAGTCATTTTAATATGGCAGAACCCGCGATTACAATTCAAACGAATGATGGTTCAAGTGTGTAACTACTTTGGACACCGAGATAAACGGAGAACTTGCGCAGCACTAATAATTTATACGCAACTTTGGTGCTCTCAAACCCGTGACAGAGGGGGGTGGTGTCGATGGACTTGGTCACACAAGTTACATTTCTTCATGACCTGGGTACTAACATTAGCATTCGACTGTGGCTCATACTGTTGCTACCGTAAGTAATTGAATTTGTCATTTTTGTTTCACCACGCATCCCGGAACTGGTGCCCATATTCGGTGTGGGGAAAGACGTGTTATACGTAAAAAATTGCATAACTTTGGGCATTCCTTGGATCAGATTACTGACAATGATTCGATGTTGTTCGTGTCTTTGAGGAGCCTTCAAAATTATGTAGGTGAGCGCTCGTCGACAGAATGACTATCTTATTTCCATGCGCTATCCAGCATTTTATCATTTCCAATAGTGAGAATTTCTTATCTCTATGTACATTCAATCATTACATATTGTGAAACTCGATAAAAATATAGTTAATCTCAATGTCGTAATGCAGTGCTTACAGAAGAACCTTACATTATGAAATTGCTACAGAAGTTTTCAGTTAAATTGTCCACAAAATAATAACTTACTTATGTGTCGAAAGCAATGACGTTGTTCACTCCAGCTCAGTTGCTGATGTCTAAAATTTAATTTATGTTTGTTTTATAAAAATGATACCTGCAGAGAACAAATTTCAAACGACAGAATCATTCGGAGACATTGGTCCATACTGTAGAAATGTCATTTGCAGAATTTCTGATCATAAATTGCAAAAATATAATATGAATATAAAATGTGCACGATAAGTCTGTAAACTGTAAGCTCATTTCTATTTGCATGACAACAATATAGCGAACAAACCACATTCTCTGACGAAAATAGTTATTTTTATGATAAAAGTTCGTGAAGGTTCTCTTTTTGGCCCGAGTGTAAAGTTTCTCAAAGGAGGCGAAGATGAGTATCACAAAAACATTAGGGACAGAAAGATAACTTTACGAATGAGTTTCATACAAAGTTTTCTACGATAGCACAAAATTATATTAAATAAATATTTAGAGTTGGAGAGATTATAAGATCAAGATTTCACAGCCGTCTAAACTCAGAACCATTAAGAAATAACTATCTATAGAATTACAGCATGTTTTATTCATGATCACGATTTCATAATCAACAAAGCGGGTAGGAAAAGTTGAAAGCTGCATATTACTGCAATGAATACTACAGATGTAACTTTAGAATAATAAGGGATAAAAATTAAATAAGAATGTTTAATTTGTTACTTATTTGTGTTACGTGTAATATTTATGTTATGAAAGAGCTAGGTAATGCATTCATTTCTTATTGAATTACGTTTATACATTGAATATTGCATTTTCTTCACCAATGCGTAAAATGAATAGCAGTGCGTAAGGTGATTACTTACTTTTTTACGCATTAGTGTTCTAAAGACTCACTTAACGCACTGATAACAGTGGGTAAAATGAAACTTTACGCACCATTGTAAAAAAAAGATATTTTAATTGAATTTCATATTTTTACAATTTCTGGAAATTTAAAAATTTAACCTTTTCTTCTATACCCATATATGTAGATATTTTATGACAATTTCGGTATTAAATGCATTATTACTTTTGCAGTTTTAATAAGTCATTAATTTCTATAAATAACTCATACTGTTGCGATGTTTCACAATTTTTTTGTTTTTATGTTACAATTTCATCGTATGACATCATTCTTTTTACCTGCAAAATCAAAGTATAGGTCTAGAGACTATGTAATGTGTAGAAAATTTAGACTTGTCCGTAAAATAGAAGTTATATTACAAAAATCAATTGTGATGTTTATTGCATTTTAAGTCTGTCATATTTCAGACAAAAAATATGGAATAAATTAGGTATTACCATACAGAATTTTAAAGTATATTTAATCAAATGTACTGGTTATAATCTAATCAACATTCCTATTTTTTATGTTATGAGATGTGGCATTTATTTTTCACTGAACAGTTGCCTCTGTAAGTTGATTTTATTCCATTTTATAAAACTTACGTATAGAGAAATATGTGCGAATATGTGAATTTTTGCAGCTGCAGAAATATATAAAGTTTCGGAGCCAAGTAACGATCCCATCACTAGAAATGACAAAAACGTTGACCTTATTTTTCGATTCATTATTCTACAAGACTCCGAAATGTTGCATAAAATTATACAATACTTACGACACATTACAAACCCACAAAGTATCATACTGCGCTCAAAATCGTGAAATTATAGACCGTATTTAATTGAGCAATTTTCCCTCATAATTATATTCTTTTTAAATTTTGTTGAAATCGAAATGTTATTTCTTATGCCTAAATATGATTTTCTTTAATTTTTTATAGACAAAAATCTAACTTACTGTTAATACTATTTGTAAAATATAAAGATGTAGTACGTATTGTTTATTTCTACATGCAACATTCTTAAATTTTGTCATGTTGGAAATGTAATTTATTATTGATAGGCCTACCTAAATTTCCTTCAGTTTTCCTTCATTTTTAGTGAGAATAATATCATAATTGTAATAGTAGCAATAGTAGTCAATATTATAAATGTAACTGCATTTGTTTACACTACGATAAGTAATTTGTTATCATTGTGGGATCAAAATTTCACTCAATTTTATCGAGTACACCTAAGCACGGCATACAAACAAATAGTAATACTTTCGTCCTAATGAAGATCCATGTATCCTGCAGTATATAAGGAACCAGGAGGTTCATTGCAGCTCTCACATAAGCCCACCATCGGTCCCTATTCTAAGCAAAACTAAACCAGTCTGTACTATTAGACTTCACCTTCCTCAGATCCATATTAATATTATCCTCCGATCTAGTATCGGCCTCCCCAAAGGTTTTTTCTTCTGGCCTCCCAACTAAAATTTTATATGCATTTCTGGGTTCGCCCATACGTACTACATGCCCTGCCCATCTCAAACGCCTGGATTTAATGTTCCTAATTATATTAGGTGACAAATACAATGCGTGCAGTTCTGCGTTGTGTAACTTAACATACAGCTACAAATTATGTATTATAAAAGTAGTCAGATTATAATTACAATAGGAACGGAAGTATAAAAATTACATTTACCATATTATGTAGGCCTATTCATGAAATGCTACTATCCATATTTACAAGGTGTGATTTTGTCTTATTTCGAATGTAGGGTAAACTAGGACCTGTTGGACAGTCGGGCATGTTGGACACTCTGTACTTTAACGTGTTACCTCGCCACTTGTGGGCACCACATTCTGCTAGAAGTCAATGACGGAAGTAGGGGCTACTTCCGTCATTGACAGAGTGTCCAACATGCCCGACTGTCCAACAGACCCCAGTTTACCCTAAATCATTTGGTATTGAATTAAATGTTGCTTTAGTACAATAATTATGAAACATGTGTTCTTTTTATTTAGTCCAATATGTTAGTATTGTTTATATTATGTATAATTTGTACAAATCAAAATATTTTCTTTTCTTTCAGAGATACATTTCTGTACAAAATATATCATAATTATTATTTAGTCTCAAAATAATTTGAAAATGAAATTTATCACCGAAGAGCGACGGTCAGAATAGGATCTGGACAATACGAAATATACACGGGCAATACTATTAATGATATAATTTCTTGTTATAACTCAATTCCTAATTATAACAGGCCTATACTACTTCAAAATAATGTACTTTGTTTAGTTCTTCAGATTTAACTCAATTCCAAGTCTCCTCATTCCAGTAACTATTTTAAAATCATTGGTTTAATATGAGCAAATGTAAACAACTGTCAATACATATGAATTTAAATTCCTATTTAAGAATTGTTATACCTCCTATAACACGAAGATTCGGATTATGACTCATATCCAGGTACAAAATTCATAATCATCTGACATATAGGTAGGTAATTAACACTCCATAAAGACCGGTCCATATCAGTGGCAACAGAGAGGAGATGATGATTAATTATTTGACGCTTAGTTTTATATTACCACATAGAGACACTAACTACATACGCCTTTCCTAAACATTTTCATTTTTTTTCCTAAGTGAATATACATTTATGTCTGAAGAAGGGGAGGAATTTTAATATCATACTCGTATGTTTGTTGCCTACATTATTACAGAGAGACAATAACGAAGTTTCTCGTCTAGTAATGCAATTGCTTTACTAATATAGTTCAAACGTTTCTTATTATCCTCTGTTGTTTGTTGTTTAGTCAACTGTCCGAGGACAGGTCTGAACCTCATAAGTGATACTAAGGAGGCACCACTTATGAGGCAACTAGGCCAGGAGATAATGGAGTAGGGTGGCCTGTTCCTTTCCCCCTTCATTGCATACATCGCCAACTAGCTATAGTACATATTACACTAGTCAGACTTAAGATGCATACAAACAATTGTTCTTCCTCTAACACATATCGTCAAGTGAGATGTACTGCCTGATAATAAATGTACATATCAGCCAGAACCTCAATCAGAGGATATTATTCTCCGTATTTTTTCTAATTTGCGCAAAGTACAGATTTCAGTTTTTAATTGCTATTTTGGTTGCATTTCTCTTACAGTTTTTAAATAAACTAACATACCTGTAACAATATTGCAAATAGTCTGAAAAACAAATCCGTATACATTCATATCATATTCGTTGTATCTCATTTATTTATACCCATTCCCTACGTCTTTCTTCCTTCTGAGAAGTTTATTTCGAATAAGTTCGGTTTTATTCCCGATGTTGACGCACATTCAGTTTTCTGAGCAACACCCTACACCGCTGTATTCGACATTCATTCTGACAGCACATCACACATAACAAGAAATATTAGCAGAATAGCTTTAGGCCTACTTAATTTTTTTACTGTAAAGAGTGTTGTCTTAGTAGTGGCAGTAGTGACAATAGTGAAATGACTCAATTGGCGAAGAAATTACCGAGGAAAAATTATGATATAGTACAAAAGCTTGTATATTTGACGGTGTCATGTATTAATTTGCCAAAATTTATACAGACTTTCGCAATAAAGGAATTACTGTCAGAAGTCTGCATAACACAGAAGTTATACCAGAGAGAAGCATTTTTATGGCACTCCGAACAATGAAGGCAACGATTTTCATCTATTAATTTATATACATAATGAGAGAATGTCACGGATTGTTATGTTTTCCATTTTACGTAATAGTTAATAACATTACATAGTTCTGTAACATTCTACAACAGCATTATCAGCGACGAATAAATTCAGGTTTATTGTTATTTTTTTTAATGTTTCTGTGCTATGACAGAGACGAAAACTTTATAAATAGTAGACGGAGCGAGATGTAATCGATAGAAGATTGCTCGATCCTAATATACAGCATCTTTCATTCTTCTCCCTTTTTTCTATGGAAAATATGAGTCTGCAGTTACGTTTGACCCCTCAGATAAAAAGTCATCTGCCGAGTTTCTAACGAATAGTGGATAGAAACCCGATATTCTGTGTCGCGGTGACTGTGCTTCAAAGTTCAGACACATGATCAAGAAGGAAACCTGCACTAATTTCGTTATAAAGTATAACATAGATTTTAAACATTTCTATTGTCTTACAATATTTATGCTATATAAAATTTATTAATTAGATAGGGTAAACTAGGGTCTGTTGGACAATTGGGCATGTTGGACACTCTGTACTTTAACGTGTTACCACGTCACTTGTGGGCACCACGTTCTGCTAGAAGTCAATGAAGGAAGTAGCCCCACTCGTGCCTACTTCCGTCATTGACTTCTAGCTGAATGTGGTGCCCACAAGTGGCGTGGTAACACGTTAAAGCACGGAGTTTCCAACATGCCCGACTGTCCAACAGACCCTAGTTTACCCTATAATTAAAGTTAAAAACACTAACAAATATTATACCTTTAGACAAATCCTTTCACGGCCATCACTAATTCCACTCCATTGATAACAGAGGAGTGCTTTCCATTATTTGAGCGGAAAAAGCAATCATTCAAGCAACGTCTGTTACTGATGTCAAAATTCCCAAAAATCGAGTTCAATTTTCTCTGAACTAAAGGAAATCATAACGCAACTTTCAGTGGCAATGTTAATGATTATAATTTTTAACGCAGGTTTTAAAAGTTAGGACTACCTTAAGGGGATTAACTCTATAGTCTACATTTTAGTTATTACTTTTGCACAGAAAATTGATTAACTAAAATATATTTCTATTTTAACTTTTATCGAACAAAATATAGTACGCCTAAGAATTTGTTGTTTAAAAAAACAGATTTGGTAATTAATAATTTATAGGGTAAAACTTTCTAAAGCAGGCCTGCACAAACAGCGCTCAACGAGCGCGCGCAGCGGTGTTTACCGCTCGCCGAAACGGAGAGGAAGATACGTCAGAATGACAGACTTGCTATAGGTAGAGGAGAGGGAAACGACCACTCAGCTATCTAGTGCAGTGCAGTGTGTAGGCCTATTCTCAATAACTGTTTCACGTTACTTACCTACTGCTACAGTACAGTATGGAGGAATCTAAAATACGGAACGTAACATTTAACATTTAACGATTTACAGCTGGAACTTATTGATCTTCAATGTGACCTAAGGGCTAAAGATCGTTTGAATAATAGTACTAGCCTGGTTGAGTTTTACAAGACTAAACATTAGCAATAATATTCACGACTACACAGGCTGGATGTGAAAATAATTGGTATGTTTGGCTCAACATTTATATTTGTGAGCAACTGTTTTCTATAATCAACTTTAATAAAGGCAGACATCGAACATCTCTAACTGATGTTTCATTATGATCAGTAGGTTACTGTTCCTTTCAGCTGCCAACAGGATAAAACCTCGTTTTGATGTACTGATAAATAAAAAATAACAAAATGATATTGTACATTTAAGTAGCTATAGAATTTCTATTACTTCTGTAAAATAAAGATTTCTTTATTAATTAATAATAGTCCAAGATAGTTTTGCAAACACTGAACGGGAATTCATTTCATAAGCACTCGTAACAGTATTTCCTTTTGTGTTTATTTTGTACGTGATCCACCCCTTCTTCCAGTCCACCCTTATACAGAGCGCAGCTAATATCTGTATTCCGCTCATGAGCTGCGAGCCGGCTCGGAGAGCGCAAACCTTGTGCAGGCCTGTTCTAAAGGGTTTGAGGAGAGAGAAAAGAATATTACGAATATTCCTATATATGTATGCCATATTAATAAAAGGATCTTCACCCAGTTCCAAACTAATATCATACAAAAATTCTGCAATCTTTTGAAAAATTTTCGTAGACTATGTACACATTTATGAATTACACTTATATTACCACGTCTAGAAATTAATCCCCAAGTATGATAATAATAATAATTTTCTTCTACGTCTTAGTATTTTCGTCTCTATTAGATAGCACAGTTCACAGGAAATTTTTAATTTTTACCAAACATCAAGAAAACATGGAGGCAATTGACGACAGAAAAGCAAACATCTCAATTAGCGTTATATTTCTTTACACGAAATCGAGTTTTGTTTGTGAGCAGGCAACCTGCTCTATGAGTTACACTATTATCCTTTCTAGCCCCAATTTCTGGTGGACTGACATGAACCGATCTTAATCGTTGTTTTCATTCATCATCTTCTGGACAAAGAACTACGCGATACAACCGCGTTATTGCTCACTTTTTAAGTCTTGAGCTATTACTCTGGCTGATTATACCTTATATATTATGCCATTATAGCACCGGAAATTTGAGCTCCCTACATCTGGTGCCAAAACAAATACACATCACCAAAAGTTCAGACTAAGCACATTCGTTACAGGCACCCACAGACGGAAATCTCTGTATACCTCAAATGAGCACAAGAGGATGTTTAAAAACTTTAACCATATAACTTTTATATCTATTACCGTCTCTTTCCAGATTTCTTCGGAGACAGCATCTTCAAAGGATCTTTACGATACCTCGCAAATACTTCACTCTTGAAGGTTTCAAAGTGACGCCTATTCATACTGTTCTGGCGTTCTCTCCATGAAGGTCTTCCTTTCTTATTTTGTAGTCCCCAGTGACAAGTGAATATTGGCGATAATACTTGGAACTGATATCCAGCAACGAACATTTCGTACACCTGTAAATAAAGAATAAATATCGTAGTTATACAGAAGGTTAAGAAGAATTGAAATAATGTATTTTCGTTTTAAAGTGATAATATCAATGTTGTGCTGTCATAACGACTAAAATCTGAAGTAAAAATCACAAATCAGCAACTGTTAACATTAATTTCATTACTCACGTCAATTGAATAACAATAGGCCTTCCATTGTCACTGTCACATTACAGAAATGAATTTTATTACTAGGTAAGATATTATTTTAATCATTAGAATTATGTCCTTTACAAACATTGTCACAGAAAGAAACTTGATGAGCTATTACCTATTATAAGGAAGGATAATATAGTCACTACTAAAAAGTTTTTCAACACATTTTATTATGAACTCAGAACTACGTATAGAAAAGTTTTGAATGTAAGATAATTTTCAAATCACTAGGAATCAGTTGAACAGCACATAGAGGCCAGGTAGTACTTAGGGCTTCTTTTAACTTGTACAGATGTATTTTATTCAATAATAGGTGACTAGAATTGTAATTTTTAATATAAAATGCACTACATATAACTAGACTACTATGAAATATTTTCTTCAACCAAGAATTCAGACTTTAGAGTATCTTAGTTGTTATTTTTTTATGTTATTCATATTTATTATAAATCTCTTGCAATTTCAGTTTTTGTTTTGTTGCACTTACGTCGGCTTGTTTCATAAATCTAACTTCATAGCCTAGTGAGTATCGCTTCCTTTTACTGTCACACATGATTGCTAGACTGATAGCAGGTAATCTGCAAATGTTTTCGTATGTTGAAGCATGTCCCGTGAGAAAGAAGATAAGCTAGGATGTAAAAACGGAGCTTCTGTTTTGTATTCGCCTGTGAATTTGCTGACTTAGGGCCGGTATTACAAACGCCATTTAAACCTTACGTTCAGTTTAAACTGAAGTTTTTCGTTCTGATTCGTATTATAAACTTTAACTATCAGTTAATCTTGAGTTAACTTGAGTTTAACTTGATCGGCAGTTTTCTGACGTTTAAACTGCAGTTCAAGGTTCAACAGTGCAAGAGGGCAGTTCCCGCAATACACATGAATATGAGTCATTCCATCTAAAATCAACAAATTTCGCCGAAAACCTGTGGCGGTCAAATTCCAAATTTGAGTGAAACTTAGTCTGAACAATTATTGATGGATCATAAGAAGGAAAACATAATTTTTTTTCTATTGCACAGTAGTTTTCGAGAAATGTTCAATTGAGTATGCGGGGGGTGTACATACTTTTGGCGCTCTGTCTGAAAGGAAACAAAATTAATTACAGATAGGCTGCTGTAGAGAAATTCACGAAACTTCTTCCAGTTATAGTGGTGTTGTATTGACTCATTCTGACATGTGAGATATCGTGATCTACTGTTTGACCTCAGCTGAAATGAAAACAAAATGTATTTTTTAAGGTATATTTTTTTTTAAATTTATTGTGTGAAAGGGTACATGGAAAACATTATACAATTTTTAGAGAAGATTATACATTATCTGTCCTTTCAGTACAAATAAAACTGTCTTGTATTTTCCATTCTTGGAAGAGATACAACATTTTTTATCATTGACATGCATCATTGACAATGAATTTTACTGACTCTGGTTCATGACATTTTATTGCATATTAAAGGCTATCTTCCTTATTATACCTCATGCCTATTTTATTCCAGGTATATCAACGAATTTATATGGCAATGAAACTCTGGAAACTCTCAAATGTCTGTCATCTAATGGTACATAAGGGTGGTTATCTCTTGGACCAGGAATTCGTATAGAGTTATTAAATCGTTCCATAATTCCACTTCCGTGAGACAAATGTCTTCTTTATTGACATAAAAATATTTCACTCCAGCAATATGTTCATTTGCTAATTTGTATAGATTTCCGACTGTCAAAATTTGGTGCATATATGGACGCTGAAAGCTGGCTTTTGTTCCACCAATAACATCACAAGAGCTTTTCCTATAGCTTGTGGCAAAAAGTGCCATTTTGCATCTACTCCAAAATCATTTTTATGATGAAATAAATTAACAAAATTGTTCCTGTTTTTATACTGAGATGCGGCTCCATCACTAAAGTAAAAAATGTTCTTCATATTCTCGTCTAATGTTTTGAGATGTTGAATTAAAACTTTCTGGAAATGGTAAAAAGTACTGGTTACATGCATCAAACAGTCACTTACTGTACATAGAGAAATGGGCTTGGGAACAGTTGGTATTTCATCTTGGTGCATATAAATAACTACCGGATGACTTAAATTGTGTTGGAAGAGCGTTGGTACGTTTAACCAAAGGTCCCGGGTTCGATACCCGGCCACGGAACAATTTTTCCCTCCAAATTATTCAAATTAACTTTACAGGGCGTTATACCTGAAAGCTTGATTTGCATAATACACATCACAGTACGTAACAGAAAACCACAATTTAAGTCAAACAGAGTTAGTGTGCACTCAATGTTGGTTGCTTGACGGTTGTCAGTCCACTTTGAGGTCTGTGGGTATAGAGGAAAAATTGGATCGGTGTCGGGTAGAGTTCCCGGGTAGCTCAGTTGGGAGAGCGTTGGTGCGTTTAACCAAAGGTCCCGGGTTCGATACCCGGCCCCGGAACAATTTTTCCCTCGAAATTATTCAAATTAACTTTACAGGGAGTTATACCTGAAAGCTTGATTTGCATATCAGTATATATTTTAAACTTTGCACCATGAGTCTTACATTTTGGTGTATTGTACACACGTACACTGTATGTGCTCCTTTTACACCTGCCAGTATGCAGTTTTTTGGACGCAACTCGGCAAATTTTGAAAACCAAATAGAAAATTATAGGTTTTTTCGCAGAATAATGTGTACTATTCTTATATAAATTAGACAATATTAAACGCTTTTGCACCCTTGGTACAATAGAATCTGCTAGTCTTTTTTTACAGACACAAAGTGCTTTATCCCAGGACATACGTGACTGTAACCATCATTTTTATAAAATTCAACTACTGCTCTCTTAATATTCTCAGGCACAGAATGGTCAGTCTTCTTTGTGATATCAAAGAACAAACCACGTGATTTCGCCTTTCTTACAATACTCTGATACTCCAAATTCCTCAGATACTTTCTTTAGTATTTTCTCTTGAACTGTCAGTGCCGTTTTTAAGGAACTTATAACACAGTCAAGAAGGTCCTTACAGTTCCTATCAAGTGCAACCAAATCTTTTTCTGAATTTTTTTAACTCGAATCCATTGTAACCTGAAGGGATTTTTTCAATATACCTTTGATAGCTGATGAAGCTTGTGCTTTCTTTTCCCAAGAGCAAGTTTTCGTTCATTCTGAGCCTTCTCTGCTTTAAGAGTGATATCCCTACTTGTGAAAATGATAAATTTATTGACTCTCACTCTTCGTCTGGCGGTACTGAGAATGGCTGATTGACCATTAATTCATCAGAATCGTCACTGTTATTTTGTAATCTTGTATAGCAATTTGTACATACACACTGGCCAGGTATAAGAGAGGATTTTTTCTTTCTGTCGGCGAGGTCTTCTGTTACCTGTCGTCAACCCTTCTTAATAACCGTGTTTTATCTTCTAAATGGATCACAACATTTTCGTCCAAAGAGATGTGTATATTTGTGATTTATCACCCCAGTATATCTTGAGATGATGATGACAAATAGTCTCTAGTCCTTCGGTTTTCTCAGTCTGCAACACAATAATTGCCTGTCTTGATCAGGCAAGGTTTTCACGTCCAACAAGGCAATATATTGGGTATATGTTAGTTTGTGATAACTGTCACCTGTCAATATTGTTCTACAGAACAAGAATCCATTTTCTTGGACACTATCTAGCCTACTTCTACCGTGTCGCCTGTGAAATACACTGAAATAGAAATGTCTTCACGTCAAGCTACTCTAAAGAATGCACAACTCTATAAGTAACAGTTTTAATTCACTTACATATAACCCAACAATTCTTCACATTTTATTTTTTTACTTTATTTATTTATTTTGCTAATAAATAATTGTAACATAAAATATAATATAAACAGAAAAAAATAGATTTACTGATGATACCACTTAATTCCAACATATGTTTGATGAATTACATCCGAAAGTGAACGTTACTTTACACAACTGGTATGACAAATACTGTAGTTTGGGTATCCCAAGACTGACAGTGGAGTGCCGTCACCTCCAAGACATGCTTAGTCATGCTCCGAGCAGGTTTGAACATGCATGTACGTACACACGTGCCTAGACGGAAGAGAGTCGAAATACAAGTTCAAAATTTTACCGTGTATATACAGAATGCTTGAATACTTTTACTACTAACATTTTGTCATTATATCACCTTGCCTTTATCTTCAATACAACATGAAAGTATTGATCTATTTTTTATAACTTATATTTTATTTTATTTCCATTATAATATAAACTTAGTTTGTACTACTGTGACACTAAATGGTACAAAATGTTCTTTAATATATTGTCACTAACTTTTACAGAGAAATTCCATTCATTTGTAAGTCATGGATTTTTTTTCCGAACAGGTGTACACCAATATCGAGGAATGAAGTACTGTACAAACACGTGCATATAAAAGAAATGAATAGAATTTTGCACAAAATACTTCGCCTGTATTCATGGTCAATATTAATCAATAACTGGAACAATTTTGACCAGTATCCAAAAAAGTTGCGCCACAGTCAATTTGTTGATTTGACATGGAATGACTCATATTGCAGATGTTTTCCAAGAACTTATGAGTGACTATATGTGAGTGATTAATATTACACGGCGGCCAAGAATTTTTCGAAATAGAGTGCACCACTTTGAAATATACACAAATTAGCATAAGTTTTAAAACAGATTGAGGCTTTCGCAGCAGACAGTCCTAACCTTCAGAATTAGGCTTATAGTCCTAACCTTGTTTCGAAAAATTGAAACTCGGATACAACATGCAACAGAAAAAGGAGAAAGTGCAAGAATTTGTGTTTCAGGGTTTGAATTTAAAGATTATTTGAAAAGACAAATGATTTCTTTTTTGTTTTTGAAAACATTCTGTTGAATCTCTAGTTACTCTGCGCTATTTTTCCTCTGGTAGTAGGCATACTGAAAACGTTGTAAGATTTCAGACGTGTCCGTAAATCTCCTATAAACCTTTTGCGCATTGTACTGTGTGTGGCAGACAGTCTCCTGGTAAAATTTATTATGGGGCCTGATTTATAAACACACTAATAATATTACTTAATTTTACTAGACTCGTAAAAAGTATTTTATTGTATGACTGAATTCTGTTTCATAAATATTCTAGACAACACATAAAATACGCACACTAATATTATTACTTCATTACTCAGTTGATTCTGTATGGAGTTACGTCGCGGATGGTCATGCAAGGTTTAGTTTGGTTGCATTGTGTTTGGGAGTATAACGTTGGTAGCCAGCGTTAAGAAACTATGTGAGGTTAAGTCTGACAAGCAGACTGTAGTACATGGTATTGGTCCTCTTCAGGTCTTTTTATGATACTCTCTCTGATATCGAAGAACAAAGATGTTTCTTAATTAAGATTCTCCACGACCATCGGCTATTTTAAATCAATAATATAATTAAACAGTTGCGATCGTCTTCTTTTCTTTCCTAGCAGTAATACCAATAGTGTTCTACTACGGTTTAACTTAACCGAGACTCTGTAATACGGCACGTTGAATTAAAGTCATGATTAGGTTTAACTTAGGTTTAACATAATCTTTAGATTAACCGTATTTATAAAACCGGGCCTTATCGATACGAGTCCTGTAAACTTGAGATCACGTATGTAGAGGCAGCGAGCTTCCTGTCACATGGCTATCACATCCCTTAGCTGACCTTGAGGATTGTAGTAGTAGTAAACGTTGTTGTTGTTGTTGTTTTATTTTGCTAGCAGAGTTAAGGTCATAAGGCCTTCTCTTCCACTTAACTAGATTTGAATAATATACATGAAATATAAAATTATGTAATAGAGTACAAAATAACACAAAAAATATACCTTAGAGATTACATAAAATATAGTAGAAAATTACAGATAGTCAAGAACAGTTACATAATATAAGGAGAATATAAAATAAAGTAGAAAATTACATATCATCAAAATCAGTTGCATAGCATAAGGGGATTATTGGCCTATACAATTTGTAAAACATGTACTGCTTGAGATAAACTTGACGATTAATTCGCTTGAGATATAATATATAGCTAATATACTAATAGGAGATTACATGTGGGTTACAAGACACAAAAGGTTGAATAGCTGAATAGCAAAAACGTACTACATTATGTAGCATACAGATACAAACGATTAAGTAAAATATCAAGATAGTAAAAAAAAAGAAAAAAGGGAAAAGAGAGGAGAAAAAATAATAACTTGGTCGTGAAAACAAATTATTTAGAAACTTCCGCAAGAGTCCAGTTCTGTTAAAAAAAATCTAAGTAGAGTGTATTTAAGAGATTTTAGACTTCGACTACTCCTGATTTCCTATGACAAGGAATTCCAGGAATGGGATGTGTGTATTGTGAATGTACCAGAGTAGAGAAACGTTTGATAATATGGTATTGATAGAACAAGGCTATGCTGTGAACGTGTAGGGCCTATAAGGGTTGTGGTGGGATGCTAAAAGTGTGAAGCGAGGAACTAGGTAAATAGGTGTGGAGTTATTTAAAATCTGATACAGCAAACAGAGTGAATGAACTGAACGTCTCTCTCGTAAACGAAGCCAAGATACTGTAATTGTAAGAAATAAGCGGAGACATGATCATAGCGACGCCTGTTAAAAATGAAACGGACACAAGCGTTATGAACATGCTGAAGCCTTAATGACAATTCAACATTAGGTTACTATACAAAACGTGGTAATAGTCAAAGTAAGGCAACGCCAGGGTCTGTATCAAGATCTGTTTCAGTTTAGAAGAAAACATTTTTTCAGTCCTTTCGGTGAGTGCAAGATTGAGACAGTTTTCTTAAAAACTTATTTTACCTGTGTATTCTAGCTAAGAATCAAGTAGAAATGGAAACCTAAGTTTTAACGGTAGTACAGAATGGTATTATAGTAGTGTTTAAAATCACTGGCAAAAATGTATTAATGCTGAAGGAGAATAGTAATCTTTGATGTCCGTAGAATTTCTTGCGTCTTACCTGGATTAAGGTTTAGCCCGCATTTTCTAGCCCAGCTGCTGACTGACATGATATCATGATTTACTTATGATAAGCTATCATTAAGTGGGTTTAGTCGTCGTGAATGTATATAACTGAAGATCACTGTATAGAGATGGTGTTGACAATTTTCAAGGGCAGTAGAGATGTCGTTAATGTAAATAGCGAAAAGCAGAGGCCCTAGTCGAAAAGTAGACCCCCTAGTGGGAAATGATTAACCATGTATTGAAAGTCATAAGACAAATCATTTGAAGTTAAAAAGGAACTATATCACATATTAAAATGAACAAGAATGCATATAATTCAAACTCGATTAAAAAATATATATTACTTAAAAAGTCAAGTATAGGAAACTCTTGATTATTCGTGCTAATCACCGGACAAAACGGCATGAATAAATTAAAAACACGAATAATAATCGGAAATATTTATTGATTTCCACATAAACACTCATTAATTCCTTCAGTGATTCACCTTTCTCAAACCTTTCTATCAATTCTAACTTTTCTTTCAGTATTAGAACCACTTTTTTTAAGTTTCTCAGGCATTGTATCGGTAGGTGCTACAATTATCACAATACTGATCACCTCACCAACTAATCATATCAGTTGAAATCTCAATACTGTATTGTAACTAATGTGAACCGTGACGTCAGTTTAATTTTAAAATAACTGTCGCTTACATTCGACTAAAAAAAACACAGTAAAGGTCAACTAAATCGTAATTAGAAAGACAAAAGGTCCTTTGTTGCTCTAACGCTAACAAACTGGACACTCAAAATACGATATCATTCATATTATGTTATTTCTAATTACAGTACTAAATACATTACTGCATTGAAATTACTTCTTAGGTTTAGTATTCATTACGTTTTTCCAGTTTGGTTCGCCTATCTAGTACGTACTGCACTGTGTTTATACTACAGCTGTGTGTCGATTGTTGTTTATGACGCTCACTACTAGTTGGGTAAGCTCAGTTCGTACGTATTCGAAATATCTTGTTTCAATCTTTCGAACATCTTCACCGAAGTAAAAAAAAACCTAACACGTATAACCCGCAAACCGAATAATCCTCGCACGGATAATAGTGAGTTTGCTGTAGTTACAAATCAATTACCTACAATTTCAGAATGAATTTAAATGTAATTTTGCAATGACTGTACATAATTGCGTACAAACCAGACTTATGCATAATTGGGTTACGTGTAATCCACGTTCTACTCTATAGGCAATTGGAACACGCTTACAAAGTAATCGATAAATTGGACAATATACAACAGGACGGCTTCAAATACTTGGAATGTAAAGCAGTAACATGAGCTGCAACTAGGAAGTCAAAAGGATAGCAATGCCAAAGGAAGCTTTTAATATAAGAAGGAGTATTTTCTGTGGACCTCTGGATAAAGAACTAAGGAAGAGACTAGTGAAATGCTTTGTATGGGGTGTGGAATTGTGTGTTGAAGAAACATGGACATTACGACGAAATGAAGAGAAACGAATTGAAGCAATTTAATTGTGGATATGAAGAAGAATGGCGCGTTTGAAATGGACAAACAGAATACGAAATGAAGCTGCGTTGGAAAGAGTGGGTGAAGAAAGAATGATACTGAAACTAATCAGAAGAGAAAAAGTAATTGATTGGGTGACTGGCTGAAAGAAACTGACCACTGAAGGATGCACTGGATGGAATGGTGAACGGCAGAAGAGTTCGTGGAGGAAGAAGATATCTGATTATAGGCCTAGATGACATTAAGATATATTATGGATCAAATGTGGAAACTAAGATAAAAGCGGAAAATAGGAAAGATTGGAGAATACTGGGTTTGCAGTGAAGACCGGAAGAAAACTGTGAATGAATGAATATGCTTTAACATTTTGGGAAGAATGTATAATAATTAAAATAATCCGTTACAAAATAAGGACCAGATCAAGATCTGAGATAAAAAATGAAATAATAGAAGAATAAGATACGCGGACATTAATATTATTGTCGTAAGGGCCATTCCATGTCAAATCAACACAAAAAAGTGGACTTTTCAACCCGACCACCTCACATTTTTATTAAACTTGGTAGGATGGTAAAGAACCTTAACTTAATTAATTATGTAAAATTTTAGCCCTCAATAATGCACGATATCCATACAGCAATTCTGTCAATACGAGAAAAAATGTAAAAATGTCGCATACTATGTCAACAAAAATAATTCATAACTTCTCTTCTAATTGAGATAGAATCTTAAACTTGGGCTTATTTTAAAGCTAAGGGACCATACGTTTCAATAAAAGTAGGTTTGCATCAAAGTAATGAATTCTTTATTGAATGGTCACGTGAAACACATTTTAACATTGTAGATCTATAAATGCGGGACATAAATTATTTCGCGAAAAATGTATGTCATAGAGGTAAGAGTGTAAGTTTCATTTTCGAAACGTTTCAGGAATATCAGTAAAAAAATATGTCAATGTATTGGTTTGTAGCACTTAAACCCATCTTACACCAACACTGCATGCGCGCGAGTTCGTAATTGTCTGATTATCTGCGTCGTCGATCTGTCAGGCCGTCATGAGTGGTAGTTTATACAGTTTTCAATTTATACAAAACGTGCGATCTGTTTCAAGTGCAGTGTCGTTAGTTTTTGTAGTACGTGGTAGTTTTGTGCGATGTAATGGAGTTGCGTTTTAAGTTATAGGCCTATGTTTGCTGCAATCCCTTCGAGAAATTAGGCCATTGTAATTAGAGGAAACATTTAAGAAATGTTATATCGTGGATGCTTGATGTATTTCCTGATTTAAAACAGGAACAAAAGGTGCGCGCTATGTGTCGCAAAGAAGTAAAAATATAATATGATGCTATTACGCAGAATCCTCAGAATGACTCTAGTAATGACGAATACGTCGATTCTACAGCAAATGTAAGTTCATTAAATACAAGTCTTTTTGACCAAGGAGTGTTCCTTATTAAACAAAAAAGGCTACAACAAGGGAAATATAAGAGACAGAAATTTAAAAATATTGTAAAAGACAAAGTCTTCGATATAAAGATGCCGAGGAACCAGGACTTTTCTGATTCTGAAATTTTGTCTCAGTTCGAGGAAAATTTTCAAAATTCAGGTAAAAGTGAGAAAATCACCATTTTAACACTACTACCTAAAAGATGGAGCGTAAATAATATAAAAAAGAGTTTCTTTCAGCTTTCGAATACATAATTCGGAAAGCAGAAGTCCTCGCAAAGGGAAAGGGAATTCTGTGTTCACCAAATCCGAAACGTGGAAAACCCTTGCTCGCGGCTGTTGCCGGTAAAGTTAAAGAATTCTGTTGTTCTGACGAGATAAGCAGAATGATGCCTGGTAAGAAATATTTGTTGTGATTAAAGAATCGGGGAGTAAATCACATGAGCAGAAATTAATTATATGCAGTGTTTAAAAATTCTAACCTTGAAATGAAGGTAATATTCTCCAAATTTTCAGCTCTTAGACCAAGAAATTGTATTCTAGTTGGAGTTAGTGGAACTATACTGTCTGTGTTTGTGTCCTTATCAGAATGTAAAACTTATGCTGGAAGCAATTTATTAAAGTTTCAGATCTACGTTGATTTCTAGAAAATTTTTCTTTATACTTTCCAACTTATCTACATTTCTTGGCTACTATGGTGTGCAATCCTTCTCATATAAGTTGCTTGTTCAGGAAATGTACAGAATGTCCTGAACCATTCAAAATAAGAGAGGGTTTAGAGAAATGTTTGGAATAATATTTTTAGTAGGTTATTTTACGACGCTTTATCAACATCTGAGGTTATTTAGCGTCTGAATGAGATGAAGGTGATAATGCCGGTGAAATGAGTCCGGGGTCCAACACCGAAAGTTACCCAGCATTTGCTCATATTGGGTTGAGGGAAAACCCCGGAAAAAACCTCAACCAGGTAACTTGCCCCGACCGGGAATCGAACCCGGGCCACCTGGTTTCGCGGCCAGACGCGCTGACCGTTACTCCACAGGTGTGGACTGTTTCGAATAAAACTTCAGTGAATCAGTGACCTACAAGCAGTGCATGACGACTGACCGATCAACGCTTGAGACCATAATGAAACCCACAGACAAATTTTTCGACTGTCTCTTGGAGAAACTTGGTGATTTACTGACTCACTCATTTATATCATCTGAACAAGGTAAGTTTATACGTGATATGAAATCATTTCTACAGCCATGCCAGCTTGTTGTGTTATGCGACTTCGCTGAAAACTATTATTTCGTAAGCCAAGATGAAATTCAGTCATATCACAGGACTAATGTGCAGACAACCTTTCATACTTTTGTAATATATTATAACGAATCGTCATCCGATACAGTCTCTATTAAAAATCTGGTAATAATTTCACACTGCCCGAAATATGACACTACAACTGTACATCTGTTTCAAAAATATCTAATGGAGTCATTAAAACAAACATCTGTAATTCTCCGATGGATTCTCTGCTCAGTATAAAAATAGGAAAAAATTTCCTGAACCTCACATTACATGAAGAAGATTTTGGATTTCCAACAGAATTGCATTATTTTTGCATATCGCATGGCAAAAGAGCATGCGACGTTGTAGGTGTGGCACTTAAAAGGTTTGCGGCTTGTGCTAGTTTGCAGAGATTATCCGATAAACAAATAACTACACCTAGGGAATTGTACGACTGGACAAGGGATCATCTCCCAAACATTAATACCGTTTATGTACTGAAAAAGTCTATACTGAAGAGGAAAAAATGCTTTCTCTTCGATTTGCAAAATCCACCGCAGTGCCTGGAACACAAGTTTCATACAGTCCTGCTGTTTAGGATGGGCATTATACTTGCTAAGGAGTTTTAAAATGCAGCATCCTGTCTGGAAAGATGATCAGGCTATTTCATCTCAGCAATGAAAGGTAAGCATTTCTTACAGAACTTCAGGTTTAACAAAATCCATGTGACAATAATTTTTTCAGGTAATAATTAAAAAAATTCTAATTATGTACTACATGTTAAATTACATACCGACATTCAAGAATATGATCAAATATAAGTAAATACAACGAATGTGTGAGACATAATTATCGCGACTTATACGGTTAGCTTACGCTTGCAGTGACATAATAATTTTTATCTTTGTAACCTATGATGATTCCAAGTTGAAACTTATCACTTCATTATATCACTAATTGAGGCGTACTATATATTTTTTTTTCCTTAAAATAGAACCCCCGCATTTTTAAATATGAATATGAAAATTGTTTCACCATGTTTTTTTAGTGTAATTGAATACATACAGAAAACAATATAAGCAATAAAAACTATCACATATTAAGAATGTATCACCCAAATTTTGTAAATTTATCTGGAGACGTTGTTGAGATATATAATTTTAATTGAAGCGGCGTGCTTACAAAAATATGATTTTTCTTCATGTTTGAAATGCCACTGATAGAAAACGAAAAGCACAGGACTTATGAAACTCGGCAGTTTTAGTTAGCGCGGCAGGTAAAACAAACCCTCAAATTTTGAAAGAAATCTGAGTCGATCGGGTTGAGCGCCTTGTTGATTTGATATGGAATGACCCGTAAATAACATTTCCTATACTGTTACGTCCAACAAAACTTCCAATTGTACTATTGCGTGTCTAACACCAATTCCACAGAAATTGTAAGCGTTTTAACTGACAAGCAAACATTCTCAGGGATCGAACTGGGTTAAAATGATGAGAAATCGTGAATCTAATTATTCTAAACCGTTCTTAACAACCGTCAAAGGCTTGTTAAGAAACAAAAGAAACATTTCTACTATTTCCAGACATTTATCTCATACTATTTATAAACAAATTTGAGGTCAGCCAGAATGTTCAGTATGAGGTATGGACGAACCTGGCGCAGTTTCACGTCGATAGAATCCCCTCGAGAATCTGCAGAGCACGAAGGGAGTTTTAGAATCAATATTACCAGAGGGTGGGTTGTAAAATTAGTGGTGGACTAACACGGCACAGTGTTGAGGTATTTAATGAGTGCCCAGCTATAATGTTACCCCGTGCGACAAGAGGGTGTCTATTAGCAAAATCAGAGCAGATATATCCCGCAGGCACCTCCCTTTGTCTACGCAATCCTTCGTTTGTGAAGCGTACTATAGTGCAAGAATGGGTTAAGCCGCTAGAGGTTGAAGAGGATAATAACGGGCAATAATATAACATATATGAGGGCTTTCTGATCTCGCTTGTTACGTGTACATGACAGCTACAAACAATCTGCCGGTTCTTCTCGTTAAATCCACCTTGTCAAAATTAATTTAACGCGTCACCTGGACTATGATGACGGTACAGTCTCGGTGTGTTAAACATGTTTGACTTATGCCGATATCCTCTCAAAGAGACTAGGGTTCAAAACCTGGTGTATTTTGTGAGATTTACGTTGAACGAAATATATTGTGTACTGACTTTATTAAAGATCTTTAAGTTACTGTCATTTTATTCCACCATTACTCTCTCATGATTATATTAGCTCAAGTTGTAATGAGCTGAAAGCCTCGTCTGCAGCTCAACCCTAGCGCGTTTCTCTTCCATTCAGGGAGCCCAGATTCAATTCGCGGTCTGGTCGTCGTGGAACTTGTGATTGATAAAGCAGAAGTTGTAAAGGGGTTTTCTCGGGGTACTACCGTTTTCCTTTGCCATTCCACCAACACTCCTACCTTACCCTAATTTCATCCATCATCTGTAGTAGTAAAAATAAATAGCAGTGCAAGGAACCGCCTTTATATTGTGAACTTCTGAGGTAATAAATTCAATATACTCGAGTGTTGTTTTCAAGTAAAGGACAATTTAAAATGTGAGAGCTGTACGTGACTGTTCTTGGACTATGTATGGCAGTGGTCCGCAGGATCAGTGCTCTGTGTCGTCATTTCTAAGAGCAGTTTTGCTCCCTTAAGGTTCCACTATTAGGCATTTAACAGCAACAGTTAATTTGTTTACAACATGTTGATTGAACTCGTTAATGCTAATTTAATTTAACACTTTGTCCACACTGTTAAGCATGTTAGACTTGACTTTCTTTGCCTAGTCCACCATAACAGTGTATACGATTTTAATGTAGTTAATATTTTATTTTCAAATCTTGGAGAATGGACTCAGATAAAGAGGATTTAGTTTTTGTAATTGCCTCTATAGCTTGTTACAAGAACAGGGGAATGTGGATGCGGAAATTCCTGAAGTATGTGAAGCAATTATATATTATCATCTTTGCTGGAAGAACACATGCAAGTAAGTTTACAGAAATAACTTTAATAAAATATTTTATAACAATTTTATTCAAGTATAGCCTATTACTTAACAATTAATCATACTATTCTTAACTCTCATCACTTATTACATTGTTAACCAGGGACAAGTTGAGCGAACTTCGAGTCATATATAAGTTTTGTATATGTAATTTTAAATTTACGCGGATCACTGGATGTTGAATCTGACGTAGCTCTACTGCTAAAAGGTCTCCAAAAATATCGCACCCATCCCTATTTTCACCCTGCAGAAGGCGTTTCTCCTTTGATGCTGCTATCTGTTTCATTGTCTCGATAGCAGCAGAGATAAATTCATCATCAAATTTCCTTCTCTTCGTGATGCATTTAGGGGTAGATGCAGTGGTGGAGGATGAGGTGCTTGCATCAGCCTCATAGCCTTGAAGCCTCACCTCACTCGTCTCATCATGGTCATGATGATTATCATCATCATTAATACAATCACCGTCTCTTTCCATAGATTGTGTGGACTGCGAGTTATCTTCCTGTGTGAGGAAAAGAAATATAACTTAATAACAAACACTACATTTAATACAAATGAATAATATATAGGCACTATATTTACATTTTTTGGTTTTAGGTAACATTTTGTGAACAATATTGAGCAGAAAAGGAACAGATATTTTCTGAGAAATGGAAATTCCGTCACTGTATTGATGCAATGGATGGAAAACATGTGGTTCTACAAGCACCATTCAAGAGTGGAAGTTTGTGTTTCAATTATAAACACAGTTTTAGCATTGTTCTGTGGTAATGGCGAGTACAATTCTGCATAACTTCCTCAGACGGAACAGTGCATCTCCACCAGGGTCATTTGATTTCGAAGACACGGACATTGGTATCATTGTTCTTGGACCTTAAAGAAACGCATAAGAAGTGGAGAGTCCTGTCCGTTAAGGAGGCTTCCAAGGAAAAACACTCTTTCTGCAAAGGAAGTGCGGGAGGAGTTCGCAGAATTCTTCAAAATTGAACAGGGAATGGTACCTTGGTAGAACTATAGGAGTTAAGTCACCATTCTTTACCTTAGCAATACCGTTCGTATCCACTTTTCTATACTTCTTCCTGCGACATTTCCGCCCAGTTATGTTTTAGACTATCCATCACTCTCCGGAAGTTTGGTTAAACTAGAATGGATAAAATGTTCCGCTTTGAAACCTTGCAATCACACTTTGTCGACTTGCTTTTTGGCGGTGTATAATATTTGCAATTAAAACAAACTACTCCTATTTACTTTGACTGAAAGTTTGCAATGTTCACATACTCTATTATTTATTATGTCGTTCACCACATGTTCAATTATTTTCATAAACATAAGGCAAGTACGCTATCGTTGCAGTAAATAATTACCAGTTAAGTGGGGTACTTGACTGCAAATTACAAGTAACAGAGAAAAAACTTTCCTAAAATTTATCTTCTTTTCTGTCACTGAAATCTGTACACTACGGAGCTTTGAATATCTTTAATATTGAAAGAATGTCCATACCATTTTGTTTCCTTTTATTTATTGTAATTTATTTTTAAAAATTGTACTTATTCTACACTGAAATTAACCATTTAAGCCTAAACTCAACTTATTTGTTTTTGTTGTATTCTATTGCTTTTCTTACTCGTAGTAGCAACAGATAATGAGTTTTAGCGCTCTTAATGATATGTAGCTTAATAGGTAGCTTGTAAAAAGTTATTAGTTAAGATACCTATTAATTATTTATCTAATTGAAAATGTGAAATCGTAAACGGCCACGATTGAATCCTGAGAGAGACAATACAATTTATTAGCCTAATAATGCTGGAACAGTATATTTACCTGTAATATACACTCGTTCAAAGTGACTCAGATGCCATCAAATGTCTGTAATTAACTACAAAATATATCTATATTTTGTACTACTTAATATAATTAAACTTACCATTTGTGAAGGAACGTTGGTCCTTGTTTAGTTCGGGTTATTTCCTCCCCTCATGAAGCTCATCGCCTCGAAATCGAAACATTTCGACGTGTACACGTCGGCCACGCTGCTTCCGGACTTCCTACTTTCTTTATTTTTTGCAGTTAGCGGCTGTACTGCGAACGCAGGGATGAGATTTGTTTTCTATGTTTCCTCGAGAACAGTTAAATAGCAATACTAATTCTCTAAAACAGTCAGCCTTCTTGTTTTGTCTCTGTATTCTTTCACAATGATATCCCACAAACATGGCCTTTCCATTAGTGCATTAAGCAATTCTAATGTATTATTTTTTGTCCACTCCATTACTTGATTTACTTCGGACAACTAGCCAACAGCAAGGATCGTGGAATGATCAAGCGGTAGGTTACGCGCCACGGAAACCGAAGTTAGTTGTTGGCATGGAAAATGTACGAATTTTGCCGAACTGTATCGATGCCGCACGAGCAAGTGAATTGACTTGACATGTTTCCCATTACTGCTTGAAAACACGCCAACATATTAAAAGTGTTAACTTCAACATACTCCTACTAACCCACTATAAGCCTTAGTGTGAAATTTTATGTTTCTGAAAAACTGAGAACTGACTAAAATTGTCATTTAATTCAGGCTAATTTTAATCAAAATAAAAATAAAAAAATTATTAGTGCAATAACTATGTTATACGGCATTACATCTATCACAAGCACTATTTATGAGGCACTCTGCTATTCCTACATATTCCAGAACAGATTTTCCTACACATATAAAGATAGTAGGGGTTGATGGTCTTTCACTAGTACGCTCTTGTGCCATAATGACTACTAATTCCATAATTTGGGACATCTGGCCGACATCTATGGCTGACCACTAGGATCCAGAATACAAAGCAGAGGTTAACTTAAAAATAAAATACAATATGATTTGCGGAGAGAATACAGAACAATGGTAAATTAAAAAAATAAAGTACAATTTGATTTCGGAGAAACATGAGATGAAAGTACAATGAAGAGTAATGAAATGAAGTAAAAAAATTACGTAGTGTTATACAAGTGATTATGTAAAATAGATAATGTAATCTCTCAATACCATTAGACAAATTTTGTTAATGTCCTCATTAAAACATTTAAGGGAAAGGAGAATGGTTTTGGTTAACTTAAGTGAAGTTCCCCTAGCGCCAAAAAGAAGTCCTTTCACTTCCCATATATTAATATTCATTTTGTATCTCTCACTGAAGTGAAGAATACATGGATTGTAAATAGACTTCTTTCATCGTTAATGTCATTGGTGTGTTGATCATCCTTCTCAAAACGGACAGTGGGGTCAAGAATGAGACTTCTTTGATTCTAGCGATCGATGGCTATAATGTTTATATAATATTTCAGGACACAGACAATAACTTTTCTTTTATTTCTCAGTAATTCTACTTAAGAATTATCTACACTTTTGATGTGTCCTATTTTCCTATAAATTACTAAGTTGAACGAGTAATATATTTTTGTTAGTTCCGTCTGTAATTTATAATTCACAAATATAACCTAAACATTAGGCATGTTTTGTTGTCATGTTTCAATTTGATAAATCTTTTCGACTATGAAATAGTCATCTTCAGGTCTATATATTATCGTTATCATTTATGAACACAATTATTAATTATAATCTGGCATATGTTTCCAAGGATTATTTTAATGTATATGTACATAATTTTTGAAGACATAATTATATAGATTTACATTAAAACATTTAAGAAACTAAAATATGTTAAAATTATAATTATACACTAACTTTAAAATATTAAAAGTGCAAAATTACTTGCGAGTTCACCCTGTCAACCTGTGTCAATTTCTATGCTATTATGTGTTTAAAATTAATTTATAAATTATAGCCTATTTAGACCTGAAGATGGCTATTCCATAGTCGAAAAACGTTTCTCAAAGTGAAACATGAGAACAAAACATGTCTAATGTTCAGACTTTATTTGTGAATGATAAGATAGACGAACCTAACAAAAATATTTTATTTGCTCAATAATGTATACTGTACATGCAGCCACGGAATTGCAATAATTGTTTGTCGCTTCGAGACTGTAACAGTGTAACTCAACTGCTCCACTTCACGTGTTCAGCAAGGGTAAACGTGCTCCAACGTCACGAACTCATATCCTGTTGACCACTGATGTATGACTATCGCGTGTTCAGTTCAAAGTGTGTCATGGCTCGCTGTATATTGTCATGTGGCTAGCCAGTGAGCCTAGAGAATTCAATCTTCCTACACTTCCGCAGAGGCGTATTACCTAGATGCGAGAGAAGTTGCCTAGCAAGTACGGCGTTCATTCTGAAGTACGCAGAGTCCGTGGCCCACGTACCGATAAGTGCGGTAACGCCGGTAGTGACAGGAATGTGAACTGTTTGGAAACATGTACTGAGGTGAGTTTTTTTCTTACTGTCGGGATATGGCGAGAGGGTTAAGACGATTACTTACGTATTTGTTGACATTAACTTCGACGGTCAACATGGACACGGAGCATTTTATTTGGGTTGTAGAATGTTGCGGTATGCAACGGATGATAACAAATACCCTGCGTACGACTTGCCCGCCCAAAACACAGTTCGAAAGAGGTTATGGTAGCACACAGACTTTACAGACCGCCATCTGTCGCTACGACGTTCAAGTTATACCGTACACGTTCTCAAGTTCAGATTGAACGCCTTAATTAATAGGCAACTTCTCGGACATAAAAGCTGAAACTCGCTTCAAATCGCTGACTCACAACAGTGACGTCATGACACATTTTGAAATGAACACCCAGTATAATATTAGGTTACAAAGTTTTTCCTTCTTTCGAGATATGCAATACACAATATAGAATAGAATACGAAATCCTACACATGCATATATGATCGAAATGATAGCCGTCCAAATCTTGGATTTAAAATATCGGCATACTAATCAATTCAAATGAACAAAAAAGAAAATGTAAATTAATGTTAAAAAATACATAATGAAATTAAAAAAAAATAATATTCTGAGACAAGATGTGGTAGCTATCAAAACGATAAAAATTTATTGAAAGTAAATAGTATACATTGAATATTATAAAGATGAATAGAGATGGTGATTGATGATGTTCAATGAAGATTTTAAAATGGTTGATGCAATTGTCTGAAGAGTCTTTTCAGGAACCTTTAATTTTCTGAGCATCTCCATTATAAAATAAATTATGCTGATTGGCCTTTTCAGCTGTTACGGAGAATTCGCTTATGTTTTTCATTTCACTAAAATAGAAAAACTAAACACAATATTATTTCCCGATGATCAAATCGTTATCGCCAATTCCGAAGACAATTTACAAAACGGTTTATTCACATTGCATACAATCACACAAGAATATGATATGGAAATCTCATCTAGCAAAACTAAAGTAATGGTATTCAGAGGTGCCGATGAAATACTAAGCAAAATAGTAATCGTATTTGATTATAAACAAATAGGTCTAAACAATTTCCTATACCTAGAACGCAATATTTCTTATGAAAGAGAGGATGATATAAATAAAAAATCTTGTAAAATGTTTACAAATCTCAGGACTATTTCACTACAGTAGGTGCGGCAACTCTCGTCCAGTCCAAGGCCGCCGCAGTCCACTCTATCTCTAGACGCACTGTGCTTTAAAACCTCATAGTACAGAAACATTGCCTACCAGACTAAAATTATACAGGGTGTAAGAGGCACAAGTGCAATTATTTTAACTGATGATTATTCGTGTCATAAGGAAGAAAAAATGTCCTCACAATTTTTTTCTAATTGTAATATTTAATCAATTATTAAAGTTTACAATATTAGACGTTTGGCAACGTTGCTGGATGGGGTGGAGGGGGTTTACAAGTACACAATACAGCTCAAGCAGGTACAGACATATCGGTACAAAACTGATGCTCTGTTCTAATGCAGGGGTGGACTTGGCCAACTGTTGTTTACATAAAACGAGCAGCAAATATAACCTTTCAATCTCATTAACAGAACATTATGGTAAATTTCCATTTTATTTAAAAATATTGCTCCATTTTTTATTTTACGTCCAAAAAATAAACAATAATAGTTTACTGCACAAAATCGCACAAATTTTTTTCTAAAGCAAAACTTTCATCTTTCCCGCTTCCGTAAAACAGTATCATTTTAAAAGAAATTTCGGGTTGTGTGACTTTCGAAACAGGGTAAGAGACGCCTACTTTCTAATAATCATTGACAAACTGCTACAACAGTTCTCTGATTAGGTAACCTTTTTTGCGGAAAACATTATCGGTACATCTTTCTTGGCGCACTTGAATTACGACGACTTTCTCCATAAATTAATAACGTATGATATTCCTGCACTGTGAATGGCATTGTAAAGGTAAGTGTTAACTACAACGTATCACACTCCTCGCACGAATCGCACAACGGATATTTTAAGTGCAGTGCGTTCACTGTAACGGATCCACCTCATCGCCTCATCGGATTCCCTATCAGCTGTTTAAAACATGACGTCGTACAATATTGACATTGCTGAAAAGAGAGGAGTTTGCGGTTAGGGTTATTATTT
Organism: Periplaneta americana; assembly: GCF_040183065.1. Classification (NCBI taxonomy): domain Eukaryota; kingdom Metazoa; phylum Arthropoda; class Insecta; order Blattodea; family Blattidae; genus Periplaneta; species Periplaneta americana. The sequence goes on along the minus strand of NC_091128.1, from coordinate 19,842,244 downwards.
ATGAGTGTTAGCGTATAAGAATTTGTAATTGCTTCATGCGTCTTAATTGAAGAGGAAGAAACGAAAGCAATATTGGTTACATAATATACAGTATATATGAAAGAAACGACTTGATTATTATAATGGAAACGTGTCAAATTATATAATTCTTTGCAATTTTCTACAAGCAAAATAAGTTTTCCGTCTGCTATTTTGGCGCGACACTGAACATAACACACCATAATAGTAACAGTTGACCAATTAAAATTTATTTATTAAAGAAAGCCTTGATCGCACGCATTGGAAAAGTTGCTCATCCGAGGAACGTGGACGGATTTGCCGAGAGCCGGTGCGTACGATACTATGTAGTGAACGCGATTACATAATAATTACAGAGAAAATTGTCTTTTTCCGATCCGTGCTTCGTCCGTTGAGTGCGATACGATGTAGTGAACGCTTACCTTCAGTTGTTTATCGAATACCTGTACTGAACTGCTATCCACTCGGCAGGAGACCTATGGATTGGGAGCTTGAACTCAGCTGAGCTGTAATCTGTGCAGAGTGGTCAGTTGCATGAATCCTGCTGAACATATTGCCACGTCTCTCACGCCAGAATATTAACAAATTTATGCATGCATTTTTATTTAATTTCACGAAAACGTAGTAGAACACATAATGTTTATTTAAACTAATACTAACTCTTTGCTAGATATACCTACTGATATAAATGTTTTCGTATTTTTACTAACGATGTAAGCCAGTGGTCGTCAACACTCGCTGAAATGGGTAGAGTGCATGGAGGGTAAGGAAATATGCTCCGTCGTGCACTAGGGATAGGGAGACAGCATACCCACCAGCAGCCACAAATGCACGCTACGGCAGTGTCTTGTCCGCGGGTAAGTGACGCTATCCCGAGGGTGCAGTGTTCTGATGACCGCTTATATAAGCAGTATAACGCAAATAAAATAAGGAATGAAATATTTTTTCTGAGAAATTATAAAGTTTTGACCCTATATTGTATAAACATGTTTTGATCCTGTAGACCGTCACCAAAGATTGTGAAAAGGACGGCACTTATACCCCTTACACCTTGTAATAATTTTGCTCTTCCAACTCTGATGTACGGAAGTGAAATTTGGGTCCATAAGCGAAGAGACATCAGCCGAATACGAGTTTCAGAAACGTGACATATGAGAGAAACTGTCGGATGTACTTTGCTCGATCGTTGGAGAAAAGAAGATTTTTAGAAGAACCCTGTATGAAGCCACATGAAGACATACTATCTTCATATAAAGATGGTTCCAACATGTATGCAGAATGTCACCAAACAGGATACCAAAAGTAATTTTACTGTATCACCCACGAGGACAACGAAGACCAGGACGTCCATAGAAAAGAGAGCTGAAACAGAAACGGGTCAAAATGGCCAAATTTCGTGCATGATGTATGATTAATAGTGATAAAAAATATCTATAACGCTGAATGTCATGTTATGCGTTATTTTGCGAATTTCCCGTTGATCTTCAATTGGCATTGCAATACGAAAGTTACCTCCACCCCTCAAATTAATTAATTTGTTTTGTTTCATTCGGAACAAGCAGCGGAAATAATAGAAACTTATCTTTAAAGAACACACAGTGCTAAGATTTAACACAATTTATTTATATTTTATTTCAATAAATTTTAAAAATATCACTCCTAGTGACACTGTCATGAAAACGTTACAATCTGAGTAGACCAAAACAACATTGAATTCAGTGTGTGACACACTACATGGTTTAACAAGCAAATATTCTCATGGGAGCAGATCAAAAAGTTATTTTTTTTCTTCCACCATGTTAATAATCTCAAAGCAAGTGTTTATACAAATTTTGGCCAATCAAGCGCAATTACGAAAACATCCCCAGAAAATAAGTTTCCTTGGAGCGATTTACAGGAAGAAAACAATTTCATAGAAAGATTTATTAGAACAGATAGATATTGTTGAACTATTTTCCAACATATTCTGCACCGGAAATGAGACGTTTGTCATATAGTGGGATCAACTGTCCTGTATCATAGAAGTCTCCCGTTTGGGATCGGAACTAGTGTGTGACAGCCGCCTGCACCTCTCTTTTTGGAAAATGTCTCAATTTCGGTGAAGAATATGATGCAAAATAGGTCAACAATTGCTATATCTCTTCTAATAAATCTTTCCATTAAATTGTGTTTTCTTCTGTAAACGGGCCCAGAGAAACTTACTTTCTAGGGGGCCCTCGTCTTTGCGCTCGAGTGACCATAATTTGTATAAGCACTGTTTTGACATTATTAACATGATGGAAGAAAAAAAATAACTTTTTTATCTACCCCCATGAGAATATTTGTTTATAAGACATACGAGATTGAAGGCACTCCGCATGGACTTGGACCTTGTCGACGTATTCTGCTTGCTGTAACATTTTATATTTAATTCTTCTATAGCTACCTTTCACTTTTGCTACCACGAGTATCAGAGATTCGAACCGTGAATGATTACTACAGTAAGGATTCGATATTTTATAGTTACTGCTGTGTAACTCTCTGATTAATTTTAATTTTTAAATCTATTACGTGTTTCCGCTTTATAAGAAGTATTAAGTAGAATCTTTTAGAATCAACTCGGATCGGAGTTAGAAATTAAAAGTACGAAAGGAAGAACCGGGAATCGAACCTTCTCAGACAGTCGAAATGTTCATACCAACTCATTACGAATGAGCCATTGGCCACCTCGACAGATCCTCGTATTATAATGACTGTTTCTTTACTCAAACACATCGTATGAATCAATAGTATATAAATTAGTCTATGTTTACTGTACAAGTATTATTTATTATTATACGCAGCTGTTTTCAGTAGTTACTGAAACTATAATACAAACACTGCCAGTAAGATAATTTCAACAACGTAAATTATTATGTATCCACCCCTAGCTGTGTTGTGCATGATAAAAAAACAATTTTATGAAAGGCTTGAGTCAGACACTCTGTACTTTATGTCCCCTTCCTCCTATGTTGTGGAGAAATTACAGAAATTATAACATGCAGAATTGTTTCTTCCTTTTGTTGCGAATAGTGTCAGAGTCCCAAAAGTTTCCAGGCGTCATAAAACTGACCCATATAGTCACTATCCATAGTGAAGAACATAGCATTCTCACAGAATTAGCACATTTTTGTCAGTGACAAATTTCTTTCATGCGAATGAATCATTGGCTTGCCTGCAATGCAAAAACAGAAGTCCATCTTATTGGGTTAACATTGATATCATTGACTATTGCGTTCATGAAATCAGTGACCAATCTTATGAATTCATTCAGTTTTAACCAATCGCGCTCATCTATCACTGTTATATTGTAGAAATAAAATGTCACATCTGATTCGCAATTGTCTGCATAATCGTCGCGCCTGACTCGCAATTGATCCTGGTTAGTACGGGGAGTGTTTAGAAGGTAGAGACAGTTCATCTTTACTCAAACCCAATGTACAAATTAAGGAGAAACATCGTAACCTTATTATAAACAAATTACGAAACAACCAGTCATCATCATCATCATCATCATCATCATCATCAAATACTTTTACCTTTAAAGAATGCCAATTACATTAAATGTACTTTCAATTAGAAGGCAAAAGTATGTATTAAGATCCTACAGTGGGGGACCACCTCACCGACCATGGCCGGAGGAGAGCATCATAGGAAAAGCTGGAATGGATGTAGTGGAACAGATAAAAGGTGTTGATAGGCTAAACGTCTGACAATTCTGCTACCTCAGAGGCTAATACATGTAGGCTACAATGATTCGTCAATGTTTTTATGAAGTTGCACTGTAGACGTTATCAGTTCAGAAGCTGGCGAATAGAAGCGTGGTTTAAAGTAGCTTTGGTGTGAGTAACAGTGGATGCATTCATTTTACATTCTTCTCGGGTTCTGTGAGGTGAGTCCCGTATAATAACTTTCACTATAATTAATATAGGTTAAATGACAACTTTAATTGTGTTTAGATCATTTTGCTGTTCACTTATTCAAATGTAGTTGCGATTCTTAATATTAGATGGCAACTAATAGGCCTAATGAATTTTGAATAAAATTAATGCTTCATATTTTGTTCAGGTCTTAACACTATATGACAGGAAGTACGAAGTAGCCCGTTAAAACGAACGAAATTCGATATGCAAGTAGTTTAAGGTTGCCTAAATCGCTCCACTTTAGCATTTATAATTTTTATTCAACAATACAGTTTTTACTTTCTACATTCCTTTACAGAGATACATTTCGAGAACATTTCATGTAAAAAAGAATCCTTGAATTTGATTCAATATTTTTTAATTTGAATGACATTTTCGAAACAATTGTCAGTGGTGCCACTTAGGCAACCAGTTTCCTAAATAGCACCTGCGGTTTCTTAAACCGCACCTCTTTATCTGCAGGGAACAGGATGAAAGAAAGCTTTTAGTATTGAACATATTGATCAGTATTTAATATGAATAATGTAATAAATGCAAATTACAAGTTTATTGAAATTAATGAAAGAGAGTAACGCTGTTTGAAATGAAATTGAAAAAAAAGAGCATAAATTACGTAATATTTAAACTGCCTGAATGCGCTTTTTTTGTTGTAGTAGTAGTAGGGTTTAAGAAGGGCGCGTCAGCTACTATGGGTATTTGCGCCCTTATCTAAAATTCTTAATATAACAAAGACATAAATAATATAATAATCATTGCTAAAAGTACTAAAAAGCGTTGTCACGATAAAACGAGGCACACAAATGCAGTAGACATAAGGTGATTTCTACAGAATCATAAAAGTGAGCAATTCTACCACACTAGGTGGTATTAAAAAGGAACAAATAAAACAATAAAACTAAGGCCACCATAGATAACTTGTGAATCATATTTTAAAACCATAAAATTGTATAAAATATTCGGATGTATAAAGTCCGAAATGTCAACAATGTAAAATCAAATATAAAACAACAAATGTAACCTCCGGATATAAAGGGTCCGGAGGATAAGTAAAAACGGATCCATAAAAAACTAAATCACCTTATCCAAACCGGTATTTGATAAAAATCCCAGAACTGCATTTGTACAATTAAAATCATTTCCAAGAGCGTCACGTAATGTCGGCCGAATTCCATATTGCCTCCGTGCATGGTCATATTTCCTGCAACACAATAAAAAGTGTTCCACCGTAAGTGGAACATGGCACATATCACACTCCGGCTGAGGTTCGCCACGTAGGAGATGGCCGTGTGTCAGATGACAATGGCCAATCCTCAACCGGGTGAGTAAAACCTCCCCGTGTCGTGACGCTCTTGTAGACGAATCCCAAACTCGAACAGTATTCTTTATATTTCGTAATCTGTTACCCACTTGTGCAGACCATTTTCCTTCCCATTGCCACCAAATTTTATATTTCAAGTAGTTTCGAATGTCCTGCCACTTCTCGCGCCAATATACCAGAGAGCCATTCAGTGCGCCAGACCTGGCTGCAGCATCCGCGGCCTCATTTCCTGGGATCCCAACATGACCAGGAATCCACACTACTCCAATCCCATAATCAGAGCTAAGGAGAGTGTGGAACAGCTCCTGAGTTCTTAAGACAAGCGGATCATCACAATTAAAAGACTGCAAGGACTGGATGGCACTTAAAGAGTCGGAACAGATAAGGAATCTGTCCCGAGGTTGCCTAGTTAAAAACAATAAAACTCTGTAAAAAGCATAGAGTTCAGCAGTAAAAGCACTAGTATATTGGCTTAGTCTGCATTTAAATATCTCTCCATTTGTAACGAAGGAACAACCAACACAATCATTTATCCGGGATCCGTCAGTAAAAACCAATGAATAATTTGGATATCGGGATAAAAGTTCACTAAAACGAAGTCTATAAACAAAAGCTGGTGTAAAATTCTTAAAACAGCTGCTCAGACTTACATCAAACATGGGACGTCGCATAATCCACGGTGGAGTGGTGGTATACTCCAGTGTGCGAACTGATGGTAGATGTATATCCAGCTCAGAGAGCAGTTCACGAAACCGCACACCTGCTGGACGAAGTCTCCGTGGAATTTCACTGTATCGGCCGTAAAGAGACGAATGATGGAAAGAGTAGTAAGAATTGTGCTCAGGCTGCGAGCGGAGCTTAACAGCATATGAGCACAATAACACATTACGTCGCCGATACAGTGATGGTTCTCCTGCTTCACTATAAAGTCTCACTATCCGACTAGTTCGGAAGGCCCCTGTAGCGAGTCGTATCCCATGGTGATGGATAGTATCTAAAAGATGTAATTTAGATTTATTTGCTGAGCCATAAATAAAACAGCCATAATCCAGCTTTGATCGTATAAGAGCTCGGTAAAGACGTAAAAGCACTATACGGTCTGCACCCCAGCGAATCCCTGACAAAAGGCGTAAAATGTTTAAGGACTTCTCGCAACGCCTTCTCAAATCATGTATATACGCCTCCCACGTTAATTTATAATCAAAGATAAGGCCCAAAAATGTCGCAGTGTCTGTATATTGCAACTCCACTCCATTAAGACGCAGTTCAAGATGTGGATGTAGTCCACGTTGGTTGTAAAAGTGGACACACTGCGTCTTCTGAGTGGAGAATTTAAAGCCATTGCGAACATCCCACTCTGATAGTAAGTTGATGACCAGTTGCAACTGTCGACCGATGGATGGAAGATATCGGGAGCTGTAAAATAGACTGAAGTCATCAACGTACAAGAGAGAAGATACTCGGCCACCCACACAGTGGGCAATTCCATTGATCGCAATGCAGAAAAGAAGAACACTTAATACAGACCCCTGCGGAACGCTTTTTTCTTGGAGATGTTCGTTAGAAAGTGTGGTGCCTACTCGAACTCGGAAATACCGCTCTGCCATGAACTTCGCAATAAATGTTGGTAGACTGCCACGAAGTCCCCAATCATGCAGAGATTGTAGAATGCCATACCGCCATGTGGTATCGTAAGCCTTTTCTAGACCAAAGAAGACCGCCACAATATGTTCCTTCTTGAGGATAGCATCTCTAATGGCGGTCTCTAGCCGAACAAGATGGTCTGCGGCTGATCTGTGCTTACGAAACCCACATTGGATATTAGATAATCGGTTTTCCGATTCGAGTACCCACATCAGGCGTTTACTTATCATCTTTTCCATAACCTAGCATACGCAGCTGGTAAGACAAATTGGCCTATAACTGCCAGGTAAAGAAGGATCCTTTCCTGGTTTCTGGAATGGGATTACAATGGCGGAACGCCAAGCAGATGGAAATACACTCTCAGTCCAGATCTTGTTGTACATTGCCAGAAGAAAGGATTTTCCAGCTGGCGGAAGATGGCGAAGCATACGGTTATGGATGTCATCAGGGCCAGGGGAGGTGTCAAGGGATGCGTCTAATGCCGCCTCCACCTCCTCGGATGTGAACGGTGCATTGTATTGTTCAGTGTTATTAGATGTAAAGTTCAGAGTTAGTTTCTCCGCAGTATCCTTAATTTTTAAAAATTCCGGGTTATAATTGTTTGATATGCTTATCTGTGCAAATGAGTGAGCGAATATCTCTGCAATTTCTATGTGACTGGTGGTCGTTACGCCGTTGTTCAGAAGACCCGGAATTACAGAACTACGTTTCCCCATTATCCGACGGACTTTGTCCCACACGATGTTAGCTGGGACGTTCTTTTTCAATGAATTGACGTAATTTGTCCAGGACGTCTTCTTAGCATCGCACACAGTGCGACGAGCTATGGCTCGAAGACGTTTAAACTGGACAAAGTTTTCTTGGGTCGGATGGCGCTCAAATTGGCGTAAAGCACGTTTGCGGTCTCGGATTGCATCTCTACAGGCGTCCGTCCACCAAGGGACAGGGAAGCGTTTTGGCCTGCAGGACGACCGGGGTATAGATAATTTCGCAGACTTAATAACCACATTTCAAAAGTGCTCTACGATGGAGTCCACACTTTCATATCCAATATCATCGAATGATATGGATTCCGAAAATCCGACCCAGTCCGCCTTTTTAATAACCCAGTTTGAAGAGCGAGTTTCCGCAGGACGCAAAGCGGGCATACGCAGTCGAATGGGGTAGTGGTCACTACCATGAAGGTCATGAATAACTGACCATTCGAAATGTGTGGACAAAACTGGGCTCCAAATTGAGATGTCTATCATGGAGAAAGTACCGTAAGCCGAGGATAGATGTGTTGCTTCCCCGGAATTTAGGGTAATCAGATTAAGGCGGGTACATACCTCTGCTATTTTATTTCCTCTGTTATCATCAGAATTAGAGCCCCAAGTGTGGTGAGATGCATTAAAATCTCCGACTAACAAATATGGAGCAGGTACCTGCGATAGAATGTGTTCCACGTCATTAACTGTGTAGGGTATATCAGGGGGCATATAGACACAAACTATAGAGAACTGGACGCTAGATAAAGATTTCTAGCTGCTATACATTGATGAGGAGTGTTAATATTGATGATGGAGGAAAAGATACTTTGACGGAGTAGGATGGCACAACCTCCATTGGCCCGAATACCGGCAAGATGATCGTACTGGTAAATATTGTATCCTGAAATATTCAGGGAATGTTCGGGTCGGAGGTGTGTCTCCTGAAGACATAAACTAGCAGGGTTCTCATGATAGATCAATTGTTGTAGTTCTGTATATCTGCTGAATGCACCGTTCACATTCCACTGTACAATATCTGTCATCGCGAGGAGCTAAATCATGATGGTGGCTTCACAGGCGATCTTCTCTTTTTTCTTTTCTATGGATTGATGCCTTTGTCTGCGACTGCTTAATCTTTGACTGTGGCGACTCACTTGCAGATCGTCTTACTACTGATAGTGATCTTGATCGAGGACGTGATCGAGAGCGTGATTTCGATCCGCCACCCGAATTAGGAGCGCGACATTCCGGTGTTCTACCAGGCCTAGAATATTTCTCTGCTGTCACGGCAGCGATCTTTCTAGGTACGTAAAGCCAGATATCCAGCCCACACGAGTCGTCTGACTCAGCAGTCTGTGTTGCAGAGTCAACGTATGTCTGGGTCGCGGTCTCAATTCGCTTCCCAGGCATATTTGCGAGAGGTGGCGTCTGCGTGGATGCATCAATTCTCTCTGTTGCCTTCTGCAATACTGAGGAATAAGATTTTTCTGTCGCCTTTTTTTGTTGGTCTAGAATACCCTTACGCGCCTCGAAAAAAGTAATATTTTCTCGGACTCGGAGCTCTTGGATATTCTTCTCTACCAAATACTTCGGCCAATTTTTGGAATTAGAAGCGTGGTCCCCAGATCAATTCACACAGTGCTCGGCGCCGGCACATGGAGATTTCCCATGTTCAGCACCGCCGCACTTTACACATATGATGTTGTTTGTGCAACGTTTTTGCGTATGTCCGAACCGTTGGCACCTAAAGCACCGCATTGGATTCGGCACATACGCACGCACAGGGACATGTTCGTACCCAACAAAGATATATTCTGGCAAGAGAGACGTTTCAAAGGTCAGAAAGACTGTGCTCAGGGGTTCAGTCCGTCCGTCTCGCTTACGCAGTAAACGGTAATCCTTAGACACGGACTGTTCCGCCAGCTCTAATTGGATCTCTTCATCGGATATACCATCTAGAGAATCCGTATGCACAACTCCTCGCGTGGTGTTCAGCGAGGAGTGTCGCTCTACTCTGATTGGGTATGATCCCAGCAACTTCGCTCTCAACAGTGTTTCACTCTGTTTTGCAGATGCAGTCTCAACAAGGAGACTGCCATTCCGGAGTCGAGTTGCATTTCTGACCTTGCCTACGAGTCCGTCGAGCGCGCGTCTCACGCAAAATGGACTAATGTTTTTCATTGTTTTTTCCGTCCCATCCAACGTGATACTAATACACTTTGGAGGCGGCACTTTAATTATTACCTTCTCAGGGTCCAATTCCATTGCAGTGTTCGTCTTATTAACTTTGTGCTGTCTTTTATTATTTTCTTTTGTTGCTGTTTTTCTGGAGGGGAAGAGGAGCGCGAAGAGGCTATTTTGAACTGCCCCCCCCTGCGGAACCGTCGGCGTCAGCCTGCCACCGGGGGGGCGGAAGAAAAAGACACCTAAGAATTCTTCTCGGTCTGTGCCGGCCGTGGGGACCCCCCCCCCACAGCCCGATTCCAAGCAACCCACTTCACGCAAGTTTTACCCTTCAAACTGGTCATTACACACCTAATGGCAAGTCTTACACCAGAGGCGTGTCGCAGTTTTATACCCCTACCACGGGAATAACCGCTCGTGGCTCCCCACTCTACACTGAACACAACCGCTAGACTACTTCGGCTAACTCCGATCTACGCTCCCAAAGCCGGAGCAATCCGAGATCGCACGCAGCTTCAGGGGACTTGTGGTTGATTACACTGCGACACCCATACGTCAGCGGTAACACGTCGGAGCGATATATCCGCCTCGTCGAGCAGAGTCGGCCACCGGGCCGTTTAAGTAGCTCCAGGCCCCCATTGGGACTCTACGCGAGTATACATGACTACTGGTCCGGGCTCCGCACCTAGACTTGCATATACGGGCAGTATGAAGGGTCCACTATTGCCTCGTTGCTGGGCGCCCTGTCGGGCCACACAAGTCGGAAGTAACCCTCGAAACCGTGGGACAGGACCACGGAGATAGGAAAGATCCCCGCTGGTGAGACGGGAGTTACAAACCTAAGAAACGTAACCTAACAATAGATATAAGAATTAGAAGGGGAAGAAGAATGAAGCCTCATCAGGCATTGTTAACAAATCCCGTCATGGTGGCGGACGTGGCAAGAACAAAACAGCGGGGATGGAGAGGTGAAAATGGCTGTGATGATGTGGTGGGCGTTCCGAATGCAATGGCGGCCGGCGGAGAGAAATAGTGATGAAAAAGAAGAGAGAACGAAGAGGAGTGGTTGGTGATAGGACGAAAAATGACCGAAAAGAAGAGCACGAGAGCCACCATTGCACCCCCCGGTCGCCACTTGGAGGAACCCACCTCGACCGGCTTTTTTTGTTACACATTTGCCATATGCTTTACCAGGTAGTTCAGACTGTAAGTCATCTTTTCTCCACGATTATCTCGAAGCCACCGAAGAATTGCTTCCTGCTATACGCTGTCTGAAATGGTTTGAATATAGAAACATCTAAAGGCTGGGCCTATGAGTATTATGACGAGGAAGTTGAAGCAAGAGCACACCATTTTCCCGAGATAATCTAATAGCTTCTGAATTTTTGGAATGGATTGTATAGGTGGATATACATAGAAGCAGCATTTTTTTCTATGGCAGGTTTTAGGGGCAAATAAAGTGTTTGACTATTCTACAAATAGTTCACTATTGATGTAACCTGACTCAGAGCAAACATCTAACGATCCTGGAGGAGCGCTAGCTGGTAATGTAGGAAGAGCTCTTTGACGTTTAAAAATTATCATAGGAAACACAAAATGCCTGGTGCGCTTGTACAACACACACATGTTGTATTAACGCCCTTCTCACCACTTGATATTGCACCCACCTGATGCATTCCTCGTTCTGCTAAAATTTTTGGGGACTTTTTTGTACTGTTAGAATTATTGCTACAGTTGCTCACATCGCACCGGTGCGAATTAGGCACCTACAAAGTGGTGCGAATTGAAAACTACGTCATAAGTTATTATTTCCTTCATTCTAGCATATAATCACCACATGTTCGAAAATCGTACAACGTTAAATGTTCTTTAATATTTCCTTAAACCAGTAACATCTTAAGATTATGGATTGCTTTGCATATAAATCCGTTATTTAGTTACAAAATGTCAGCTAAATATACATCCACCTGAGCGATTATATTAGATACACTATTACCACGCTGCAGACACAAAGAAGTGGAAGAAATCAAGTGACATGGTGGAAGTTCATATGGTAGATTGTAACAATACCACTAGTAAATTGTTTTAAACTAGCAGTGGTGCCATTTAAGAAGCGGTGCGATTTATGATACTCTACTCTAATTTAAATTGAATAAAATATGTTATTTCTATTTTATTAATACTGTCTATTGTCTATTCTGTTCACTAAACAGTCTTAGTAGATACCACTCGTGGATTCATATTTTCAGAAAACTTCACGAGCACGATCTAATTGAGACGTTTAGAATAGGAATGACATATGCGCCAACTGTATGAATTTCTTTTCTTTTCTCGCAATATAGCCTATTACTTACATTGTCCTCTATCATCACGGGAAGAATGACTGGTTCATACGTCTTGTAAATGGGTGAAAATATTATTCATGTGGTCCTTACTGTATTCTTTGGAACGAGGTAGAATTATGAGAATAGCAATAGTGTATGTGCCAGCGTGTCCCTTTAGATCCGCTGTTCTATCACAGAATGAAGCATTTAAATTTGCTCATCTTTCATACGCATGAGGTTTAAAATAATGAAACAGTAACTATTACAAAATTTTCGTATATTTTACAAAATCATACCAGTAATTAAATTTCCATTTCCATTTATATCATACATTTTTTTTATCAACCATTACATTTTTCATCCAATTTTTGGTGTGAAGTGTTTATTTCAGGGTCGTAGACAGGCTATACTTCAGTCTCACATAACAAAGCAACTAATAAAGGAATCTAAATTTTCTGAAGGAAGAGTTTTCTGTTTTCTCAGAAGAATTCAAAATGGGATTTGGCATTAAGTCTGCATACAGTATGGACATGACTTACCTTACTGGATAAAATTACAAAAGAGAGAGGCAATGTTTATGAGCCCATTCAATTTCATCTATCAAAAGTTTTTCTTCCAAACAACTACAATAAACCTGGTACATTATCACAACAAAAACGTGAAGATATTCAGGAACTTAAAAATTCTACCCCACATATCATCAGTGTTATAATTAGTGGACAACAAGATGAACAGCTAATAGACGTGGGAAAGAAGACAGAGGACGGACACTGGAAAGTTTTCTTTTCTCAATCGTACTATCAGCACTGGAATGCTTTACCTACAGACTTACTAAAGGCTTTACCAATAACCAAAAATGTATTTAAAAATAGGCTTAAGGACTTTACTAATAGACGGTAGTATATTATACACACTACTTAAAGTGTGTAATTGATATCTTGTTATTTGAAGTGTTCTATCAGTGAGGAAATGTGTTGTGTCAGTGAAGTGTGTAGTGTCAGTGAAGTCTATTGTGTACGTGAAGTGTGTTGGTGTCAGTGAAGTGGCTGTGCAAAATATTTGAACAGTGAAATGGTTAGAAGTGTTACTGAAATCAGGTAGCATCAGTGCAGTGAGTGAGTTGACAGCGAAATAAATGTAGTGCCGAAAGGTACTTGTGCAGGTATGAACCTGTCAACTCGTGGGTCTTAGTTCGAACTTAGGGTTAAGATACGAATTAGATTTACTTTAAATGTTATTTTAAGTGACCATGCTTCATTTAATTTAGGATGCTCCTTGTTATTATTATTATTATTATTATTATTATTATTATTATTATTATTATTATTATTATTAATTAACTTATTTATTATTATTATTATTATCATCATCATTATTAAATTATTATTAATGTTTTTATTAGTTGTATTTATTATTGTCATTATTGAGTGTATTAGTTACCACTGCACCGTGTATATACCCATTTGCAGTGTGAATATACATACATACATACATACATACATACATACATACATACATACATACATACATACATACATACATACATACATACATACATACATACATACATACATAGAAGACGACAGCGTCCTTGATTATTATTGAAGACTTCGCTAATATACCTGGCAGAGTTTATTATGTGGTATGTAAAGAGAAATGTTTAACTTAAACTCTATTATCATCATCATCAGCAGCAACAGCAGCAGCAGCAGCAGCAGTAGTAGTAGTAGTAGTAGTAGTAGTAGTAGTAGTAGTAGTAGTAGTAGTAGTAGTAGTAGTAGTAGTAGTAGTAGTAGTAGGTTTATTTTATTAGCATACGCCACTCAGAGGTAAGCAACTAACCGATTCATTAAACTTCAAACGCATTTTACGAGAAAGAGGAGTTTGGCGCATACGTCATTGTTATTCCAAGCGGCTCTTATGTTCTAAATATACACTACAAGATCAGAAGTGTCAAAAATACCAAAATCATACTCAGGGTTTCCTACAGACTTTAATAAGGAGTGGGTCCACTTATTCCCTTCATGACAGCTGTAATTCTAGCAGGAAGACCTTCGAGCAGGTGTCTGAACGTCTGGGGAGGAATGGCAGTTCATTCTTCTTGCAGAGCTGTAACCAGAGCATTTAATGATGTGGAATTTTGGGATCTGAAACGAAGTCTAAGTTCTAATTCACTCGAAGGCTCGAGTTTCTGGGCTGACCAGTTCATTTCCTGAACGTTACTGTCTCCAAATCATCTCCCTAAGACATGGAATTTTGCCATGCTGGTACAGACAGTGGTCATCTCTAAACTGGTCCTCTGTGGTAGACAATAATAACCAGTCAGAATGTCTTCATAACCTATCATTGTCGTCTTTCATTACTATTATCCCTAATTTTCTGTTTATTTTGAAACCTTCCTATTTCTGACTATTATTTACAAATTTTTCTACTTTCTCATCTACATTACCGTATTATATTATGTCTTATTTATTGTTCCAATGTTCTAATATTTGTAATACTTCCTTCCTACTACTTGTTCAATTCATTTATCACTTTATCACTTCATTGCATAACTTTTATGGTTCACTCTCACTACTTGCACTGACTTTCTACCTCCTCCACTTCCCATATTGTTCCTCTCTCAATTCCTGAAACTCTAAATATTATATTCTAACTACTATTAGCCTCAATACCTTTATTGCTTTTCTTCTTACTGTTCTGTTCTATTCATATTCTCATTAACATTTCACTACTCATTCTTCTATCTTATTCTCAGTTCCACTTCAGTTAGGCCTACACTAATTGATCTAATTCTCACGTTTTTTGATCGCATCTAATGCCTCAGACTAAGTCAGATTTCTTCTCTAGTTCACTTATTAACTTCACACGTCTTTGTTTGCACTTACTTGTTTCTTTAAATATCTTATATCTCTCTGAACGTTTTTACAAGTTTCCTCTAGTTTTTCGCACATCTTTAGCACCCTATCAATATCTCCCTCGGTAGCTGGACTTGGATCATCTCCGCTCTCCTTTTCTGTTATATTCTCGACTTCTCTTCGTCGCACTCCCTTTCGCAACTTACACTCGGGATTGCACTCGCAAAGACCCCTTTCCTTACACTCTCCATTTTCACCTTAGATGATTCTTCTATTATTTCCAACTCTGGATTTCTCTTCTTTTCTTCCCTTCTTCTTTTCTCTATTAACCCCTCACTTGATTCATATCCATCAATAGCTCCACCTGCTTCACTAAACTCATTCATCATTACACATATTAAACCTTACTTTCTCCTATCGTTCGCATGCGTCTTTGCAGCTGTATCCTTTATGCCACTTTTCTTTGAAGCGTGCTTCTCTCTGTCTGTTACAGATGAAATATAGCCTATTCTTGTAACTTGAAATCAGACGAAACCAAGTCATGGGCATTTTGGTAAGTTAAATTTCTGGTGTTGGCGCTTTTATTATACAGTGATTGGCGCATATGTAATTTGTCTGTGCTTATGTTATCTATCCCACCAAAAATTGGCGCTTATGATCGCTGGAAGTTTTCCATAATTTTAATCCGAACGTAAGGAATGGAAAACATACATACATTGAGTTTGGTTGACTTCGCGTCTCTTCTATAAATAACATGTAGGCCTAACTCATATTCCTGCTTTGTAATGCGATGAACTTCCCTAAAAGTTGTTACGAGTTTTACAACCTCTCGAGACTTGAAATTGCTCGTTTGTCCGATATTGCACAGACACGTTGTTCAAAGCCTTAACCACAACGTGAATTAGAAAGAGAAGGAAACGAAAAAATTATAACCGCAATGAATGGGCAAGAGAAATAAGACAGGAACTTTTTATTAAACCTAGAATGGATGCGTGTGGCTACCTAATTTCTGGAGAGTAGCCCCTCGTTCAGGACACCGAACCCGGGTTGTGCGGGTTGCTTACCATATAGCAACCCAGGCGCATACTGTACTGTGACTGACGCGGTGTGAAATTAGAAGGGAACGCTCGACTTCCCTGCCCTCTGTGCGGTTTTCAGATAACTAGAAAACTTTATATGCTCTCCCCCACTCCATGACGCCTATAGCATATTTTGTGCACTCACTCCCACTTGCTCGGGGGAGAAGACTTCGAGAACGCAATCCCCTGCACTTACATTGGGATTTAGCAACACTAATTAAGTAAACATCAAACCCGCTGTAGAGCAGTGGCTGCAGCTGATCCTGGTTCGACACCCATGGGGACATATCCCTAACTCTGTTTCTCATCATCGGTGAAAGATCCCAACTGAAAATAACAAATGATGAAGATAACGATGGCAAAGCACAAAAAATAGAGGATAATAATTAGAAAAAGGGAGGAAAATGACATCGATGAGGAATAAAAAGAATACCAAATAACGAAGTTGAATAGAATAGAAAACAACAGAATGAAATGAAAGAAAAATAAACTAATCAGCATGAGAGAAAGCATGGGAGAAAGAAGTCGATAGAAGTATATGAGAAATAAAACATGGGATACTGATATACAGTAACGAGAAGAAGCAAAGAGGAAAGTGGAACAGGACAAGATTATCGAGAAAGGATAATTGTAAGATAAACGAGAGAGATAAATGTAAAGAAGAAAGATGAAAAGGTAATGAGAAGAGAGACTAAAAAATAAAGCAAAATATTATAGCAATGTGAGAATAACACAGAATATAAGGACAATGAAAAAACGAAGGAAAAGGACTGTGAAAAGGTAGGAAAGTTGAGAAAAAGAGAAAGAAAATGAGGAAGAGGATACCGTTAAAGAACACATTAATTATCCTGACACAGTGAAGTAAAGTAAAGAACCACAACTACGTAAGAAACAAAGTAAATTGTGATAGAAAGGTGCGCCATATAATTTATTTGTATTTACTTATTCAATTACATACTCATTTATTTATTTATTTATTTATTTATTTATTTATTTATTTATTTATTTATTTATTTATTTATTTGTACATATATTTACTTATTTATTTATTCATTTGTACATTTATTTATTTATTTGCTAGCCATACCCGTGCCTTGCGCTTCACTTGTTAGAGATAAATATTGACATATCTAAATACAGTTAATTACTTAGTGAATAATAGCTTTTTGTATGTTGTAAGACGTTTGCTCCTTAATCACTTTGAAAATTGTATTCAAAACTATGAATTTTAACTGTTATTATCATGCAATACTAAGTTATTCAGTCAATTCTACTTTTAAGATTGATGTTATATTAGACCTAATAGACAATAAGGTCAGCGTCTGAAAAGAAATATACTTGTAAGAACTGAAAGCTCGTACCTCAGCTGGAAGAAGATTTCAAATTAAATGACAAGCCCATGCTTGAACTTTAAATGATGGCGTAGAGCACCAGATGATGCCACTTGGAATAAGGTGTTCTACTGTTTTATATTGTTTAAAAAGTATGTTGAAAACGGATATATTACTATAAGTAACGTTTCAATTGGTTTTGGGAGCTTTTCAATCTCAGAGAAACAACTTTTACACAGCGCAACATAATCCGTTTGGCTCGTTACCCCATTTTTGCATTGCACTTATTGCATAGTTCATTCATTTTATTCATTTTAACACATTTCAAATCAGGATAGTTAATATTTTGATTATAAATTAATGGAATGCTAAGCTAACGTACTATTATTGCATACTAAATCAATGCACTCTCGTTGTTCGTTAATTTTCTGAGATGAAAATTAATGTGGTACATAAATATTATTTTAAGAAACACAGGAAACGAATATGGGTAAATTATGAGCGCAGGAACACTATTTCGTGACACTTTGTAAAATAACTCAGCTCCAGCGATCTCAACGATAAAATACTGATTTTTTACTCCGTAGGCCTATGTACTGTAATTCTGTTCATGGGAAAATAATCATCTTTACGACAAAAGTCTTAAAAATACTATTGTGCTGTAGACAAAAAGAAACTGAAGTGTGTAAAATTATAGTACTTTATGTGGACCAAATAAAGATTAAATAATCAATATAATATTGCGGCAAGATATTAAGTTTTCTATGCGTAAGAATCAATTTTAATCTTACCTGTCCTCGATTCACGCAGGGGTTACCGTAATAGCATACAGCATCCACCTAGGGACCACACTTTCAAAAATGGTGAAATAATAATTACAGAAATCGGTTAAGTAGCTTCTGAGATTACTTCATAGAAACACACAAACATTCTCTGTATGTTAATATTGATAAATATTTATATATTCTCATCATACAATAATTATATACATATAAAATAGTGAATAATTTTCGAGGGAAAAATTGTTCCGGAGCCGGGTATCGAACCCGGGACCTTTGGTTTAACGTACCAACGCTCTACCACTGAGCTACTCGGGAACTCTAACCGACACCGATCCAATTTTTCCCTCTATATCCACAGACCTCAAAGTGGGCTGACAACCGTCAAGCAACCAACTTCGAGTGCACACTAACTCCGTGTGACTTAAATTGTGGTTTTCTGTTAACGAACAGTGACGTGTATTATGCAAATCAAGATTTCAGGTATAACTCCCTGTAAAGTTGATTTGAATAATTGTCGAGGGAAAAATTGTTCCGGAGCCGGGTATCGAACCCGGGACCTTTGGTTTAACGTACCAACGCTCTACCACTGAGCTACTCGGGAACTCTAACCGACACCGATACCCGGCTCCGGAACAATTTTTCCCTCGAAAATTATTCAAATCAACTTTACAGGGAGTTATACCTGAAATCTTGAGTTGCATATAAAATAGTGTTAAATGCATAGCTTCCCCTTGTTGCTGTGGAAGGTGTTTTAGGCTGTTTCGGTCCATCTTTTTGGTCACTTTTCATTATTGGTACTAGACCATTTAGGTAAATAAGACATTTCAGTCCCACGAAATTTTTGGTACAGCATTTTCGATAATAGGCCATTTTCGTATTACGAATATTTTGGTACAGCACTTCCGTCACTTGGGTCATTTTATATTTTTCGTCATTGCTTTGTTTCAGTCATATCGCTTGGTTATTGCTTATGAAATAAATTTAATTTAAATTACATTTCCTAGTTCCGATCATTCTCGTAGGCCATCGTTTCTCAAACATTTTTGAACTGGGGACCACTTTTTTAAGTCAGAACAGTTCCGCGGACCACCTTACTCTTGTTCCCTTCGAAAGCAAATTTATCATTTTTGTAGCATATTTTAATATCAATATACTTATATTGTAAAATGGAATTAATTAATTGAATAAATGGCGATCTTACTCGTGTTAATTATGTAAGCATGTGCGCCTTACATAATTAACACGAGTAAGATCGCCATTCAATCAATTATTTATATTGAAGTGTTAAAAGTAGTGTACGAAAGATTCAACATGGAATTAATTACCGTAACTACGGTCCAATATCTCACCACTTTTTAGATTTCTTAATGTAATTTATAAAATAAAACTATTAGAAGAATTTATTTTGTTGATATCAACTTCAGAAAGGTCAGCAATTAATATCAAACACTTTTGTTATTCGAAATGTAGTTGGTATATGGAACATCTTTTCATAAACTGTGGAATATAGTTGTGTTATGAAGTCACAACTATAGTCCATTGAATATATCCTAATATAAATCGCTCATGGACTACAGTTGGGAGGATGTTTTGCAACTGTCTCATACAGCAGTCAATAATTTTTAATATAAAATACAGATTTTGCAGAAGACAGTGAGAAAAATTATTTATTTCTTAATTTTAAATTATATCTAATAATGAAATCAATATAAAACCAAGAAAAAAAATTAAGACAACCATTCTTAATCAAAATCAAACATTCTCAACAGATACATAATCAGTTGGTTAATTTTTTGTTTAACTCCATAGACCTTCAAGTTCAGGCACATGGAAAAGCTTCCTTTTCGTACTTCGCTACTTTGGCTTACTGATAGATCATTTAATATCTTTTAAGGATGATTTGAAGTATCTTCGGGTGTCTCTTCAATGTCTGACAAGTTCAATGAAGATCTGATGCCAAGGAATATCCATCTTCATCTTTCACGGTAGAACTCTCTACTGCCTTCCTCTTGCAATAACCTTTGTTTCTGCTTGAGCAAATTGCAATTTTGGAGGTAGATGGTAATGCAAAATTTTCAACATCTGCTGCTGAAATACTTTTACCTGACTCAACATCAATTTTCTTCTTTCTCCTCTTTCTCTTTATGATGTTCCTTGTTCTATTGCTTGATTCGTCGTCATTTCTATATATTTTATGAATGTGTCTGAAACAGCACTTCCTTCTAGGTTTCTGACGTTAGGATCAGAATATGATGGCACACTTCTTAGAACTTCAACTGCACAAAGAGGAAAGATTGCAACTTTCCTGAATCCAACTGCAAATTTGCTTGCTATATCGGAATACAGTAACTTTATTCCAGAGCTTATTTAACAATGGAGGAAATACATTTTTGGAATCTGTTGGCATGCTTCTTCCATCTGGTGTCCCTTTTCACTCGTCAAGTATCTGCCGCCAATGGTATTTCAATTTCGAAAACAAGTTCTGTTTAGTAGTTGCATCAGATCGGTCACATTTGGAGACTGCAAAACCTGTGATAATTCATTCTTGTGACGTTCTGAAAAGCATTTTGCCCAACGTCTTCCAGGTAGATTCTTAGTGAATGCTGGTACTTTGCGGTCTTGGCTATCCAGGTACATTTTCACATTACACCAGAAGTAGAATAACGTTATCAGAAATCCAAGATTGGACATGGATACAGCATGTTCGACGAATGCACGAATACTTTTTTCTGAAGACAAGAAGAACCATTGTCAATCAGGTGAGTTTAGTTTATTTTCATGCAGCATACTTGTGTCATCATATGGCTTATAGGACCTACCTGCCAACTTTCTACGAAAAATTTTATTACGTGGCACCATCAGAAGCTATAAAAAACATTCTGTAATGTAAGAACCAAAACCAAAAGTCGGAACACAACTCTGGTCCACAAAAATGATAGGACCATAGTTGAACTCCAAGTACCATTTTTTATTATTCTTCCAATAAATATGAAAATACATATGCAACTGTAAAAATATTCATTAAATGTATGTAAATACTCAATTACCTGTCATATAGACCATCAACAACACAGAAATTCTTGTTGTGGTAACTGATGGCAGAGAAAGTTTCCAGTGGACGAGGTAATATGCAAAACCTAACTCCAATTGACAATTGACTAGCGACAAAACATGGCAGATAGGATACGTTTCATAATCCTCACAATATTACTATATCTATGCTCTATGCTTTAGTATTTAGTCACTGTCACTAGGAACTGAGATATCACTGTTTTCGTGAGTGCGTGTGTTTGGACCATAGTTGTGGCTTAGGACCATAGTTGTGTGAAATTACGGTAATTATAATGCTTTTATAATTATATTTCTTGTAGCCAATCACAAGTAACTTACAACAAATTCTGTGCATTGTTGATTCATCGCTTGCCTGTTAGCAGTTAGTTGTTTGAAATCCTTATGTGGTACACGCTAGTATTTGTCCATGCCTCTGTTAAATAGTGCCTAATATAAATAATGGAAAACTGGCTTCGATCCGGATCTTTGAAAAGAAAGGAACATGATACGTCTCATTTAGGCAGTGCTAAAAGTTCAGAAGCTGTGTGTGAAGAAATATGTTAATATCAGTGATTATAGTGTCATTAAAGAAATATCTAGTCCTAGTGGTAGCTATTCAGAGAATATGACAAGAGTTATTTGAAATAGGATTTATTTGGTGTGGCAATGAGAGTGAACCAAAACCTTGGTGCGTCGTTTGTTACGAAGTTATTTCAAACGAGTGTTTGGAACCCGCGAAATTGAAACGGCACTTAGAGACGAAACACGCAAGTGTAAAAAGTAAACCTGACGGATTTTAAAATAGGCCGAGTCTAAAATTGCTTACATCGTCATCTGCAAAAACAAATAAAGAAATTATTGGAGAAAAATGCACGATTTAGTAAAGATGCAATTTGGCACATTCTATTATTGGTGTACGACGTACAGTACGTGTCCATTACAATGTGCAGACTGGGTGTCGGCAAAACTATTAAGAAAGTCATCAATACATGAAAAGGTTCGGTACTTTGGTCCTCTGTTATAAATTCGGGTGGTCCCAGACTGGGTTAGAGACTCGGCGGCAGATATGCAAGGAAACGCCACGTTCATAGTGCTTTAAATCTCTCTTTTGTCGCTGAGAGTAGAGTGGGAACTGGTAGACAGGTAAGGTAAGAAATTTCATAAAATGTCAGCAGTACTGGAAGAAAAAATGAAAGACGATTACCATGTGTCATTTCCAAACTCTGAGATTTTCAGGTATAGTGTGATACGCAATTCATTTGAATGTTATGTTTTCTTCTGTCTTTTATGAAGGACCATAAGGGCAGAACTCGAGGACCACAGGTGGTCCGCGGACCATAGTTTGAGAAACGCTGTCGTAGGCGATACTAGCTGGCCGATAACGCCAGTTCCGAGAATCATATTATCGAGACTGCAAGTCTCGGGAACGAGGAATACCGGGACTCGGCCTGTTATCGCACAGCCGACTGTTATCGTTATGAAATGCGTACACTGACTGCCGCCTTAATTGCCGCTCATCACTGCAATTCGTAACTCTTTCAGCAATATTAATGTTCATAAAGTAATATAAGAAGGCACAGCAGTGTGGTACGGTACGTAATAATACAGCACATTATGATTGTCGACATTCTCATAGAACTCACGCTATTTTAATGAACTATTTTATTGTCTTTCTGGAGTAGCAAAATAATGCAGAACTTTCAATCGTTACCTAATCCTAAGCTCATCTAAAACAATAACAAGTTATGGTTGGAGCTATGATATTCTTCCTCGCTATCAGAATTTCGTTGACATTCCACATTTAAGCATTCGATAGTGTTTTGTATACCGCTATAGTAATGGATATCACACGACTATATTAATATAATGCGCGTTCACATCTGGATGTTTCGTTGTTATGCAACGGCATCTTCATCAGCATGGGTAATTATTGCGCTATGTAAGGACGAAATAAAATAATTAATACATATTTATATTAGTTATTATAAAGGACTAAAGGCTCTGACAGAAGATACATTTGTTTCCCAACTGATAAATGCTGAATGCGAAATGGGAACACTTTTGCAAGAGGAAGGACAGAATTACGAAATAGAGTAGATCCTTTCACAAATTGATCATAATTACTTACAAATGCGTTTTAAGGAACCCGGAGGTTCAATGCCGCTCTCACATAAGCCCGCCATCGGTCCCTATCATGAGCAAGATTAATGCAATCTCTACCATTATATCCCTTTTTATATTATCTTCCCATCTACATCTCCGCCTCTCCAAACGTCTTTTCCCTCCGGCCATCCAACTAACACTCTATAAGCATTTCTGGATTCGCCCATACGTGCTAGATGCTCTGCCCACCTCAAACCTCTGAATTTAATATTCCTAATTATGTCAGGTGAAGACTACAATGCGTGCAGTTCTGTGTTGTGCAACGCCCTCCATTCTCCTGTAACGTCATCCCTCTTAGCCCCAAATATCTTCCTAAGATCTTATTCTCGCACACCCTTAACCTCTGTTTCTCTCTCAAAGTGAGAGTCCAAGTTTCACAACCATACAGAACAACCGGTAATATAACTGTTTTATACATTGTTGTAACTTTCAAGTTGTTTGAGAGCAGGCTGGATGACAAAAGCTTCTCAGCCGAATAATTACAGGCATTTCTCATATTTATTCTGCGTTTAATTTCCTCCGGAGTGTCATTTATATTTGCTTTATCATAATAACAGAAAATAAAAGATGGTTATTATTATTATTATTATTATTATTATTATTATTATTATTATTATTTAATTAGTTGCTTTACGACGCTTTATCAACTGCTATCGTTATTTAGTGTCTGAATGAGATGATGATAATGCCAACAAAATGAGTCCAGGGTCCAGAGCCGAAAGTTACCCATCATTTGCTCTCAATGGGTTGAGGCGAGAAACCTCAGCCAGATGAAGGCTGGTTCACAATAAACCGGGAACGGAAACGACAACGAGAAATAATGTTAAAATAAATGTATTTAAATGTGAGTATTCACAATTAACGAAAAGCTTCCCGGAGTCCGGGAAGGGGGACGTGACAGTTAATTGTGAATGCTCACATTTAAATGCATTTATTTTAACAATATTACCGTTATCGTTGTTTCTGTTCCCAGTTTATTGTGGACCAGCCTTAATTTGTCCCAACCAAGATTCGAACCGGGACCCGATCGTTTCACAGTCAGGCGTTCTAACAGTTACTCTACAGCGATGAATTATTATTATTATTATTATTATTATTATTGTTATTATTATTATCATTATCGTTATCATTATATCTTTATTATTATTAGTATCAGTGTTATCATCATTATCATTATCGTAATCATTAGAATGATGAAGATTATGATTATCAGGATTATTATGATAGTTATTATTTATTATTATTGTCTTGTAAGTATCATTAGATTCATCGTATTAGAAACCTTCTTAATTCTTAATTTGTTATTCTCGTTTCTATAATATATAGAATAATTATTGTAAACCATATCCCTATATCATTTTACATAGTAACATGGCTACAATACAATAAGGATTGTTGTGTAACAATAATTTATAATTTGCACACCAATAGAAAGTGTAGTTTTCTGTAGTTAATATTTTCATGTTTCATATCATTGTCTTACAAACTATTTTTTTATTTTTGGCCTATATAGCCTCATTTTCAACTACCTATATTAAAATACCATTTAATACCATCCATACAATAACGGGTTTTCGTGCGTTGAAGGGTTCCGTACAAATTTTACGGAACAAACGTTTGAGTCATGAGTCTTTCGCTAACAGCTCCTTTGATTATCTCGCCGTTATTCGAAAACCAGTAAAGATTTTGAGTGGCCATCACTTTTAAAAGTAATTTTCATTCTTTCTTAACATTACCCCTCTTTGACCCCCATCTAACGTGAAAAACAAAAAAGTTTGCCGCTTACCAAAGTTGAATGTGTAAATGTCTATTCTGAACAGATCAATCTCCCTCGAAGTTAATATTTTTTTCTCACTTTCGAAAAAAAAAATTCACTTCCATTTTTTTTTTCTATGCTTTCCTTAGACATTGAGCTATCGATTCAAAAAATTACAGCGCGAATGATGAAAGGAGTTACGACATGACATATATTTAAAGAACCGGGAAATGTATAAACAATTAGTGCTTCTGAACAGATCAATCTCCCTCGAAGTTAATATTTTTTTATCACTTTAGAAAAAAATATTTTTAGTTCCATTATTTTTCTATGCTTTCCTTAGACATTGAGCTATCGATTAAAAAAATTACAGCGCTAATGATGAAAGGAGCTACGACATGATATGATATATATTTAAAGAACCGAAAAATGTATAAGCAATTAGTGCTTCCTATAGAACTGCACGGCTCGAGCGGCATTGCTTCCTTATCATTACTACAATCCCGTCTAGATTTAAGATACTGTTGAGAGTGAGTAGCATCGGTAATATCGGAACCAAGAAAATCTCGTGTTCTATGTCAATGAGTCATTTGACTGCGTCAGGTACGTGCGCACTGAGCGAGACTGCGGAGATTGTGCAACCGAGAACGGGCGATAATAAGAGGCAGTCTGCCCGACTCTAGTACACAATGCTATAAAACGACGTGCCGAAGACCAAATGAATGAATCCCCAATCGTACAAGGTCCCTTATAGACGAAGTCATTTATTTTCATTTCATTATAGCCTTTACTCTGAGGTGGGCGATGATAAAACGCATTGTTGTTTCAAAATTCGTGTATCTCTTTAATTATCAGCCTTATCAAAATTTTTCTCAGAACAAAACTTATCGGAAATCATTTTTAAAGAAACTTTTGTTACATAATATATTTCATGAAAATCAATAATAAGCGAGATATTTCGATTTTTTATTTCAGGCCCCCTTATAACCGCCTTTTAAATGAAGTATTTTGAATGCCATATAGACTAAAATCTAAGTTAGAACAAATTTAATTTATATTCCAATTTTCATACAAATCGGTTCGGCCATTATCGCGTGAAAAGGTAGCAAATATACAGACATACAGACATACAAACAGAAATTTAAAAAAAGCGATTTTTGGACTCAGCTTGGTTAATTATTCATGTTGGCACCAATTATTTTTGAAGAAAAGAAAATTACCAGAAAAATTTTGGTTACAGATGTATTTGTAGTATTTATTTATTTATTTATTTATTTATTTATTTATTTATTTATTTATTTATTTATTTATTTATTTATTTATTTATTTATTTATTTATTTATTTATTTATTTATTTATTTATTTATTTATTTATTTATCTACTTATTTACTTATATATATAATATATGTTCAAATATTTATTTATCTATAATAGAACAAAGCTCCAATTACTGTACAATAGACAGTACAAAAGTATAGTTATGTATGCCACATATGCGATAAAAATAACAAAACAAATCATAAAAAGAGAAAAATATCTACAAACCTAGTTATAAATGAAAACTACAAAAGAAAAAAAGATAAATGGAAGAAGGGTTCAATATATCTATAAATAAAAGGCATAAAATGTAGAAATAAAAATTAAATAGTAGGAAATATTATAGCAAGAGCAACACTATTTTAAATATACTATCTTTGTATTTTAATAAGAAAAAGTTTGTATTTAATAAGGGAATTGATGAAATTTTGATCCCATGTTTTACATAATTCAATTATTTTAAAACACATTTTTAAGCCGTGAATTTTCATGTGATAAGGCGTTTGGTTGTTTTTAGTGTAAAAATTGGAGATTTCTTAACATTAATCTGAATTTATGACAATATTTTTGCCACATTGGTTTTAGCCAAAACTTATTACTTCATCAACGTCGTATGAAAAGTCTAAGTTGCATGCCTATCCCGGCATAATATTCCAAACTGGTCCTTGCGTTTCTCTTCTAAATGGACTGAGTGGCAATTACAATAATGTGGTGTATATACCTGAAGATGGAAAATTCAAGGGTTCGGAACGCTGGAAGCAATAGCGTGGCTCAGATAGGCAGGGAATTTTGTTATTGAAAATCAAGAAAAAAAAAACAATGTAGAATTGTACTGTTAAAGTCTGAAATAATTGGTGCGCGATGCACTCTACAGAGTGCAGTATTTGTAATTACGGCACTTCAACATGCCACTCATTTCACTATAATAGGAACTGGTCAACCAGACCATTCGGAACTTGTTACCGACCAACTTTCATTTGTTCCTGCACTTCAAGAGATTTTTGCTGATTGCGACGGTAAAACGAAGGCGTTAAGATCTGAACCTACTCAAGAGCCGGTCGATGTCTGTGAATAGAGTGTACGAAACATTGCGTCCCATTTCAAGTGCCTCAAAATGAGTAGGCCTAATGATTAGACTGAAGAGTAAAGTACAATTTCACAAAAATAAAATAACCATTTGGAATTAATCTTTCTCACGGGTCTTTTCGTGTTTGACTCATAGTAACAAAGGTTTCTGTCGTTTCTCTCAAGCAGCACGCTAAAACCTATTAGCTTACTGTGCCTGCTCAAATAATTTATTTTCTATTCTCTTCTCTGGCTGTTAACGGCCTCTACAGTTTCTTAAAATTTCATGTACAGATAGGCTATATGTCCACAAGTCAAAGATCAGAATTCTGCCAAGAATATTTAGGAACAGATTATCTGGGGCACAATATTTTTCCTTAAATCACTAACCCCTCCTCCTCGCCTCAAGGAAGTCAGGATGAGGCATGATACTGCATGAATTACAGTTGGGGTGGCAGAAATACAATAGTACTTTAGTTATTTGTAAGATGCATTGAGCAAGCTTCAAATTTCACCAGATGAGATGAGGCTGGTTAATTTTGCTTGAGGTATGCCCATGTGCATCAACGTCGCGTAGTGTAACCACCGGTTAAAATTGCAGCTTAACCCATGGTTAAGCATTTTTACGGTGCATTGACCTCGTTTAGGACTGAAATAGAAGGTAATCACGGTAATGTCAAACCTGTCGTTTTCGAACGCTTAAAGAAGATAACCAGTGGTTTGTAGGCTTAGTGAAACAAAATGTAGGCCAGATCTACAACTGATTATTTCGAAGACGATTAATATTGTACTTGGATAGAGATGATGGTGAATGTGAAGTTTTATTAGTGGAAACACAATTCTTACGAGGAATTATGTGACAGAAACTTTCAGAAGGGATTTCATTTATCAAAATCTACAGTGTCATTTCTGCTGCCACAAATGGATTACTTGAAATAACCCACAAACAGTTCTATTTCTCCCATCAATCTTCTCTTTACAATACGATTCTGTGCACCTGATATGTTTAGTATTTTAATAGGGAAAACTCAAGTAGACCTAGCTATTTTCCTACGTAGCTTTCTGAACGAAGAGAGGTTACGGATGCATCTTAGGATATTGCATACTTCCCTGGTATAATTGGGTCCCTGGGCCGTACACACATCCTACTAATCTTCTTCAACTGTTTCCTTTATTGATATTTCATTTTTTAAATAAAACATATTTAAGATTCCCCATCAAGTAATGAAATCTATCAATACTTCAGAATCACATTGAGATATAATCATTATCGCTTTAAATTTTCCATTTTGTACAGACCCAGAAAAGAAATTTAGATGGCCCAAATTCTGTTTCTGAGTCTGTACGATTCTAACCTAACAGCAGTGGAAAACAAAGAAATGCAACTCGAAAACAAAACAGCGCTCAAAGGCAAACAAATGCAACGCGAATATGTAGGATACGTACAGTTTCCCAAGAAAAGAATGAGAAGATGGAATATTCTTAAGTCTCAGATTAAAACATTGCGCATGATCGGAGACCAGAGCATTGATACACAAGATAACGAATATTTGAGTTACTTAATTTCAGGATATTTGGTTTGTTACTAGCATCGTTCCGAAATGCACCTCAAAAACTGCAAGAAATATGGTAATATGACATAAATAATAGATAGATATATACATATATCGTGTAGTTAAATCGACATTTGAATCTTCATGACTAGATCGACACTCCGTGAAGAAATGATAACTTCCGTGTCGTCTAGATAGCTCACACGCTAAGACTTCTACATATTGTACAAAAGGGAACGAGTTCGATTCTTACGACGAATCCTCAGTCTCATCTCGCCCTCTCGCTATCATTACTCCCATCGACGCTAAATAATCGAGTGGTTGATACAGTGTCGTTAAATAAATAAGTTAAAAAGAGACGAATGTTAGGTAATCTATGGCGAATCCTCGTCCTCATATCATCAAACATCAGCTCGTTATCATCAATAACATTGTCATTTAATAACCTAATAGCTGATAGAGAGTCGTTGAATAACAAACTAAAAAAAATAGAACATTCAGGAAGGAAGAAAGATACGAGGAAAAGCTGTACAGAAATAAAATATGGCAGAGAAAGGGCTAGGAAAAGGAATGGTGCAATGGAAATGAATATGGTATTTAGACCAATGTTCATTTTTATAAGTCTTATGATTTCTTAGTAGATCTTATCATTATTAGATAAGGGTTTATTTTATAAATTAAATTAGGTCATGAATTTCAGTTCGATCCAACTTGGACGTAAGAAAGAAAGTATATACTCCTCTCCTGAAGAATAATTTCGTATGAACTCAACCTAAGAAGAATTAAATTATTTGTAAATACTTAAATAATTTTTCTGTATTTCGGTTTTTCTATTTGCTATTACTCTTATACTGGTTAAGTAGACGAGAAGGTTTTATATTTATGGCCTTAACTTGCAGTAGAAATAAATATATTAAATAAATAAATAAACAAATAAAGCTGATTTTCATTTATGAGACCACGCTCTCGCAGAGCTATCTAACAAACTATGTTGCGCGCTGCACTATCGATCGTGAAGAACACGAATCGCACGGAATCAATCGCTTTGTAATGACAAATTGCAATTGGAAACGCATAAACCAACTAATGAAGTAATAATGCAGTGGGCCCTGTGATCCGTATCTCCACGCCGCTTCCCGCTGTGTTTCGTCACCACAAACCATTGATATGTTTCGTTTCACCGCTACAATGCTGCATCCTGTGTCACAAAGCTGAGCGCTCAACCATGCGCCGTCAGGTGATCGCGTTGGTATTGGTAAACGGTAAGGTGGGTAAATTTTCATTACTCGCACGATGAGATAAATGGATGGTTGCGTAGGTACGTGGTTGCAAGTGTAAAAAGTTGGTGATGTTAAATGTTCCTTTTACGTGCTGAATTGGTGGTTACAATATTAAATAAGTGGTTGAATGATTTGATGAGGATCAAGAGGGCAGAAGGATGCGAGGCTGTATGGCCGGCTGGGTTTATGGGTCGATGAATGCAGTTAGGTGGATGAATAAATGAGTGTATTCATAATATCTGCATAGGTGAACGAGTGCTTAGAACATACATGGACACAATTTTCGGTTACGTGAGGCACTCGATTTGAAACAGTTTGTTTACTAGGAGAGGAGACTGCAGAGTATGATGGGAAATATAAACTGCTGGGACCTGCGTCACCTTATCGTAATCGCTAAGGCGGTTAGTGACGAATTATTAGGAAAGCGCTTGGTTAACGTGAGAGACTCGAAAACTTTTATTCAATTTGGCAAATTAATTCGGCAGCTTTAATCATAAACCTCTTTACTATTTCTCCAGCATTGAACTGATTTAAATCACAGGCGAAAAATTACGTAACTAGCCAATAATATTCCATCATGTTGTCTACGTTTATTTCTTGAATATTCTGGCGTTTCTCAAGATTACTTAATAGATTTGCACGTTCTCGACCTAAAATAATTTCAGAAAATCATATTTCGTTTTCTACGCATATTTAATATTTTTTATATAAATTTCTTTTGGAAATAATAGTACAAACAACGTTTAATTCCTCGTACCTTTTAATGCAGCGTGTTTAAGATATAATGTATTTAGTATACTATGCAAATGTTAAGATCATAAATTTTCTTCGGAATAGTACGAAAAATAACATTTAATTTGTCTTACCTTCTAATTCAGCATGTTCTTTATGGTATAAGGAGTAATGTCGTTGTATATCAAATTTATTAATGCCTAATAGGATTTTCGAGCATAACATACATCGTATGTTCTCCCCTTCTAAACAGCAGAAAAACTCTTCCTCCTATTTCTCATGAAATAATCGTTTTCTAACGCGTACACACTGCTTTGATAATGTCATTATGCCACCACTGACATTGCTTATGAAACTGATATAGAACCTGCCCTAGCCTAGGAGCTACGTGAGGGAGGAAAGGGGACTGTGAAGATGATGTCACTCAGAGCGATAAGCTCTGTGAAGGTCAGTGAGGCACTAATTCTCAACTGAGGCCGATGCCCATCTATGGTTTAGAACATTCGTCGGCATTCTGTGACTCGAGAGCCAGTCCCTGGAAAACGAAGCAAGCGAAAAGGAGTAGTAGAGCCTATACTCCCACCACAACGGACTTGCAGTTCATTCTACACAACGTACACTGGTGGCTTGCCTTCATAGTATCATGTCATTATCAAGACCATTGAATATCCCACTGAAACGTGAATTTCGAAAAAAAATATGGACCCTTGTGAAAGATATTATAACAATTATTGTTAAATTATGCTGACATTTATAATTTATTTTCCTGTAATTTCACAATTAAACACTGTGAATAGGCCTAATATAACTTTCATACATTCTATAATTCACCAAGAGACATTATGAAGCAAAACAAGAAATATGAAAAAAGTTATAGAGTTGGTTGTTGACACGATGAACCAAATAAAATCTAAGTCATTAAAACATCGACAATTTCGAAAACTCCTACAGGATATGGTGGAAGAATACCAGATATGCCCATATTATACAGCTGTTAGATGGCTTAGCCTTGGAGAAATGCTTCGTCGGTTTTTTGACAAGCGGAAAATAACTGCTACATTTATGAAGGAAAAGGTGGAGTAATTATTGTTTTTAAGTACCGGTAATTGTCGCCTATAGAGAATT
The DNA here is from genome assembly GCF_040183065.1 of Periplaneta americana. Lineage (NCBI taxonomy): Eukaryota > Metazoa > Arthropoda > Insecta > Blattodea > Blattidae > Periplaneta > Periplaneta americana. Next base: position 19,809,973 of record NC_091128.1, on the reverse strand, counting down.
CCACTTTAAGAAAATAGCATTGAATATATGGATGTGGAGTAACGGTCAGCGCGTCTGGCCGCGAAACCAGGTGGCCCGGGTTCGAATCCCGGTTGGGGCAAGTTACCTGATTGAGGTTCTTCCGGGGTTTTCCCTGAACCCAATACGAGCAAATTCTGGGTAACTTTCGGTGCTGGATCCCGGAATCATTTCACCGGCATTATCACCTTCATTTCATTCAGACGCTAAATAACTTAGATGTTGATACAGCATAATAAAATAACCCAATAAAATTAAATTAAAAAACATATGGAGGCTGTTCCATCAACTTTTATAAGTATTTTTCTTTATAAACGAGAATTGATGCACTCAGAACCAAAGTAATATAAGTGACATTTTTTAAAAAAGTGAGATAAGTATATATTCTAAATCTTTAACGTCACTTCTGTTCGGAGAAAAAGTAATATAAGTGCAGTTCCAGTCAGTGCTGCTCCATGTTGGCCTTACACTTGTATTACAATGCATACAGAGGTTTGACTGAAAGGCAAACTAATACAAGTGCGTTGTTTACATATTGTTGTTGCGTTTCTTCTGTGTATGACTAATTCATTTGCCATAATGGAGAGAGGTAATAGATTACATATTCGAAACATCTTCGTGGAAGGCCTGCATACATTGAGCTGGACCAACTATACAATGATTAAATAAGGATAACTTTTGCTAAGTGGAGCAACTTGCAATAGCTAAAGAAATTCATCCCACTCATACACCACTCTTTCTTTGATGACCTGAAGCATTAGGATGGGCCTGTAATAAGGACTGTAGGACGTGGCTGTATTTCATTTAAAATTTGAAATTTTCTTAGCCCTCTTCTTTCGGAGTACCAAAAACCACAGTAACTGTTGCCCTAGAAATTGAATATAATATTCAACCAATCAGACACTATGTATTAAGAAATGATCTAAAAATACATTTAAAATAGCAAGCCTCATCCAGATCTCAGATATTCTTCAAACTGTCAGATAAGATCCTATGTAATTTCTACAAAATAAACAAACAAGAAATACCAGTCTATATCACAGACACACTCATTGATAAAACTCCAGTTGCAAATGAAATTCCTTCACGAAAATGGATAATTCAAGAACATACCCTACAAATTTCACAAAATTATTTCAAAAATGATCCTTCATACATTCTTAAGTTAGATGCCATGGAACTACTCTGCAGAACATATAAGGATTACCTTCAACTTTATACAGATGAATCTCTAAACCCTGATGATGGAACATCAGGAGCAGGGTATTATATTCCAAAATATCAAGAAAATTACTTCATACCATGTTCAGCCTCCTCCAGTCTTGACACTGAATTGCTAGCTATTGATGCTGCTCTTTAGTGTGTTAGTCAAGTTTCTGAAAGATCTATTTGAATACTTACCGACTCCAAGGGGGCTATATTTAATATAATATAATCAAACATGTACCTATACACACATAGAATTATTCCAATTCAGAAACAACTAAGTGAATAAAAAAAACTCCAAAAGAAAATAAAATTTTAATGGATACCTAGTAATTGTGGTCTACCTGGAAACGAGAAAGTCGATAACGTTGCGAAACAGGCAACATATTTGCAACCATGACCTCTTCAAGTGATATCTCTATCCAATGCCTTTACTTCAGTAAAGTTTCATTTTATAAACTTATGGATCAACAATTGGCTCTCTTCTGACAAAGGAAAAATTTTACAGTCCCTTAAAAAGGAACCGAATGACCTGGAAATTTACAAAAACTTGCCCAGACTTGTTCAAACATTTTTAACAAGAGCCAGAACAGGTCACATTGTCACATAATTGTACATACATCTACTTCATCTTTCTGATACTCCTACTTGTCTGTGGTGTAATAATCATATTGAAGATCTGGAACACATTGTTCTACATTGTCCATCCATAAACCACAAAAGACGTAAATTAAAATCATCAGTATCAGTTGCAGAAGACACAAATCTGCAGTATATATTGACTACACCCCAACTCTGGCTACTAGCAACAGGCATTTATAATGAACACCGATCAAAATACCCCTAATTTACTAGGAAAAAGAACTGAAAATAATACAGTGGATTATAGTTGACTTTATGTTGTCTGCAAACAACTGGATACATTAAGAAGATTGAGTGATTGATTCTTTCGGTTATACAGACACATTTTTTTTGTTATAATATGATAATAAGAAAGCTCAAGTGCTGTTAAGACAGAAATGTTTCAATGTTGTAAGCAATGTCCTTGTTCTTGTTTTAAATAATATACAAATACTAAAAACACTTGCAGTTTTATTACTTTTCCACAAAAATATTTTTGTGGCAAAATAATACAAGTGACTTTAGGACCCTATTTTACCTAAACTGTTTAGAATAGATAATTTTTGTTTAGAAGTTCAAAAATATATGTACCAACATATACCACTGTAAATTTACAGCAACATAGTCCTGTAACATAATTTTTAGTTTCCGTTTCAACTTCTAAGTCACTTATCTCAAAACTTACTAAATGTCACTTGTATCACTTTGCTTCTGAGTGCCTCAATTAATTTGTTTCATTTAATTCATTGAACATACATAGTTTCATTGAGAACTAGATCGATTTCGTATGTTATAATAATTATTGTGTTACACCTCTAAAATTACCATATATTTAATTTATCAATAAAGGGGTAACAGCTGAATTGATGAAATAGTATTTCGCTCGCTTGCCGAACATATCCGTTGAAAAACTTAACAAGACAAGTAGGGGTGGTGCAGTTGAGGGTAAGGTTTCACACAGTTAAAACACGTACAATATCTGAGCTTATTTGAAGAAGTACACAAAATTTAAATGTCAGCAAAACAACTAAGGCATGAGGTATGCATCTTAGGTTCTTGTTTGATTATAGTGTGAAGTTAATAACGGAAAATTTGTATTATAAGCACTTCTTACATTTTTAATAACGGAAAAAGTGTGCTACAGATCATCTCAATTTTGTATTATAAGTGCTCCGTAACATTTAATAACGGAAAACATGTGCTGGAAATAATCTTAAATTTATATTATAAGCGCTTCTTAACATTTAATAACGGTAAACGTGTGCTGCACATAATCTTAAGTCTGTATTATAAGCACTTCTTAACCCAATAAAATAACAGTTTTATTATTATTATTATTATTATTATTATTATTATTATTATTATTATTATTATTATTATTATTATTATTATTATTGCAACACACTTTTGATCAGTTACCTAGATATCACATGAAAATTTTATTAGGAGATTTCAATGCTAAAGTAGGACGGGAGGATATTTAAAAAAAAACTACCGGAAAAGAGAGCTTACACGTAACTAGTAATGGTAATGGTGTTAGGTTAGTCAACTTTGTCAAAATATTTTATTGTCAAAAGTACAACATTCTCCCATAAGGATATACATAAATATACTTAGACTTCTCCAGATGAATTGACACATAACCAGACAGATCACATCTTGATAGATAAAAGAAGACATACTAGTATAGTAGACATTCGAATCTTCAGGGGGGGGGGCAGACTGTAATTCTGACAATTATTTGATAATTGGAGAACTTAGAGAAAGACTATCAGTAGCCAAGCGAGTAGAGCAACAGGTAAATATTAGAAGTTTCAATATTCCGAAATTAAAGGGCGTGGAAACTAAGCAACATTATCAGGTAGAAATTTCAAATAGGTTTGACCTATTAGCGAGTTCCGACGAAGTTGAGGAAGAGTTAGATGCTAATAGCGCGTGGGACAATATTAGAGATATCAAAATTGCAGATGAGCAGAGCATAGGTTATTAAGAAACTCAGAAAAATAAACCATTGTTTGATGAAGATTGTTGCATGGTAGTAGAAAGAAGGACACAAGCAAAACTGAAATTCTTTCAGGATCCAGTTGAGGCGAATAGAGATAATTATTTCAATAAAAGAGGGGAAGCAAATCGTATACATAGGAATAAAAAGAGAGATTACTTGAAGGAAAAACTGAATGAGGTAGAAACAAATAGTAAAAATAAAAAATTAGAGATTTATATAAGGGCATAAAGGAATTTAAGTTTGGACATCAGACAAGGGTAAACGTGATTAAGGATGAGAATGGTGACTTGCTTGGAGACTCTAATTCAATCCTGAACAGATGGAAAAACTATTTTGGGCAACGAATAAATATACATAGGCCAAATAGAAATGATCTGGACGAAATTCAAATAGAAACTTCTGAGCCATTTATGCCCGAACCCACACTTTCTGAAGTCGAAATTGGGATAGAAAATCTGAAAAATTTAAGTATCCAGGTATCGATCAAATTCCAGCAGAATTAATACAAGAGGGTCGAAGCGCATTATCTAACGAAGTTTATAAGCCTGTACTTGTTTTTTGGGAAAAGAAAATTATATAGCAGAACAATGGAATGAGTTTATAATTGTACCTATCTTTAACAAGGGGGCAAGACTAACTGTAGTAACTTTCGAGGAATAACACTTTTGTAGACTTCGTACAAAATTTTGTCCAATATTCTTTTGAGAAGCTCAACTCCATATGTAGATGAAATTATTGGGGATCATCAGTGTGGTTTTAGGCATAATAGATCAACTATTGATCAGATATTTTGTATTCCACAGATAATGGAGAAAAAATGGGAGTATAAGGGTACAGTGGATCATTTATTCATAGATTTCAAAAAGGCATATGACTCGGCTAAGAGATAAGTTTTGTATGATATTCTTATTGAATTTGATATTCCCAAGAAACTAGTTCGATTAATTAAAATGTGTCTCAGTGAAACGTAGAGCAGATTTCGTATAGCTCAGTTTGTGTTAGATACGTTTCCAATTCACTGCGGGCTAAAGCAAGGAGATACACTATCACCTTTAATTTTTAACTACGTTCTAGGGTATGCCATTAGGAAAGTCCAGAATAACAGAGAGGGTTTGGAATTGAACGGGTTACATCAGCTGCTTGTCTATGAGAATGACGTGGATATGTTAGGAGAAAATCCACAAACGATTAAGGAAAATACAGGAATTTTACTTGAAGCATGTAAACAGATACATAGGTTAGGAAGTAAATCCCGAAAAGACAAAGTATATGATTATGTCTTCTGACCAGAATATTGTATGAAATGGAAATATAAAAATTGGAAATTTATCCTTTGAAAAGGTAGAAAAATTCAAATATTTGGGAGCAACAGTAACAAATGTAAATGATAAACGGGAGGAAATTCAACACAGAAAAAATATGGGATATGCCTGTTATTATTCGGTTGAGAAGCTTTTATCATCCAGTCTCCTGTCAAAAAATGTGAGAGTTAGAATTTATAAAACACTTATATTACCGGTTGTTCTTAATGGTTGTGAAACGTGGACTCTCACTTTCAGAGAGGAACATTGGTTAAGGGTGTTTGAGAATAAGGGGCTTAGGAAAATATATAGGGTTAAAAGGGATGAATTTACAGGAGAATGGAGAAAGTTACACAACACAGAACTGCACGCATTGTATTCTTCATCTGACATAATTAGGAATATTAAATCCAGACGTTTGAGATGGGCAGGGCATGTTGCACGTATGGGTGAATCAGAAATGCATATAGTGTTAGTTGGGAGGTCGGAGGGAAAAATACCTTTGGGGAGGCCGAGACGTAGATGGGAAGATAATATTAGAATGGATTTGAGGGAGGTGGGATATGATGATAGAGACTGGATTAATCTTGCTCAAGGATAGGGACCAATGGCGGGCTTATGTGAGGGCGGCAATGAACCTCCGGGTTCCTTAAAAGCCAGTAAGTAATTATTATTATTATTATTATTATTATTATTATTATTATTATTATTATTATTCAAATACTTGTAGTGTACTATAAGCAGTAACATGAGCTGCTGTAAAGAAGTCTAAAGGGGAATAGCAATGGCAAAGGAAGCTTTTAATCGAAAAGGACCTCTGGAGAAAGAACTAAGGAAGAGTCTAATGCAGTACTTTGTGTGGAGTGTAGCATTGTATGGGCAGAAACATGGACATTATTACGAAGTGAAGAGAAGCGAATAGAAGCATTTGAAATTTGGATATGGAGAAGGATGGTGTGTGTGAAATGGACAGAGTAAGGAGCGAAGTTGTGTTGGAAAAAGTAAATGAAGAAAGAATGATGCTGAAACGGATCAGAAAGAGGAAAATAAATTGGCTGGGTCACTGGTTGAGAAGAAACTGCCTTCTGATGGATACACTGGAATGAATGGTGAATAGGAGAAGAGTTCGGGGCAGACGAAGATAGCAGATGATAGACGACATTAAGATATATGGATCATATGCGGAGACAAAGAGGAAGGCAGAAAATAGGAAAGGCTGGAGAATGCTGGATTTGCAGTGAAATACTTGGCCTTGGACATAACACTATGAATGAATTATTATTATTATTATTATTATTATTATTATTATTATTATTATTATTATTATTATTATTATAATTTGTAATTGCAGGAACGTTTTAGGTCTCAAAAACTGTATTTTAACGCCTACTTTCTATCATTATGGAGGCGTAATTGAGGTGTCTAAAAGTTGGTTAATGACCTAAATATCCGACATCTAGTTATAGTGTATATAAAATATAATGTATGCTTTTGCATGCATTATTATGGCATTAATAGGTTTTATCATTTCAACGGACTCAACGTACCTATGTTGTGCGATAAACTTGCTAGAACGCTGTACGTATTAGGAAGAGAGTGAGATAGAGATACTATTCCTCACTCGTTCTACTAACGGAGGCATCTTGCGGCAACAGTGTACTAGCCAAGACTCGTAAGACCAATGTTTCTTTCTTAAGGTGGAATGCTCTATAAGATTTAAATATATTACGCTGCCCTAAGATTTCAGTATATTAAGAAAACAATAATTACTATTATAGGACATAGAAATTCCCCAATTGGAGGACGAAAATTGGCTGCTAGATTTCACATTCCTTTCCGAAATTTGAGAACACTTCAACTAATTAAATCGGTAGCTTCAAGGGAATACTAAAAATACAGTTCATATGCACGACAGCATCAATTCTTTCCTTATACTTACTACAGATTTATGGAACCAAAATGTATTAAAGAAGAAGACATTTAATATTCCTTGCTTACACTCATTTGACAATATTGTATGTGATCTATCAAATTTCTATATTACATTGACCTCTTGAACGAACTAATAGATTTTCATAACAAAAGATTCATCCGTTTTAACCAATTGAAACTGATTTCCAATTGCATGGAAATCCTTTTGGCTTAGAAGTAATGATAGCAGGACCAGAATTACAATAGGAAGTTGTAGGCCTATATTTCGTAAATGACATGCATTTTTGAAACACAGTAGTCTATAAAGATTCGGAAGGTGTTAATATTGTCAATTTGCTGAACAAATTAAAATACACTAATCTGAGGTCTTACGCAGCCAAAATCACAACCTGTATGACTCCTCATTATATCATATGTGAAGTATTTTTTTTTTACAAAAATGAACATTGCAAAATAAAAAATAAGAATTTGTATTACAGATGAGCATCTCACTTTACAATTAAAATGAGCCATATGTAATTTACCTCCTGGCTAATCAGTTACTCAAATACCATTTTTCTTTGAATTACTGTCCCAGTTTCGTTCTGTTATACTTTATCAGTAATTGTTCTACGAAATTTATGAAAAGCGACGAAGAAAATAAATTGAAACATATCAATAATAATCACGGTGATCAACGTTGTATGGGGTATTTAAAAAGTCAGTTCAAACATTAAACCGCTATAAAAATTATAATATTTGAGATAGGAAAAAACAAAAACATCACAGTGTTGAGCAAACAACGGGGTTTATTAAATATTGGGAAGATGTCCGCCGTTCTCTTGTTCAACGTGCAGCATTCTGTCTGTGACGCCATGCAGAGCATTTTGCAGATAATGTCTTGGAATATTGGCAATTTCTTGCGAGATAGCATCTTTCGGTTGCAGTGGGGTTGTTGGATGTGTCAGGAAAACTCGTTCTTTAAGGTAAACCCACAACCAAAGGTCGGATTGAAATCTGGAGGTCGGGGAGGCCACATTGTTTGAAAGTGCCTGCCAAACATCTGCGTAATTAATCGTTTTGCAGGGATAAAGATGTGGGGTGGAGCGCCATCTCGCATAAAGATTATGTTTTCCATATAGTGATTCCTCATTCTAGTGATGATGAAGTTCTGTAACATGCTGTAGTAGCGCTCCCCGTTTACTGTAACATTCTGGCTTATTCCATTATTGTCCACACCTATGGAGTAATGGTTAGCGCGTCTGGCCGGGAAACCAGGTGGCCCGTGTTCGATTCCCAGTCGGGGCAAGTTACCTGGTTGAGATTTTTCCGGGTTTTTCCCTCAACCCAATATGAACAAATGTTGGGTAACTTCGGTGCTTGACCCCGGACTCATTTCATTGGCATTATCACCTTCATTCCATTCAGACGCTAAATAACCTACTAAAAATTAATGGTGGAATTAACACGCGTAATTGAGATTCGTTTTCCGACCAAAGTCATCAGTAGGCACTTTCCAATAATGTGGCCTCCTCAATCTCCAGATTTCAATCCGACTTTTGGTTGTGGGGTTACCTTAAAGAACGAGTTTTCCTGACACATCCAACAATCCTACTGCAACTGAAAAATGCCATCTCGCAAGAAATTGCCAATACTCCAAGACATTATCTACAAAATGCTGTGCATGATGTCGCAGACAGACTGCTGTACGTTGAACAAGAGGACGGCGGACTTCTTCCCAATGTTTAGTAAACCCCGTTGTTTGCCCAACACTGCGATGTTTTTGTTTTTTTCCCTATACCAAACATTATAATATTTATAGCGGTTTAACATTTGAACTGACTTTTGAAATAGCCTATACTTCTAAGATTACAGTCCAGCACTGCACATTAAATACTGTGGCAAGGGGACGAGTATTCATCTCCTTTCATGCTTGATGTTTGCATGGATGGCTGGATGGATGGATGGATGGATGGTAATATGGAGTAATTGAACAAGTAGGCTATATAAGTAGCCTATGCAATTGGTTAAGTGGACAAGAAGTTGGATATAAATAAAATATAAGTGAATACCGGTACATGTTCATTCAAATGCCTGAGAGAAAAAGATATGACTCACCAAGAAGTTGTATACGATCTGATGGTAATCTAATCCTTTGCTGAGAAACTGTTACATAACAGTTATGATCCTGAAAAACTCTTACAGGAACTGGTGTATTGAATATCGATCTCCTTGACAAGTAGCCGTGACATTACATGCTAATGATCAAATCTGTTAATCCCTTTTCAAGGGAGGGACACGGGATTGGTAATGCTTCTCACGTAGCTATTCGTGTGGAGGCATTGTACTGTACTACTCGTAATAGAATGGTGTGTATGTCCTAAGGCCCTCCGAGCTACAGATTCCTCTATGGGCCACCCACGAACTCCCTTACAGCGTACATATCCTTTTATTTTTCCATGTAGGCATCACTGTGGTCACTCAACCCCGGTCCCACGAGCTATCACGAGCCCAGGGGAGAGCTAACGGTACATAGCACTACCACCAACAACTAATGACCAATGCCACGGGATCCAAGTTCAGTGGTGGCTCGCAGTCAATTCTACATTGGAGTAAGCCCGAAATATGGGAAAGAAACTGAGATTACGATGAAAGAGAAGAAGTGTAATTAATTATGATGGTGAAATGAATCCGAGGTCCAACGCTGAAACCTACTCAGCAAATCTTCTTCATTTGGTTAAGGAGAAAACTTCAGAATAAACCTCACCCAGGTAATCTGTCCCAACTAGGATTTGAATCTGGTCCGATTGTTTCATGGTCAGACATGTCAACCGTTACTCCACAACGGTGGACTTGCTATGTATCACCAGATTTTCTTATAGGACAGTCTGGGAATATGAAACTGATCCTTTTAATGATACTATCTGGAATCGAACGCAGGTTCCTTACGTGATGAACTCTTACGAGACTACGTACGATTCGGTACATTTGATCTTTCTCACACACATTTTCACTCAGGATGGATGTTTCATCGCGAGCTAAATAATGTTTAGTAAGTTACAATTTCTGCGCGGCTGACGAGAGCGATAGGGGTAACGTGGTGTGCAGAGAGTCAATTACACACTGAGTACCAAGAAGTTAAGAAGATTAGCTGCCTTTCTAATAGATCAAAGGGTCTCTATCTCATTGTAACTGGGTGTCGGTAACATGGAGGGTGGAGGTGAGAAAAGTCCCTTTTTAGGTGTAGGAATCAACAATGTCCAATTCGATTTTCCCGAAGCTTAGTACACAAGACACTTTCTTGGAGTCGTGACATGGCTGACCTCCCATCGTTGTGTCGGCATTAGAACCACCACGCTCACCTAAATCGTCTTATCTGCCAGGTCCTGCAGCACAACACATAGCTCAACTACGAACACAAACGACCCAAGTCGCAAAACGACAAGACAGCATTAGAAACCGCAACGAAAAGACCTCACGTGAGGAAACAGATTGCGATATTATGTTAGTTATAGAGAACGATCTAGCTATACGCCAATAAAATGATTCCTACAAATTCATATTCACTACTTAAGCTCTATTATTATTATTATTATTATTATTATTATTATTATTATTATTATTATTATTATTATTATTATTATTATTATTATTATTATTTCAGCCATCGATGTGGTTCAGAGGCGGTAGCGTTTGGCACCTGACCCGGAGCTTCTTTCGGGCGTGCGCTTTCGGAAGTGGGTTTGATTCCCGTTTGGACTCATTACCTGATTAGCTGGTTATGTTTTGTTTCCTAGATTTTCCTCAACCATAAGGCGAATGTCAGGTAATCTATGACGAATCTTTGGCTTTATCTAGCTATCATAAATTCCACTGTCGTTAAATAACCTACTATTTTATACAGCGTCGTTAAGTCACAGACAGAATGGATGACTATAGAAGCACTGGAAATTATTAAGGAAAAAAAGAGATTGTACCATCAGTGGTTAAACTCGAAGAGAGAAGAAGATCTAAAAAACTATAGAGAGTGTAAGAAACAAGTAAAGAAGGTTATAATAAAGTGTAAAGAAGAATCATGGGAAAAGGTGTGTGCTGAAATTGATCATTCATTAGGATACAGAAGATCTGCAGAGGCATGGAGAGTTATAAGGAGGATGAGGTCAACTAATAATCCATCACCAGCCTTAAATCTTGTCAGTATGGAGTAATGGGAGAAACATTTTGAAAATCTATTAGTTGAGAGAAGAATGGAACAGCAAGTTTCTAGGTTTACTAATAATACATTGTCAGATATGGAACCTATTTTACAGGAAGAAGTGAATCAGGCATTGAAAAAAGCAAAGAATGGTAAAGCCAGTGGTCCCGGTGAAGTAATGACAGAATTATGGAAATATGGACCCCCGTTGCTGAAAAGACTTATTTGTAAATTGTTTAATCAGATTTTGGAAGGTGAGGAGATACCGAAGGATTGGTGTATGTCATGTATAACACCTATATATAAGAAAGGAAACCGTAAAGATCCTGGAAATTACAGAGGAATCAGTGTCATGTCGTCAATTAGTAGAGTTTTTAGTAGCATTATCACAAACAGGCTTGAACACATTATAGAAGAGAATATGTCGGAGGACCAAGCAGGTTTCAGTAAAGGAAAATCATGTATGGATCACATTTTTAGTCTGAGACAGATAACTGAAAAATCATACGCAAAGGGCCAAGAAATTCATTTAATATTTGTTGATTTAGAAAAGGCCTATGACTCAGTGCCTATCACCAAACTTTGGGATGCAATGGAGGGTATCGGTATTGATTTACCAATTATTTCACTCATCCGACGGATGAACCAGCAGTGTCAGGCATCTATTAAAGTGGGGAAGAGATTGTCTATACCATTAAGAACGAATAAAGGACTGAGGCAAGGTTGTAGCATGTCTCCTACTCTCTTTAAAAATATATATATATAACAAATATTAGAACAATAGAATCAGTCTTGTGCAGGAATGGGAATACCAGTTCAAGGTGGTACAATACATTCATTAATATTTGCAGATGATCTAGTGGTAATGGCTCAATCTCGTGAGGATGTGAAATATATGATGAGAAAACTCCTGGACTCATTTGAAGCAGGTGGATTGCTAGTAAACATGAAAAAGAACTGAATATCTTGTAGTAGGTGGAAACGGAAGAGACATCTCCTTACACGAAGGAACTATTAGAGCTGTTCAAAAATTTAAATATTTGGGGTCATATATGGATGATTTAGGGAGTTGTAATTCCGAAATAGATTGTAGATTGGTGCAAGCAAGAAAAGCCGTAAGGATGTTGAATGGAGTACTGTGGAGTAGGACGATATTGAATGACACCAAGAAGAGGATTTTGACGGCGATTGTGGAAAGTATAATGACATATGGTGCAAAGGGGTGGACGTTGGTAGAAAGTAAAAAAATCTAATATTTTGGCAGTGGAAATGGATGGAATACGACGTAGCGCCAGAGTTTCCAGATTAGAAAGAAGGAGAAATGAAGATGTGAGACGGATGATGGATATGGAGGAGACAGTGATGGACAGAACTGAGAGACGAACTCTTCAATGGTATGGACATGTCAGAAGAATGGAGGAAAGTAGGTGGCCTAAAACTCTTTTGGAATGGTCACCTCATGGTAGAAGGAAGCGGGGTAGACCAAGAACAACCTGGAGAGGACAGATCCATAGATTGATGAGTGACAGGTCTTTATAAGGAGATGAATGGTTCGACCGGGAAGATTGGCGGATGGGAATACAGAGTAACCGCTGTTTAGTGGAGAAACCCTCAAAAGTAAGCAAGTTAAGTCACAATAAATTATTATTATTATTATTATTAATATATAAGCAAGTTTCTAATCAGAGTAATTATATATATATATATATATATATATATATATATATATATAATTTGAACTGGTAATGGAAATTATGGGAAAACGGCTGAATGGATTTTAATAAATGACCCCTCATTTTGAAGCTTGGATCCCAAAGCTTTTCGGAAAATTGTAGTTTTCAATGAAATGTCCATTTTCCTACATCATTTTCTTTTTTCCAAAATCCATCTTTCGTCAGTTTTGAGAACTAATTAATTGCATTCACGGCCGACTTGAAGTTCGCTTCCTTAAGAGAAGCGAGCATCAAGTCGGCCGTGTTGCATTTCAGAATAAAACAAAACACACACTACAATAAACAATAGGCTGTTACACGATAGGCTATTACAGGATTGCTAACATAGAGTTCAGACGGCTCAGATTCTTTCCCATCATAATGCCAATATGTCGATGTTCATTTGCGCAATTTTTTGATAACGTATAAAAAATAATTTACAGGTCTGATTCTCTGGTCTGTAGTTTTCCGAGTACAGCTGTGTATTGGATATTAAGAACTACAAAACTTAAGAATGTTTGATGACATTATTACCATTAAAAATGAAATATTATTATAGTTAATGCAACACATAATGCTATACTGATATACGAAAGTGAAACCTTTTGGGGCTTTATGTAAGTAGACGCAGAGAAAGAATATTTTATATTAGATCTTCATTTCTATTTCTATTTACTGAGTAACGGCTGTAGGCCTATATAAACTTATGTTACTGAAAACTATAAAACTTACATAAGGTAACAATATTGTTATAAAAAATGAAATACTTTTACAATTATTAATCAAGTGGTGTGACTCCTTGTCATATATGTAATGGCAGTGTGATATAGATATTTATATGTCTGATTCTCTAACTTTCCTTGGTAGTAACTGAGTCATGCTTCCTACTTTAGCTGCGTCTTTTAAACTAAATCAAAATTAATTTCATATTTCTTTGGTTTAATTGATCAGATTTGTGATCGCTGCCAAGCATATTTTGTTGTAGGAAAATAGCATGCCATTTCACTTCTAGGTACCGTAATGAGTAAGTTTATTTCCCGCAACCAGCAACAAATGAAACACTGAAACTTCTAACGATTTACGATGGACAATTTTATTTAGGGCGCATATAAGATTCCATAACTCTGACATATCATTCGCCTCATTTTCCACATCTCAGCAATAAATTCCTCACAACAGCCTATATTACAGAAAATATACGAAATAACCTTCATTGTTACACAAATTAATACAGAAGTATTTGATAAATCAGTATTGTCTGGAAGAAGCGCAAAAAATTACAATTCATAAGAAAAGACCAAAAGGTATTACTTATTGATAAAATAAGAGGCCTGCAAGATTTTGTAGTCTCTTGATCACCTCAGCAAGATCTCTTAGTGGGAAGAAGTGATTCTGCCCTCTACATTTCAGGGTAGCTCACGAAACATGCAGCAGCTATACCAAGATGCCAAGTCTTTTGTTCAAAGCATGACAAACCTTACATTTTCTTGACTTTCACATACAATCCGCAATGACTCGAAATAGATACTGCATTACTCCCATATGAAAAACCCACTGATCATCCTGACATTGTTACTAGCGATTTCGCATTGAAACTCAAGAACTGAAGACGGATAGGTTCAAGGAAAAGTATTTAGCAAAAAAAAAAAAAAAAACATTCAGAGGGAGTATGTTTCACTATTATGCAAGCAAATAACTATCAAAATGTCTGGTATTCTTCGTTGAAAGTAAATCTGAACAATTTTTATTTGAACTTTTTATGGACTTAGTTTGCAGCAATTGCTAAGCCACTAGTATATATATAATTTGAACTAGTAATGAAAATTATGGGAAAATGGCTGAACGGATTTTAATGAATGACCTTTTATTTTGAATTTTGACATCCAAGGATGTGCGGAAAAATAGTAGTTTTCAGTGAAATGTCAATTTTCCTACATAATTTTCCTATTTTCCAAAATCCATCTGTTGCCACTTTTGAGAACTAATGGCTTTTCAGAATGAGACAAAACATACACTCTACAATAAAAATTATCACAGGAAGGCCATGACCTGCATATTCTCTGACATAATGCCAATAGTTGGCCTGGGTAGCGCAATCGGTATAGCGCTGGCCTTCTCTGCTCGAGGTTATGAGTTCGATTCCGGTTCAGGTCGGTGGTATTTAAATGTGATTAAATGTGACAGGCTGATGTCAGTAGATTTACTAGCATGTAAGAGAACTTCTGCGGGACAAAATTCCGTCACACCTATATATCGGATATACTGGGTGTTCATTTCAAAGTGTGTCATGACGTCGCTGTTGTGAGTCAGCGATTTGAAGCGAGTTTCAGCTTTTATGTCAGAGAAGTTGCCTATTAATCAAGGCGTTCAATCTGAACTTCAGAACATGTACGGTATGACTTGAACGTCGTAGCAACAGATGGCGGTCTGTAAAGTCTGTGTGCTATACCGGAGGACAGAA